>NC_071089.1:83969103-84569103 GCF_027358695.1 Spea bombifrons | reverse complement strand
TAAGTCCATTCTTTTTATACGAATGGGGTAACTCAAGACTTGTTACCTTTGTTTGCCCTTTAATTCAATGGAACCTGCAGAAAGTCTGTCTAGAGGAGACCCAAAGCCAGGAAAGCTTCTTTTCTTCTTGGTCTCAATCACATCATTCTCCAGAGAGACAAGCTCGTCTAGAAGCAGGAGCTTCGCTGCCAAGTCCGCTGCTGACTTTTCTTCACTGGATACTGACTGTGAACCAACATCCAAAACATTAGTCAGATGACTGGAAATAAATATAGACTGCATGGACAACAAAAATAGTATCTTTTTACTGAATGTAATATGTATTTGTAGACTTATAGATGAACCAAGATCTTCTTTGTAAGCATACAATTTTCATTGATTTTTTTTATATATATAACACTTAATATGAGGCATTAGAATAGACAGTACTCACTAAGCTGCGTATAGCAGTATAGCTGTGTTTAAGTATTACTTACATACCTCTGTAGAGGCTTCGGTGAGAATTCCCCTTCCTGCGGTCCACTGCAGCAGAGAAACAGAAAGCACCAGACAGATACTCACATGGCTCCACTCCAGCATCTGCGAAAACACACCAACAACAGTGAGGACCGATATGAGTCACACAATTAAGAAACACTTTCCACTTTGTACAGACAATTTTTTTGCATCAGCAGAAATATTTTCTATTGTGGACCCTTAATATTAAAGTCACCACATTTAAGGGGCACGTCCCACAGATGCTTGAATCGATGGAAATACGCAGAATTGTTAGGCCAAGTCAACACCTTGAACACTTTGTTGGGTTCCTCAAACCATTTCTGAACCATTTTTGCTTTGTGTCAGGGTGCATTATCCTGATGATAGAGGCGAATGCTATCAGGGAATACCGTGTCCATGAAAGGGTGTACTTGGTCTGCAGCAATGCTTAGGTAGGTAGTACGTGTCAAAGTAACATCCACATGATTGGCAAGACCCAAGGTTTCCCAGCAGAACATTGCCCAAAGCATCCCATTGCCCTTGCTGGCTTGCCTTCTTCCCGCCTTGGTGCCATGTGTTCTCCAGGTAAGCGATGCACATGCACCTGGCCATCCACGTGATGTAAAAGAAAACGTGATTCGTCAGACCAGACCACCTTATTCCATTGCTCCGTGGTCCTGTTCTTATGCTCATGTGCCCATTTTAGGCGCTTTCGGCAGTGGATAAGGGTCAGCATGGGCAGCCTGACCTGCCTGCGGCTACCATACACAACAAACTGTGATACACTGTGTGTTCTGACACCTTTATATCGGAACCAACATTAACTTTTTTCAGCAATTTGAGATGCAGTAACTTATCTGTTGGATTTGACCACACGGGCCAGCCTTAGTCCCCCATGTGCATCTATAATTCTTGGCCGGCAATGACCCTGTTGGTAGGTACCAACCATTGCAGACTTGGAACACCCCACAAGAGCTGCAGTTTTGGAGAAGCTCTGACCCAGTCATCTAGCCATCACAATCTGGCCCTTGCCGCTCAGATCCTTATGCTTGACCATTTTTCCTGCTTCTAACACATCAACTTTGAGGATGAAATGTTCACCTACTGCCATGATAACAAGATTATCAGTGTTATTCACTTTACCTGTCAGTGGTCATAATGTTATGGTTGATTGGTGTATATACAGTAAGTGATTTGGCCAATTGCACTTGTATTTATCAAGCAAGTTAGAAGAAAGATATTTCTAGGCAAATTGTGTTTTTGGTCCCTGGGGCACAACATTCAGACAGCACAGAGGGCTTGTGCCCCAACAGCCTCAAAAGTGCAGGACAGTGTCTATACAGGTGAAGCTAATTGGAGCTCATATGACCTAATAAGAAATGTTTAAAAGGGACCAGACTGGCCCAGTTTATACTCTCCTTTTTCTCAGCCAAGGGAGCTGGTTGACTTCAGGGAACTGCTGGATTGTTTTGTGTTGGGATATAGCGTTTGTGTTATGTTGGGAAGTGGAGAAGCCACCAGAACCTTAGAGAGCAAAACTAATGTTTATTCCGTGCTCAGAAAAGCAAGGCTTAATTTAGATTTTTGTTCATTTTATTTGTGATAATTAATTAAGTCAAACAATATTGTCTGCTTTTGGAGGACTGACATTTGTTTTTAAAAAATGAACACTTGATGTCGGTTACACATTTTAAACAAGAAGAATCCAGGGAAATACAAAAAAAGACGTGTTTCTACTGGTTTCCCACAACTCTATGCCTGAAATTCCATTTACTTTTCCTCAGAGGGTTACTTCGGCACATTCACCCATCCAAAACATTCTGACTGCTGTTTCAAATGAAGAGTGTATAGTTCGATACTAGGCTTCGAGATACAAGGTAGTTCCAGGGCTGTCACTCCAACGCAATTAACACCTTAATTCAGTTACAATAAAAAATTGGATGTAATAAAATACAAAAAAAATCTAAATCCTCTTATTATGTGTTTTAAGCACCACTATATTATTAGTCCACTTGACCAACAATTCTCTGTACATGATTGGATCACAAGTATATGTGTTATTAGTGTGTTGGGACGCAGGAAGAAGCTGTGAACAACACAGGATTACATAGGGATTCCATACCCTTTCATCAAATATTTTTGATAAATGTGTAGTGCCTAGTTCTCTGGATAAATGTTATTCCTTATATTTGTAAAATACACTTAGGGATTTCTACATGTATATATTGATAAAAGTTAAAAAAAAATATTTTCTTATTTTCCAACTATATCCATACAGAGATATCTGAATGTCTGTGTACGGGTTTCTTTACTCAACAGAAAACTTTGCAAGTTAAAGACCAAACTTGGTCCTTGTAGCAGGAAAATCTCACTGAGGTTGGCCTCACATAATAGAGTTAATACAGTGAATGATTAATTTAATTGCCATTCATTTATAACTCACTGTTTAGTGAGTAACACTATTTAAACAATATTATTCCTATATATTTTAAACTGGCCTGAATTTAATCATGGTTAAATGGTAAATGTGTCCTCTATAGCGTCCTCTTCTTTTTTTTTGATAAAGGCCATAGACTGCACTATGGAAGCCTCAAACTCATACAGCCGATACACAGTAAAACAAAGGTTATTTTAGGGAAATCTTTTTTTCATGCTTTTTATGTAATAAAGCTTGGTATATTGTTCACTTACAAGGCAGGCTATATTACTTTACAAAACCGAAATCTAAATGTGGTGTATTAAGATAAGATATTATTTAATCCGGTTGATGTGATCTTTTCTACGAGGAAGAAAATCACATAAAAGAGTGCTTTGTATCATTTAGGTGTTTGCCTAAATGTTTTACTAAAAATTAGGCCCTCACGTTTCCTACAATAGGGTGAATAGAGTGAATTGGCTTTTATTATGGCTGTATGCATTTAGAAGTATAAAGACTCTCTATCACCCCTTCGATAACCACATCCTGATTATTTGGACGTGAGGATGTAAAAATAAACGGACAGCCTAAATACACACATTTAATATGGCTTAATGTGCTTGCTTGGGTTTATTCATCCAAAAGACCAAAGTCCTAAAAATAGGATATGGTATACTAACAAAAATAAACCCTAGCACCTGACTTACAAAAGACACTTGATTAGGTGGTTGAAATTAGATGAGTGCAGATTTTGAAAGGTGTATCATTTGCTTCCTCTGATTTCCTCGCTCTGGCGCCCAAAACAAAATGCTGAGGTTAAAGGTGATTTATTTTAAGTTTTGAATGAGTTTTAAGGCATGTTTTGGGGAGATCCTAGTTTGTGACCTCTTTTGACTTCGAATAGCTGCAGTTATATGTGTAAATTGTGCCTGTTTATCCGCAAACCATCCCAAGTAACAGACTGTAATCCAGTTCCTAAGAAACTGATGGAGGGGTTCTAAGTATATCTAGGAGAAAGGAAACATTTATCATTCCATTTGCTTCGTTTTAATTAAATTGCTATTTTAGGACAGAGTTTTCATACATTCTTGAGGTCGAAGCATCACAGAGTTGAATTAAGTAAATTCTAGAGAAGTGTGAGGAAGCTTTAAAGCTGCAAGCGGCCTTATTCACAAGATATCCAACATCTAATGTATGTATAAATTATTAAAAAAAATCTTTGTACTAGCTTTGGAGCTCAACATTTCCCACAATTTTGTTCACTATTAATGAAACAAGAGCATTGTTGTCCAACTGGAGGCACAGTGATAAGATTCTGTCTTCAGTCGTTTAGTAAAATCCAATGCCCACATCTAATCTTCTGAATCACATGTAACCATTTACATGTAAAACTTGGACAAGGGGATAACATTTTTGACCCCATAAAAATTTTAGTAGATGCTGATGCTTAAAGATCTTTTGTCACCCATTGAAATACAATCCAAGGTCTAAACCTGATCAAAGCTGCATTCTAACTAACCCTAACTAATGCAAAGGCCAATGTGGAAAATTACTAAACTCTAACTAACCAAAGGAGAAAGTAGAGCAGTACTGCAAATGTAAAAAAAATACCCCTAGTAATCTGTGGAGTGGGTGCAAAAAACATTTAAACTTGGGAAAAATGCAGCAAATTAATGGTTTCTACACCTAGTTTGGATCTAGCCCTTGCTACAGTGTGTGCTAATCGACAAGTATATTCTACAGGTTTTTATGTGTAAAATTCAAAATTTAAAATGTTTTAGCCGCCTACATTGAAGATAGATGTAAAGCCATAGATCGCAGAGTAATTTTTACAAAATAAGTTTCTTCTATGATTTTACAAATGTATGGTTTTTAATTTCAGAAGCAGTTAACAACATCCTTTTCTTTCCCTCTGAATACGTGATCCCTCTCCGGACCCTGCATGTTGACAGCTCATATTTCAAGTCTAGTCATGGTTTGGCTTCCTGAGCAATGTCATATCTGAATTACTCCGCTGTGTGGTTTGCATTAGATTATATCCCTTGTCTATGAACTAGACCTATTTATGACTTTTACAATGTATCAGTCATTGTTGATGATCCAAATAAAACACAGAGAGAGGAAGACAGGCAGGAGAACATATTTGTGCCATAACAAGGCATAATAAGTCTGAAAAGTACATAAGCGAAGAGAATTTCTAATAACATATGCTAAAAGCAATATGCGATCTACATCTTAATTGTGTCATTTAATACTCGATCCAAATCCCCCCATAATAATTCATCAACAACTTATCCAAATCAGTTTTGTTTTAATTTATTTTAATTTTATTGAATTTACTGTTACTCTTGAGTAAATCATGATTTTAAAGTATATGTCATGGATCCATGCTATATATATATTAAGGTTATAGAATAAAAATGTTGTATTAACTATTTGGAGTTCACATGTAGTTTTATTTTAAGTAAATATATATGGCTAGATTATTGAATCTAATGGTTCTAAAATAACTGTATGTATGTGCTTCTTGTTATGAAGCACAGTATATAAGAAATTGTAGTTTTGGTGCAACTGCAATAATAATGCAATATTATTGGTTTGAAAAGATAGGGTTTATGTAAATCTTCATATTTTTGATACAGAAAATTCTCAAAACTTTAATATTTCAGACTAACAATTAATATATAATACCTTTTATTTTGATAAAATGTACCTCCAATGGTTTTGGAGCCTGATTAATATCAAGCATGCTAACACCTGGCATTGAGTACAAATTCTTTTTAGTAATACTCAGCATTGTTTTGTGGCCCATTTCCTGAATAAAAAACAAAAATATTTTTTTATGACCGCTCATTTACTGTAAGAAATGAATCAGGGTGAGATGATCAAACCGCAAGACATTTGTTTCACATGCCAAGAAAACAACAAAAAAACCATAGGGATAAAAAATAGACATAAAATCTTAACACGGTTTTGCATACAACCGAATTGTATATTGGTAAAGCTGGAGTAGCATGGTAACTATCAGTGTGATCAAAGGTGAGGCTAACAACAATATCGGTCATATGGTGAGAACGTAGGAATTTTGATGGAAGTTTAGATTTGTGTCTGATTGTGGCAGAACCTGCATTAGTTAATCAATTTCCTTCTCTTCATCCAACCACATATAGATTGCCTGAACCAATGAACAACAAGATTGGAGGGCAATGTGATATGACTCTATACCACCAACACCTTCTTTCTAGCGGACCAGCACAAGTAAGTATTGGAAAAACGTATTTGACGACAGTGAAAAAGGACCCCTGCTTTCTCACAAACCTTGTGGCGCAAATTGAGAGTAATTCTTTTTTCTGGTGTTTCCTTCCAATGCCCTTAAGCCAGTGGCTTAAGGAAACCAACTGATTCACAGAGTTGTGGCTGCAGCTGTTGACCTTTTATCATTTATCATTATCAAATTATATACAGCTACTCTTCCAGACCTTATGCTTTTCCTGGACACACACTCACTTGTTGAGTATTGAGTTCTATCTTTATAGTATTGAGTATTTTGATTTCCTATCATCGCTCATGCTAATTGGGTAAACAAACTTTGATAGCCCTCTTGTATTATTGTGCAAGAAATAATGTACCTTTAATGAAATGGTTATATGTGTTTTCTGGGCCACACTTTTACATAGTTATGTTATTCCTATAGCATATTGACCAAATTCTAGTTAGGTCAAGTATAAAAAATATACAAAAATAAGGGAGCACACAACCTAAAAAACATAAAAGGCATAAACATTCAGATTCCCGGGCTGCTGCTAGAATAATAGTGGCCAATAAGTACACAAAACAAAGCAAGCAAGAATTGATCGCATAGCCAGCGAATACCATTAAAAAAACAACTAAGGCGTAAATATCTCGCCATATATTGCTTAGCCCACCACTTCGTAGTTATAAAGGCTAAACTCTATTTATGTCATAGGGATAATTTATTAAAAAAAAGCAATTCTGGTAGAAAGTGGTAAATGTAGACCAATCAGATAGTAAATTCAATTGGTTGCTATGGGAATTCCATGACGTTTACCATTGTGTACCAGAAATGCTCCTTCCAAATATCCCCAATGTCATAAAATTTGCTAATAAAGAACAAAAACAGGCTCTGTTTATGTGTGCTTGATTCATAAATGTATTTTTTTAAATCGATGTATTGTTTCTTTATACATTCAATAAATATATAACATCAATGTAATTGCTTGAAGAATAATTGTGTAGAGTTTACCTAAAACAAGCTGCTTTTCCCCAAGCGTGTTACAGTGGATGCAAAATACAGATTTTATAATTCATATATTATTGTACGTTTTTATTTCTGCATTAAGCACCACTGCTAGCTGATTACAACAATTACAGGAAAATTATATTTATTATTTCAAGTAATTGGAATAAGTACTTACAGATTTTTTTAAGGATCGGCAAGCATTGTTTCTTCAATCTGGCTTGATACAAGCAGTATTTGCTTTAACTATTTTACCACTGTTTGGCACATATTATCTTTTAATACATTTTATAAAAAAGCATTAAATATTATATTATGTAGATTATTAGCTATTCTATGTATGCATATCAGTCTGCCTAGTGTTGATGTTTAAGAACAAATGTTAGCAATTTTAGCCAGTTTTGACATGTCTGTTACCTATAAATGACCCACTTTAAATTCTTAGGTGTTTACACCAAAGATTTTTATGAAGATTTTTATGAAGAAAATTGACAAATTTCCTTAAAAAAGATAATTTTGGCTCATTGCATGATCTGAAATATATATATATATATATATATATATATATATATATATATATATATATATATTTCTATATCTGTATGAGAAATTCATATTGATAAATAGAAAACATAAAAAGTTACCTGTTCACAAGTAAACAATCTATAGAACAAAACACTGCTGTTATTATGATTGCAGATTTCTTTTAGCGTTCTAGTTTTCAGAACTCTGTAAGGAATAGGTTGGATGAAACTTTTTTCCCAAAAATCACAAACAACATTATATATTTTACATATTGGAGTGTTTATTTTATAATGTACCGGTAGTTTAAATACTCAAATAAATGTATTCATTATATACCATGTATTTTTTTGTAATAACCTTGATGGTGCATAGTGTAATTTTCATATAGATGCCCCTTCAATAAAAATATATAAAGTTGTTCTGGCAAATGTACTACGTCTACAACCTCCCTCAGTATATGCCAATTCACTTCTGATGTAGTATGCATTACAATATAGGAAAATACCCTATGGGCCTCAACAATTTTTTGCTCAGTTCATCTCTAGGCATCAGTCAAAAAAATCATGCACATCAGGAATACATGCAATCTTGAATACCTTGCCATATGTATTAGGTTTCATAAGGAGGAGACTCAGAACATGCATATGCTGGAATTTCAGAGCATGATTACAAGCCAATGTTCACAATTGATGTCCCATAATGATAAGAAATGTATTATTAAATTAATCAGTCATTTACTCATGCTCAAATGTTATCCAGTGTTCTGTAAATATGTTTGCAAACCAAACACATAGCATGAAAAACAAAACTTACTAAAAGTAACAACCAAAAAGACAAACACATTTTTACAAAGAAAAAAAAAATCATGTAAAACATACATAAAGTTATTGAAAGAATTGGGTAAAAAAATGTGTATGTCATTTTAAAATTCAGGGTTATGATGAAGTAAATGAAAAATATTTAAATTATTGTAAATGTTTTATAAACACTATTATTAAACACCTATAATAACTATAAAGATAGAACATTTTTATAATGAATTCGGTGTACATTTAATTTGTTAAACTGTTTTCACGTTTCATAAAACTACATATTAAAAAAAATTTGAAATAAAAGGCAAAGAAAACTTTCTTGTACTGTTTGCCATTTAATTTAAAAAAACGTTAAGTGGATTTTTTACTTTTTTCCACTAATTGTCATTTGGGAATTTACAACAGTTAAAACAAGTATAAGTATATATATTACAATACAGCTCCCATCACCTTCTGAAAGTAAGGGTAGCAGAGTCTAGCTGAGAGGTCTGGTTGTCCACATTCAAAATCCAAACCTGAAGGTGTCAACTGTTAATCTGGGGTGAACATTTGTAACAAGAGTATTAAATCTATCTATCTATCTATCTATATATATAGATATATATATATATATATATATATATATATATATATATATGTGTGTGTGTGTGTGTTTTATATATTTACATGTTTTTGTTTATATATATATATATATATATATATGAATATATATCTATATATATTCGTGTACTATAGCTATTAAAGTTTAGAAGCATATGTGATTCATTGCTAAACCCTCCTGCTAATGTAAACTTACTTCACTATTTTAATTCCACTGGATAATTAGCTATAATTAGATATAGCTTTCCAAATTCACTAGAAACGTATTGGCAGGTGTAAGTACATGAGCTAAGGTGCCTGCCCAAAACTTCCAATGGAAATTATATTTATATGCACAATATCCCCTACTATTTTTCAGAACTGAACTAAACTTAATAAAATAAATGGTATACAATCGTTAGATATATTTAAAATATAGAAAGAGGCAAATGCAGATTTGTTATAGCTTCCTGACAACATGTGTCCCTTATCATTTGTATCAGAATAAACAAGAATAAATTTGATCTAAACAAGAAAATATAGCATATTGTGTCAATATTAAATAGCAGACATTCAATTGAATAAAGTTCACACTTGGAATAATAAGTATTTCTTTGCGATACTAGATTGTTTACATGAAGTTTACAAAAGTATACATTTAGGCTATTTGGCCATTTCTTTCCCCCCCTAACCCTTTACCTTGAACGGGAATTCAAAAGATTTTCAACTTTGTGTCTTCTCACTGTGCTGTTGTCCCCTTCTGTTGAATACTTAGTTTAGAGCTTGTTCTCTGAGATTTTATAGCCCTTGCTCCAGCCTCCACACTCCAATCCCTGCCTTTGGTTTTTCTTACATCACTTTTAAAGATTTTCCACTGATCTTTGTTTTAAAAGTTTCCTTCCTCTGTCTATTTCACTTTCCCCTTTACCTTCTTTGCCTCTTAATTGCATAGGCGACCAAAAAGCATTTGCAGTCAAACATACAGTGGTGCTTTACAAAACATTAGTGCTCCTTATCAATACACTCTATTTTAAGAACCTAGACTAAATATAAGGGAAAATGAACCACAAATATAGCTTCACTTCAATGTGATTTAATATATTCAATAAGTCTTTACTATTCCTAGAAAAACCTGCCCTGTGACTGTGCCTGACTGTAAATAAAGTGTAACTAGAATCCTCATTTAAACTGAGCTGTGTCCTCTCATATAGCAGATCCAAACCTCAGGAAATGGCTGTGTTTGGAACTAGAATAAAAAAAAGAAATATTTAAAAATAATTTGCTTAACTGTTGAGGTTTTAGTCTGTATACGGTCAAATTACAATATTTCCTATTGCCTCTCCAGGAGACCCATACTTAAGTCATTTATTACTATCATCCTAATTGCTTTCAAGTATTAAGTGAAATCCATGTTTTTCATAAGTCTGCAATAAGAAGAGAGGAAAAAATACAAAAAACAGCGACAATTCAACAGAAGGGAAGGAGAGCTGTGTCCAATGGAGTACACAAAAGTTGTAGCACTCAATCTGATCATTTGGGTTTTTAGTATGGGGCAAAATGTTGAGAAGTTCCCATGCTGTGGTTTTCCAAAATGTGCAAAAAAGACAATAAAGAAAAAAAATGTACGTTTTTACTTTTCAAAGTACTAAACATATCCCTTACCTACAGTATACCACAGTATTTTAACCATTTATTTAACGCAACAATGTGCTCCAATCAAATCTAGCGATTGAAACCATTATCTTTGAAGGGTGTGGATAAGCACATGGTAATAGCTACAGAGACATGTATAAGTGCTCTGAAATATGCACAGAACAAATACACAGCATGTTAACAGCAGATTAAATACAAAACACCGTGTAAACAGGAAACAAATACTGGTTTACACTACTGGACGATAACGATATGGGCAGAATATTGCCAAAAAACATAAATTAATCTACAGAGATGCCTCCAATCTAGATGTAAGCCTTACTAAAAAATGTTTAAACAGAAGCCACCTGAACATTTGTGGAACAGGAATAAAGTTTTTTTTCCGATGCCATGTTTAAATACCCAAAAAGTAAAAGGTACATTTTTTTCCCACCTTCACATCAGAGGTGACAAAACAAGAATAAAATCTAATTACTAATTACGTGTGACGCCAAAAAACGTAATTTATCTCTTAAATACCCGTGGTATACAATATATAGGCAGGACAAAAAGACCTGCACATGTCAGCATAGGCGAACACGTCGATAATATTTGAAAAGATATAGAAAACATATTGTCTCAGCTTATTTTAAGACACACCATAACTTTGTTACGACACATCTTTCCTTTATGAAAATCCAAATGGTAGAAAGAAATTGGAGATGAGGAGATTTCGTCAAAAATATAGGTCAGAAGGAGTTAAAGTGGATTTATACACTTAAGACACTGGTCTTGGTATGGATTGTAATACGAATACCTTTCTTCTCTTTTTTTGCAGAGATTGTATCTGTTATTGTGAATCAGTGGACATTTTATATGTATCTCTTTTTGAATGTTGCCTGCAGACAAGGCAAACGTGTCATGCTTGTGAAGTCATCATGGTTGGGACCGTCCATACAGGAAACACACTGAATTGTTGTGTATTCGGGACTGTGGCTTTCTAGGCCCTGGGAGTAAAATGGTGTTGTACCTGCTGTTTTAAAGGATGCTTACTGTAAACATTGATGCAAGCAAATATTCTCTTTATGAGAATACTTTGAATTGTGACTACCAAGAACCCTAGTGGGGGTCTCCCTGTGCAATTAACGGTGGGCAGATAGACTGTTCACTTGAAACGTCACGTGAGTCTCTCTTCAGGGAGCTGGAGAAAACATCCATTTTTTTATACGGTGTTATACTATTTAATAGTGCCTGCGCAAAGATAATCTTACAATGCTGTATTAAAATAATTAGTGATGAGTGACAGTTGTAAAAAGTGTACAGGAAAATCTCATGTGAGTTCATGTAATACAGACTCTAAAGAAATATTCCTTGCAACTTTAATTGTAAATTTCATGTGTATTACATATAGGTGTGCATTATGCCCAATATTTTACAGTAATTAATATACATTGTAATAATGAAAAAACCCTATAACTGACATTTGATTCACATTAGGATTAATAGATATTTTAGCACAGTCGCCAATACATTTTTTATACAACTAAAATGTATCTCAAAAAATACTGGTCTTGTATTGTAAGCAAGGATTTCAGTTGTGATATATAAGTTATAAACGCACTAGCTGGATGCTCAAATTAGACAAAGATGTGTTGAAGTCAGATCGAGACTGTGTGACCATTTAATCACATTGAGTCTGTGATTGGTGGAAAAACCAAGAAGTAAAACCCTAAGAGTCCCGAAGGTATGGGTATATCCCAATTCTGTATCCATAATAAATTAGATTATTGGCTTAGACCGGCTCTGGATAAACATAGATTTGTAATATCTTAAAATTCATTTATTAGCGCTACACATAGTTTATGTTTTTGTTAAAGCAAAAGACTATTTTACCTCAGCATTGTTGGGATCATTGACAGCTGGTCGTAGAACTTCCTCTGCCCTGAATTCTTTTGCCTCGTTGTAGGGCCCTCTTATCCTCATGTATCAGTTCATCTTAGTCTGTCAATTCTAGATTTGTCATGCCGTTTGTTCTGTATGTATTGTATAAAGTCCCGCGCACATTTTTGGCGGTATATAAATAATAGATAATAATAATTCTCATCGCTTCTCTCCACTCCCACTGTCTCAATGAACCATGTTCCATTAAAAGGGAGGAATAACTTGAATGAAAAATAAAACTGAATGTTTACTTTGCTGATGTTCCCATCCTAATCCCTGCAAAATAGCTGTAAAATAGTTTTGCAGGCAATGAATAGAGAAGACATGGGGTGGAATGTTGGCGCATACCCCCCCCCATGCAAACAAGACTTCCTTCCACTGTTTTTTCTCTTGCTCTAGATTGGCAGCACTAACAGGAGTTCTAGCCCAGAGACGGTCAACAATCCGTAAGCTAGCAAATCTTTGTTCAACTGGGATGGATCATGATTTTATACTATCTCTTATAAGCCGTATAGGATGAGGAAAATCTTTTGGTAAATTTGAATATAGAACCAAGATCAGAGGTAATCATGGCACACAAGACAAGGTTTTCAAGTATTCCCTCAACAGTAGTTATGGTAAATAAATACAATCTAGTTAAGTACAGCCACTGTTTGACCAGAAGAAACATTATTGAGCCTTGTTTTCTTACTTTATTTTATGGTGTGGAATATCAGATGCACTAGACTTTTTTCTCAGCCTTGGACAACCAGACAATTGAAGCATTTAATATTAAATACACAAAACACAGAAGAAACCCCACATTTTATATGTGTAGTGCTGTGCGTTGGTATCTTAAGAATAATATTCCAAAATAGAACTTTGATCATTCAGATACAGACATCCATTGGCTGAACTCTAAAGAGTTAATTGCTTTTGCTGCCATAAAACAGACTAAAATACCGGAATTTGTGAAGGTGAATGGTTAGAAGAATGGTACTGGTGTGGTTACTAACCTCAAGTATTTTCCCTGAGAAGGCATATTGTCCACTCCTAGACAGTTATTGTATTGTATGGTCTACTCTTCTGTAGTAATGAGTAGCTATTTAGATTACAAGAAACTAAAAATGGAAAACTTTGGTGTTTGTGAGCAAGTATTTTAATGAGTATTGTGTTTACTGATGCAAGAAAATGAGAAGTCAAGTGGAATGCGTCAGGAATAATAGAAAAAACAACTTAGAAGACGGAGAAGAAAAAAAAGAAGACAGTGAAGAGAAAGATAAAGAAGTGAATAATTCTTAAAATTTATCAAGCACATCATATTTATATGAAACTCTGTCTTTAAAATATTAAGACAGGAGTCTAATTCCGGATACAAGTGAGTAGTGCTGAGGTTGAAAAGAAAACCTGCCAGGGCAAGGCTTTTGTTTGATGGTCTCCCAACAGGTCATACTTTGCATAGACAATATGAAACATTGGGGCAGGGATTCGATATATTTTAGCTAACAGAACTATGTAATTTAACCCTACGCAACTGCAAAATACATAGAATGTCTACTCACTTTATAATTTACCTAAACGTTTCATAGCCTAGGCTTTTAATAAACCGTAAAATCTGTGAATAGTTAAAAGGACACTCCAGCCATCATATCCGCTTTAATGCATATAAGTGAGAGGTCCCTTCAAGTTTTTGTGGTGCCCCCTTGCAAATGCATGGGGGAATTCTGCATTTTCTAATTTCCACACAACCAGGTATATTCTGTACTAGAGTTGTGTTTGGGTGAACGCATCTCCTGACAAGTGAAATACTTACTGCCAGTCAACTCAAGTGTTGGGTTGAGCAGGTAATGAGGACCACCCTGTCCAGAGGAGCTTACCTATAACAACGGCTACAGTTACACAGCAATAGGTTGAGGTGGTGCAACTGAACATGAGAACAGTTAACAGTCAATTAACAAGCAGTATGTACAGTAAATTCATGAACCAGGCTAAAGCGATTTGCAAGTTACGGAGATGAAATATTAGAAATTCAAGATGTTACATGAAAGACCTTCCATATATCATAATGTGATTGGGGAGAGGGTACAGCAAGTTTTTCTCTCCCTCTCTTATGGGTAATAAGTATAGCAAACCAGGTAGTGAAAAGTAATAATACTTGCCCCTTGATGTGAGATTCCTATAATTCATTGCTGTTATGTTTTAATAATTTAATTAAAAATATACATCGATATATATACAATAATACAATATCTGGTGATACAAAGGAAATTTAACTCATGGTTTGATCTGTAAATGTCATCATTTACATGTCCTTATTTTTATTATGGAATCACCATCCGTAGCAGAATATATCACATTGCCGTGGTGGTTTTATGATGAAAAATAAAATTCCTGGGAAATGACACATTAAACCTTTCTTTTGTGGTCGGTACACTTGATACATAAAGGATTTTTTTTGAAGATATTTATCTATCTAGCTATTTTGTGAATACAGTCAAAATCACCATGGACTACCACCATTTGGTGGTAATCAAGAACTGCTCATTGTTATAAAGGATGTATATAACAGATTATTAAAATAAACATGCACATAGCGAGGGAACATTTTGATCTTTCAGTTAATGCTGTTCTTTTTTCCCAGATTAATGAGCCTGTTCTCATTGTTTTCTCTGTTTTATTCATCAATGTCCTAATACCCCATTTAACTTCCCTTAAACCACTCGATCCTGACCCTTATCATGATTTCCTTTCTCCGTGGTCTATACATTTAATTCTCCATTCACTTCTGCCCTGCTCATTTTTATCAAGCTTTTGTACACACTGGCTACTACCCTTCAGTTTGTCTTTCTTTTTGCAGAGATGACCTGGCTGAAAGTTTATATATAATATGGCAAAACATAATTTACAGCACAAAGTGTTTGCCGGGTATCCTTAAGAACCGCTGTCTAAATTCTTGCTCCTATGAGCACTAAATAAACACTTGTTTTGCTCTTTCAAGTTGAGGTGCCTTAACATAACAGAAAGCCAAACAGAAAGTAATCCAGCAGTTTGATATCACTATCTTTCTTAGCTGAGATAAAAGGAGAGACTGAAATACACCAGTCTGGTCATTTTAAACCCTCCTAAACTGGGCCAGAGGAGCTGCATTCAGCTTTACCTGTAAATCCTGGCCTACATTTCTAAGGCTGTTGGAGCACCACCCTGCCCTGCTCTCTAACCCCAAGGACGCATAGCAAAACTTCCAAGTCTCAAAATAATTTTTTTAGTCAACTTTCCTATATTTCCCTGAGGCATCAACTTTGTTGTTGAGGGCAAATAAAATTATCCTGTACCTTCCATCCACCACGATATCAGACTTTCTGTCACGATAGTTAATAACAAGCAAATTCCAAATTCCCTCTTCAAATTTTACAATATCTGTACATGATGTGGTGTAAAACCAAATTATAAGTCAGTCAGGTTTTTGTTTAGCATTATATCACTATGGCAGTATAAGCATTAGAAATTCGAATTAGTGTAATACACTGTTATCTGGCATTGATGACAACTTCTGTTGACGTTGTTAAGAACTTGTTGTTCGAATCCCACCAGTTTGTCACATTGCTGAATGTTTATCTCTGACGCTGGTTCTTGCCTGTTTTTGCTTTTTCATCTGGATTCTTGACGTTTATTCCCCTGAAGTAAATGTTGATTTGTATACTGACTTTTCTTACTCCCAAACCGCTCAGCTTTTTATAAAAATGACTTCCAGGAATTAAAAGTGGTTTCAAAGGAACATTTGGACAGGAACATTAATATTTTCTGGCCTCTGCATATAACTCAAGTCAAAATACTCATATTTCTAAATTAGTTTATATTTCACTGATATTTCTAGTATAACACTGCAATTATCTTCACGTCCGAATCTCTTTTCTCCTCTGTTTGTTCCTATAACTCGTGCCCATAGTAACAACTGTTGGCAAGGAGAACCAAAGCTGTGGATTTCAAAGTTCAATTGCAGTCACCATGTTAACTTAAGATTTGGATTCATGCTAAAGCAAACCTCTTATTATGGCGCAGGAGGGGAGGGGAGATTTAGGTGTGGTTTGCATTAAATTTGTAATTGGTGTTACTTGACTAAATAAAACCAAACACTCATCTTCATCATTGTTGGTTTTTATAACAAAGAGCTCGTGGCCATATTGGTAGTATAAACGGTAGGATTTGTAGGGGAACTTGTGGCCATATTGGTCATAGGGTGTGAATTCACTTGAAGAGGACATACAAGATGAAGAATGAAAAGAGTGTAAAATATGGTTAAGAAGATGGCGTTAGACTTAAGAGAGGGAGATAAGATATGAGATAGATGGTATGTTAGATATTAGATTAGATGGTATGTATGTATGTGTTATTTGTGCTACCCACTACCACAATGAAAAAAATAATAATAATGAATGCATAACATCACAATCTATGTTTTATTTCCAAAAATGATTCCTTAAATATAGTATTATAATAAAGAAAGGGCATTATATTTCTTATGAGAGTTAAAGTAAAGGCACAGAAAGACTATTCTCAATGATAATTATTCCCATTCCTTCAAAGTATCAAAACAGCTGTTCTTACAGAATATACTGCTTCCTTTTCTCCTAAATAGCTTCAATGTTTAGAGTTTGTTACCGGTGAAAGCAGGGGTTACAAATTCAGTAAATTAAATCATGAATGCCGGTTTAAAAATATGCACTTATGTCAGAGATTTCCATCAATACTTTTAGGGCTGTAACTTCCTTCAATTTAAGCTGATGACACAGAAAATCATTAGAATACAATTACATTGATCTGATCATTTAGTATTACTTGCTTCAGGTAGTGATTTTTCTTGCTTTTTAAAATAGCAACATCATGCCAATACACATCAATGACTGAGTCCTGCCAACACAGACTAATGTCTAATGAAAAAGACAATCTAATGGCACTCTGAAAATTACTTAGAGGCAGAGGTAACCAGGGTTCACATACAAGGACATCATTGTCCGTCACAAAGGCTATTGTGGCATGGCCCATATAAAGTTGTGTGAAAAAGAAAGTACCCCCTCTGAATTCTATGGCTTTAGGTATCATGACATAATAACAGTCTGTTAATCTGTTCATTAGCAGGTCCATTCTAGCTTTATTTTTGCTGAATAAATCATGACACGGTGTAATATGTCATGTGTTGGTCATCTGAGGTTGTATTTACCTATTTTTTAGACCTGATAAGTAACAGATGGTTGTTATTATGTCCTGATAGGTAAACCTTAGCATTCAAAAAAGGTGGACTTTCTGTTTTTTACATGACTGTATGTTCAGAAGATTCCCATCTAATAGGAGAGAAAATAAAAATGGTCATCCTTAAAAAAGTATCCTGATCTGATTGTCGTCCTTCATCCACCATAGAGGGTGAATGACATTAGTCAAGACAGGGGTAGCACAAAATCTAAATAACTTACATCAACTCCTCTTAAACAGGCTTAGGAAGCAAGACCAGCTAATAGACAAGGTTAAGTTCTTTTCGCATAGCTAATGAGGAGCAGTTACTCACATCTGGGAAACACTAATACATTTGAACAAAAAATGATAACGCAAAACTGACATAATGCTTTTTAACCTCACAATCCTTATGTTAGGCAGCACTGAAATTATTGTTGCCCGAGCATGACTCTACCGGATCCAAAACAACAGAAATGAAAATAAAACAATATAACTCAGCACTCATTGAATTGACATGTTTATTCCACCAAGTGGCAACATTTCCATCCAACTACAGGATCTTTTTCAATTGCTTATGCTGCGTTATATGGTTTTATTTTAATCTTAGAAATGATCCGTCACTGTTCATGCATTTTAGTTCAGTATAATAAATAAACATATTTAGCGGTGTTTACAGTTTAAATAAGCAACATATATTCATATAAAACATATATATACATATAAAACGTTGCTTTATATGTATACCATAGGGTTGGCAATCTTAAAGAGGAACTCTTTCTATACTACTAGTATCAGTGCAATCACACATTAAAAAAAGACTTTTCAAAAATTCTGTTTTAAAATAATTCTAGTTTTTACATATACTGTTTTCAGACACTGATGCCCAATCTGGTTGACAAACACCCTGGCTTCTATTCATAGCTCAGTCTTAATCCACCAGATGGCTAATGTGACTAATGAAAGTCTATGGAGGAATGACTTGGTAAGTAGGACATTATAAGCATTGTTATAAACAGTGACCCAAAATATGACATGACTGAAAATAAAGGCAGCCTCCAGGTCTGCATATAAAGGTAGTTCAAGTTCATACGGACCAAATTATTGCTATGCTTAACTACATTAATGTTTTGAGCAATATATATTATTTGTGGGACTCCCCCTTTAATTTCCCGTTTCTCCATATTTGGATGTGTCTCCATTTAGTTATTTTCTCCTATGGTTAAGTTGCTGATTGTTATTTATGTGTGTTTTCCAGAACATATATGAAACTAAATTGAAAATGGCTTTATTAGGAACCTGTTGCTGAGCTAATCTGTCCATTATTGCCTAAAACACTGTTCTTTCACACAACTACATGTGCTGTACTTTGTCACTTCAGTAAGATACCACAATAACTTTTCATGCATGTTGAAAATGTGTGCTGCTCCTCTACATATTACTGTTTGTCTTGGACCTTGCAAATGCCACAACCAAGGTAGAACAAAAAAATAAGAAGAAAACCAACAAGACTTGGTGTCTCCTTAACAAATTCAAAGATATCCAAGTAATACTGGAAGGATACAGCTTTGGAAAATCCAGCAATACGTGTTAATCCTATTTTTGGATATGATCCCCTGTCGGTAATAATAATGACCCCTAATAAATTTCCCCTTGTATATGTTGTGTTGTTTTATAGCGTACTGTGATGTGGAGAACATTTGCCTTAGCTGTAAAACTTCTGCAGAGCAAGTCATAAAAGCAGCTAGTGATTTCCTGAAGAGGAATGCAGTTATGGGAAGCCCAGTAATGTAGAACATACAATGTATGTTTTTTGATTAAATTTCTGGCAATGCACGTGACTTTCCTATTGCAGAATCTAATTTGGTCATAAGATGATAAACATTCCATTTGGCCAAATATTTACTGGGATGTGTAAAAAGAGTAAGCTACAGGTAATAGAATGGTAAAATAAAAAATACCAGGGAGATGATTTCTGATCAGGAAAGATCTCAGCAAATGTTATATTTATTACACTTCCTGGGAATTCATTTTGTCTTGAAGACTGCATTTTAAAGCTCTCTACCTTGATACATAAATCACTGGGGAAGGCAGGTGTGATTTCTGAATATAGAAGGTTTGTTTTTGCAGAACTCTGCATAGCAAGCATGCTTAAAAATATTTATTTTACGTAACACTAATTGATTTTTAGACCCCTTTAGAGTGGAGCGAAACGAAGGAACTTGTGAAATGCGTGGTGCCATTCTAAGACATTAGTGAGTAGCTGAGGACACACTGAATACAAACATAGGAGGCACGTTCTTCAAGGAAACAGATACAACCATCAATCACCCTGGAGAAAGGCTACATAAAACAGGTCCTTCCTACTTAGATTGTCTGAGTCAGGCATTGGTGATAATATAGTGACCACGAATTTGTCCCATTGATAGTTTTCTTATATTTTGCAATGCAAACAAGCAAAATTGATGTAAGTAGTAGCAACTAATTGAAGGCATGCTATCAGAACACTAATGGTTTTCTAGTATACATGTGCTAGTCAATGTGGTTTCAGTAGAAGCAACCAGGGGAACCCCCACCAACTTCACAATATTTATTTTAATAAAGTATTACGTAAGCAAGTAATACATACTTAAGTATTTATGCTAAACTCTTTTTAAATTGTTAAGGTAACCACTAGACCTGTGCATAAGGTCCAAAAATGATTCAGGCAAAGTTTTTCGCTTTGTTATTAGTCCGTTTATTTCCGAAAAACAAATTTTCTTTCCTGGTATTTCGGTTTGGATGAAATTCGAAGGGCTTTTTTTATTCAGAAATTAAATTTGTTGTCACTCACCCTACAAAACCACTACAAATAAACTCATTCCACCCCGTTCAACTGTATAAGTTCCATTGGTTAGAAGACAAAAATGGCCTTAACGGATGAGATCTATAAAACAGCGGTTAAAAAAAACCCATTTAAAACAGACCCCTTTATAAGATATAATCTGGAAATCTAATCAAAATTCCCATGCTGATGTCACATATTCGGCCCAAATTGTCAGTAACCATTTTTCTCATGTATACGGGCTTTTTATGTGTTCTAAAAATAGCCTACCAGAGAGTTCACATGGACAGGTTTTAATCCTGGAGGTTACAGCACATATTTTTATGACCTGTCAAATTATAATTAATAAAACTGAATGCACTTAATGTTGTTAAGTTGTTATTATAACCTACATTAATTTATCTGTATGAAGTGCAATCGCTTGGAATATTGCAAAGGTGGTACATGTTTACAAATATATGTGAATGCAGAAAGTCAAGCAGATTTATAAAATACATGAACTGCAGTTTTTGTTTCAGAAAGGTTTTCAAAATCACCTTATATTTATACCTATGTATACTGGAATTCTACCATCTCCTCTGCCTTCCTGCCAAGGAAAATCCTTTTGTATCCAGTGGAGCATCAGCAACATACCCTCTGTGTCAGCCTTTGCCTGGGGCTTTTGGGCAGTGCAGTGGGGCTTTCTAAAAGAAAAACATGCAAAAATGTTCAAAACCTATGTCATAAAAGCTCACAAACACAAAAAACATTTAATATTATTCTATTTAGTGTTGTCATGTGGGATGGGTTTTTAAAATCACTACAGAACACCTTACCACTTTTAAAACCCTTAGCCATTTATTAAGTATAATATTCATTACATATTTTTTTTAAATTTGGAAACAAAATTTGTTATTATATAATGAGTACCAAAGAATTAAGGCATGTCTCCATTGCCTTAATTGTAATAAAAGTTACAAATAAAATATAAATATATAAATAAAAATTCAGCTATCACAAAATAATTAAAATTATGAGTAAAAGAAAATAAATAAGAAGGAAAAAAGGGGAAAAGTCCATGAGTTTGACTCTGAGACAAATGTTTCTCATATATCCTTTTATCTAAAAGGGCCTTAGGTGGTTGATGAGACCGCTTCTGGTATAACAAATGATGACACACAGGTCCCAACCATTGTATTAATCAGCAGACTCATTGTCAATAACTCCTGGAATAGTTTATGGTACTTTGAGTTTTCCTTGAGGCAAACCTTGCTGGGGTCTCCAAATGTCTCCCTTTATATGTTGTGTGGACACCCCTGAGAGCTCTGTTACCAGGCTCCGATATAGTCTGTTCCTATTTCTCTGGGGGTTGGGAGTCATCACCTACCAGTAGTCGATGTGAATTTAGAAAAGCTGTGGACTGATGGGTCACAGAGCACAAATGACTGCCCCGACTACATACAGTAAGATACAGGGACCACCAATATTTAAATTGTCTGGCCCATAGAGTCATCTTTACCTTTATTTCCTTAATTAGAGAGTGTCATATAGGAGATCAAAGGCAGCCACTTTTTTGGTTTATTTTTTGGCCCATTCATTTTCGTGCAACAAATTTGGTTTCCTGTCCATTGGTTTTGGACAAAAATTGGGGTGCTTTTGAACTTCGCAAACCGAAATTAGTTGTCCGACACCCACATTCTCATTCTTTCTCTTTCACACACTCTTTGAATGTCGCCTTACCTTCTCTGCCAACCGTTTCCTTGTCTTGCAACTCCGCCACTTCTCTAGAATCCTCTTCACCTTCTTGTTCTTCATCTCCTTCTCTTTTCTTTGTCAGCATCTCCACAGATATGTCCTCCAGAGAATTTCCTTAAAAAATGGTGATGCCTCTGGTGACATCCTCCAATCAGAGGAAAAGATGTTACTAAAACTCTGCTATTTTTGTAGAAGTTCGTGGAAGGTTATTTTTAGGCAAAAGCTTCCGGGCACACAGGTTGTCACCTGAAGCTCAGCCATTTTTGCGGAAGTTCACCTGGATGTCATGCCAGAAGAGAGAAGAAGAAGATGAAGAAGAGGCTAGAGAAACAGCACAGCTGTGCAACATGGAAGCGGTTGGCAGAGAGGGTAGGAAGATATTTAAAGAGAGTGAGAGTGAATGAGAGTGTGAGAGAACATGAATGAAAGTGTGCAAGAGTAGAAGTCAATGAGTCCACGAAATCTGAATAAAAATTCAGAGCTTTTTGCTTCACCTTTGTTTGTTTCATGGGGGCTTTGCCACATTTCAGAGATTTGTACGAATTGAAGAAATATGTAAATTTCATTAAATCCAAATGCACAAGTATAGTATACAAACAAATACTATTGCAAATAAATACTAAATTGCAAAAAAAAAATACAAATAAAATAAGAAATTACAGATGCAGGCGTTCAAAATTTTATTTTTCACACCTCCGATGATGCAAATTTGTTGTATATGAATATGGTATGTAGCACCCCTACTTTCTTGGGGTGTTGATGGGGTTCCCTGGTGGTCCAAATAGCTGATTTCCCCGTGATAATTGGTTTTCAGCATGGCATGCTGCCGCATGTATGGCTAGGGGGCAGGGGTATGGCTTCATATTCCGGTGCTCCTCTATGATTGAATGAGTGTGTGGCCTAGGCTAAGCAGTGGACAGATCAGCTTTCGACAGAGATCTCTCTCCTGCATATTCATGTTGCGTGCTGTTACGCCCCTGGACAGAAGGCTCCAACTGCACTGCAGAGTCTGCAGAGACAAACTTGGCTCTATCTCTACTTCTGCAACAGGTTGTCTTTCTGATTAATTTTAAACATGCACATCAGGGTGCACACCTTTATCCTGTTGGTGAAGGAGATGAAACACCTATAATCCCTGTTATACCTGCATCCAGGCACCTCCAGTGATGTTATATACAGGTTGGCATCAAATTGTACAACGTGGATAGCTCCACCCCTTCCAACTTTTCATGCAGCTACCCAATAATGGTTTTGTAATTGCTTTAAAATACTTTATGTACTGTTTAAAAAAATAGACATTAACTAGCTAAAAATGAAGTCACAGTAGCAAGTTTATTCCCATGCATCGTAGGATGTGTGTTAAATGAGTGCCAGTTGCCACAAGAGGGAGACATATCACTCTTATTGCATTGTATTGTATACAGATTGATAATCTTACAGTGTGGAAGAATATATTACCACCTAATATTCTAATTGTGGCATGTTTGTGAGCTATTTTGCATTATCAGTGTGAATTTATGTTTCATTTTATAAACTGAGACAAACATTTTATGTAGGTAACAACTTCTTTAAAATATAACAAATATGTTTTTATAATGGATCAAAGTCAGTTTCTTAGGTTAAGTCAATATAGTTATTTTGATGTTCCCCTCAGGCAAAATCTGATCCTCAAAATCAAAAAATTGTATTTTATCTACATAAAAATTATATTCTGTTGATCATATTCTATTAAAATAATATGAATAAGAATATTATTTCTACAAAGATGCAATTCACCTGTTGATCCAAGAGGTGCAAGAGGGCAACATTAGTTGAAATAATTATTTAAAGGTATACTCATGGGTCCCACCAACAAACAATGCATATTAAAGTACTTTAATATGAATCTTTAGCCAAAAGAACAACTGTGCACCATTCCCTCCATTGTACAAGTTGTGGCTACATGAAGCAGTCAATCACGGCCAGGAATGTACTCTCATTGAGGTCATTGGGAGTTCTGAGCACTGGAGCTTTCATTAGACCCCCTGGAGCACTTTGACATGCCAGCACTGGAGATGGCAATGAGTGCGCACACTGGTAAGCAGGAGGAGATGTGTTTGACCAAATGCATTTTCTGCAAGTGATGGGGAAGAAGGCCAGGGAAACGAGGGGGGGGGAATTCAGATTCTGCATTTACCTACAAGAAGTCTCCTGTGTAAACGCAATCTGGCAACATTGCCAGCCTGGGGGCTCACTATCAGTTGCTGAGGCATTCCTCTGCACTGGGGGCAATTCACTTACATGACTTACCATGTCATTATAAATACTTTAAAGCCCACCATATTCTCGAAGGTACATCAAAAGGGATGGAAGTTGTTCAATACGGTTGATTCAATTAAGGATATGTTTAAGCCTTGATATGTTCTTATGGTTCCTAGCAGTCAAGTACTTTCTTGATAAGGATACAACATTTCCAGAGGCACAGAAACAGTTTATTCTTAATGCCATTACATGGATTTTACAGAATAATTATTTTAAATATGAGGACACCTTTTATTTGCAATGCCGAGGCACGGCTATGGGCACCCGCTTTGCTCCCAGCTATGCAAATCTCTTCATGTCCCATTGGGAGGACACGCATGTTTTTTCTTCGCATGGCTGGGAGCAGAGCTTGGTGTCATACAAACGCTTTATAGACGACATGTTTTTTATATGGGATGGCCTTGAAACTGACCTGATTGAATTTTTAGCTTACTTGAATAGGAATACATGGGGCATAAATTTAACTACGCAATACAGTCCCTTGGAAATAGACTTTTTGGATCTTCATATTTATATAGAAGATGCCACTTTAAAAACAATGACACACTTTAAAAAGGTTGATGTGAACAGTTATGTACTTTTCAGTAGTGGACACTATACCCCCTGGCTATCAGGAATTCCAAAAAGTCAACTTAACAGAATTAAAAGAAATTGCAGTGATGAAGTAATGTATAAACAACAGTCCAAAAAGATTATGCAAGATCTTTCTAAAAAAGGATACCCCCATGAAGTAATTGAAAAAGCCGCCAGGGAGGTAGAACCAATAGAACAAGCGGCTCTACTGGATACCATAACCAAACCAGATATTAGCATAGGGTCAGAGACTGCACTGATTCTAGATTTTAATAAAAGTCATCACCATGTAAAAAGAATTGTTTCCAAACATTGGCATTTACTGTTTGAAGACAAAGAATTATCTAAAATTTTGACACGTGACCCACGAATAGTATTTAGGGGAGCTAAAAACATCAATAGCAGTCTATGTAGTGTAGGCACCAACATTAACACACCAAAACACTTCTTAAATTGGGGAAAAGGTTTCTATAGGTGTGGTACATGCTTAGCATGCACTAGCACCAGCTTACAATATAACAAACCAGAATTGCTGGTCAAATCCTTTAGAACCAATAAAGAATTCCCTATAAAAACAATTATTACCTGCCATACGAAAATGTTATTTACACATTGAGTTGTAAGTGTGGACTACAGTATGTAGGCCGCACCATTAGACCATTACATGTTCGAATTGATGAACACGTGCGAAATATCAGAAAGGGATGTGGTAAACACAGTGTGTCTGCTCACTTTGGCAGCTACCATCAATGCAATCCTAGAGACCTAAGTTTCATGGGAATCTATGCCGTCACTAGAAACTGGAGGGGAGGTGATTTTATTAGAAGGATAGGTCAGGAGGAGATGAGGTGGGTCTACCAATTAAAAACATTACATCCATTTGGACTCAACCAAGATTTTGATTTGTTTAATTTTTTATGATTTTTTTGAGCTCTGATACTGCCTTCTCCATTCTTTCCTTTTTCTGCAGGAATTTTATCCCAGAATCTTTACACATTCTTTGATATACTTAATTACGCAGTATTTTTAGTTAGTCACCAATGCTGTATTAGTTAGATGTGTTTATATTTGAAGCAGTTTGCACTTTAAATTAACCATTGCAACACCAGTATTCTGCTATAATTAACCTTTTGCACGTTATGCAGCACTTTATGAACATATGTAATTATTTGCGTCAAAAGATCTGTATGATATATTTGTGGCTATTTCATATGTGATTACCTCACTTAGAACACTGGTATTTTTTATGTGTTTTTATGTGTTTTATCTATTAACTATATTTTTATGGTAATTGAGTGATTTTGTAAAGAAGGGGTTAATGGACTCAATTAATCAAGTGATTGGTAGAGAAGAGGTTAATGGCTCTATAAATGGGAAGACTGGAGGTGGAGAGACTATGCACCTGAGGAAGCCGATTGGTGAAACGCGTTGTGCTGAATATGCCCATTGAGGAAGTGGACACAGAGGAATCCTGAGAGAACCAAGCTGTTCCTGCTATAACACAGCATTATTCCGGTCCTTCCCACGGGAGCGTTAAAGTGTTCTTATATGTAAGATACTATATTTTTTTATTTATATTAAAGCTACTACTTTTTTAACTCTTTCTCCTCCGGTCTTTTCTGGTACACCGGTACAAAGAAGAAACTCCATTCCCCAGAAGGGGCTCTATGGGCTTCTCAACAGAGGAACCTATTAAAGAATCCACTTTAATGAATTTAAGTATTATTTAATTTCCGCACATATTGTGGTGTCGTTTGTAAATTTTGCGCAGCACTTTATTTCTTTGTTTTGTGTATTATCCTTTACACACTTGTGGTCAGTGTGTTGGTTCTGCAGCACCAAGGTATTATACTTGTTTAAGTTGTGTCATTACACCAGATATCTGGCATTTTCATTTTAAGCGCTGAGTATCACTCTTTCCTTTTCATCCATGAAGAAATAGCAGACAAGCAATTGTAATACGGGACATGAGAGATGGAGAGAGATCAGGAGAAGACAGGTAGATTTGGGTATCATCTGCATATAGATGATAGTGGAGGCCAAATGAGTTGATTAGTTTGCCAAGAGATGAGGTCTAAAGAGAGAACAGCAGAGGGCCAAGGACTGAACATTGGGGACACCAACCGAAAGTGGAAGGGGTGATGATGATGTCTTGCCAGAGAAGCTGACAGAGAAGGAACGGTTAGACAGATATGAGGAGATCCAGGAGAGAGCGGTATCTCTAATGCTTATAGAAGCAAGTGAGTCTAGAAGAAGGTGGTGATCAACAGTATCAAAAGCAGCAGAGAGATCCAGTAGTATTAGAATAGAGAAGTGACCTTTTGCTTTGACAGAGAGCAAGTCATTGGTGAGGTGTTTATCCGTGTAGTTATGCCAAGTGAGTGAATTTGAATTTTGAATAAAGTGTAATTGTTGTTTAATCACATACAGTGCTACACTATGTATATTTTTTCATATCTTCCTTTCCACACAAGTCTCGGTGAAGAGTCCCTGGAAGAGTTCCTGCCAAAAGTATCATTTTTATAATATATATATATATATATATATATATATATATATATATATATATATATATATATATACAGTAGGTCATATCAGAGTTAGATAGATCACTAGGCAATTGAGGTCAACTGAATCAGTTTCAGTCTATTATTCATTTTATTTTCTCAGTCTACAAACAGTTGTGAAATATAAGACAGATCACTCTGGATGCTAATAAAGAAGCATAATGTAGTCTGTGATACCCCTCTATCACTACTAACTTAAAGGGCTTAATCAAAATCTCATCACTTCAGACTGCTTAAGAGTGGCTTGTGCCAAAATCAACGAGGTTTTATATAGCGCAAACACAAGATTCACATGGTTCTGTCATCAGTAAAGAGATCTTTGAGATTAAATTCTCATCAGAAAAAAAAAGATTACATGACCAGAGCTCTGGTGGTCGTTGAAAAAAAAGGATATTTTTTAAAACCCAACCTTAGTATTGGTTAACAGAACTGTCACTACTTTTGTTTTACGCAAAACTAGAAAGCAGAACCTCAGTCAGGCCAATTTCCTAGTCGTGCCATAGTTATGTTTAACCATTTAAGGACACAGGTATTTTACACTGGTTTACACTGAAGGATTTCAGCATTTTTGCTATGTATATTCAACTATAATTTCCAACCATCTTGTTTATTACACCAACACAAACCATACATTTTTCCTTCAGGACTACTGGGACTTTCTTCTGAAATCAATCTTAATTAATAAATCCTATAATTTAATGATATGAAAAAAATCAAAAAGTTGGCAGAATTATGCACATTTCCATTTTTAAAACTTGTAATTTTTACTGATCGATTTACTTTTTGATTTAAACCAAAACACCTACATATTTTTTTAAAACCAGATAACCCAGGGTATTTGTCTACGGGCATACTGGAATGTTTTATTCTTATTTATTTTAAGTGCCATCATATTTCCCAGAACTGTACAATGGCTAAACAACGTGTAGAATATAAGAAGTGAAAACCAGTGTCAAAATAAAAGTGAATAAAAAGTAATAATAATCAAAGAAATACTCTCCTTTTTCTGACCGAGTGTACAGCCGCAACCCTATATAACATTCTCCACAAAATGTTGAAAAACCGATTCAAAAGACTTCCGTCTAGGGGAGCTTGTGACAACCGATCTCAGTAACTCAGAAAAACAAAAAATTACATATACGAAATGATAGTTTAGTTTGGTCAATAACCCGAGAAATTAAAAGAAACATCCAATAGTCGCACTCACAATATGTACGAGTAATTCAGGCCTCCAAAAAGGACTTCTTGGTGTGTATCCCAGTTTATCCAAACCAACGAATATAGAAGAGAGGAAAAACATCTACCATAGGTGCGGTAATTGGTTGCACTCACATTTAGATGGATGTATCAAGCGTTTCGGGTATGCTCTCTGGAGTTACGGTGGATCCTGAGTATCCTGGGTTGACCTTTTTCTTTGGATAGGGTATCCAAGTTTTTTTCCTTTTATTTTTATTGTTTCAGGTAGTGTGTGTCCGTTTTAAATAAAGTGCAAGTGCTTGTATGAATCAAAGAGGTTGTAAAATTAATTTTAAAACAGACAGGAGGCTTCATATTATGCATTAAATCCTTCTTTACTACTCCCAGCAGCAAATAGTTAACAGAGAAAAAAAAAACAAAACGGTTGAACAAGAAATCTATAACACAGGTGTGCAATCAAGGTGAACACAGGTAACCAATCAATAAACAGCAGGTAGTATAAGAGCAAGGTCCCCCCATATATCATACTCTTTCTTTGCTGCTCCCTGGAACAGATAAGTATCCAGCACATTTACTAGATTACTGTTTTGGCATTTCCTAAATATATACCTTTCACATATTGTGACATCTGCTAGTTTGTGCAATACATATTCACATTTCCTTCTCTTCCACACACTGACCGGGCTGACCCCCGACTGTTATACCTCTTCGCCGTCTGTATTTTGGTTTCCCTGCAGTGCATGACTGCAAGTTTAACACACCTGGTTCCGCCCCCTCGTACTCACGAGCGTTGCGGACCCGCCCCCCAGCTGGTTGTCAGCTGTTCTCCCGCTCTTTTTGTTTTCCCTCACAGTACACAGTCAGAGTTTTGGGATTACCTCAGGATTTAGTCAGTCTTTTTCACATTCTGTGACTTAGTACCCCTATTATATTGTTTCCCTCATGTCCAAAGATTGCTCTAATATGCCTTCTGAGGACATTAACCCCTCTCTTCCCCCTGAAGGGGATTTTATAAAGGAGGAACACTTCCAGAGGATTTTAGACTCAACAGTTAATAAAACTGTTTCTTCAGCAATTGCCTCTGCCATGGCCTCTATGCAGGATTCCATTGCCCAATCTGTGGCATTGGCCATTGCCCATTCCACTGCAGGTACACCTAGTACCTCACATACTTCACACCACAGGACCCCCTCTGACCATTTCTGGTCAGCTGAGGAGTCTGTACGCCAGCTAGCCACTGGCATGAAGAGGTCTGGGAAGGCCACCCAGAAAAGACGTCATTGTTTTATTGACGCACCCCAAGAATCGCCTAAAAAGCGTAGGGGACAATCTAAAGATGACGAACAGACCTTACGCCCCGAGCGTAAAACTACCGAAGGTGTCAAACAACCCTTCACACGACCCTCTACCCGTGAGGAAGACAAACGGGCAGGCAAGGCTGCTTTAAGGAGCAAACCTGACTCCTATTTCACCTCTTCATCTACCGATTCCTCTGATTCTAACTCAGATTCAGACGATTCGGAATACAAGCCTCCCACTTCATCAGATTCGGAGGCTCAAGGGACTGACCCTCATAATGGGGAAGATAAAAATGCACCAGTTTTACTGGATTCAAAAGGGCAACCATTGTTTGACCCAGAGTTAATTGCTCACCCTCGCTCAGCAGAGTGGATTCCGAACACTCATATTTCCAAATATTTCTCGACCTGGCTAAGAAAGCCTCTCGATAAGGCAACACGTAACAAAATAAGGGCTGAATGCCCCAGGCCTACCCTACCTAATAAAGTCGCGCAGACCCCTGAATTGGATCCTACTATGGTCCATTTCCTGTCCAAATCAGGAAAGAATCCTAACAAAGGCCTGGACAGGTCTTTTAAATCATGCCAGGACAAGGTGTTGGACATAACAGGCCCGCTGGCAAAAATTTTTGAATTAGTTGAGGAAGCAGAGAGGACCGATACATCTGTTGACAACAGCATTATCAAAGGATGGCTCCAAAGGGCTATTTGTTTCCTAGGCAATGCAAACTCCTCACTATCAGTCGAGCGTAGACGCTCGATCCTCATGAAGATTGACCAACAACTCACACATGTGGCTGAAAATGAACCGGGCCCCTCTGCGGAAGGTCTCCTATTCGGGGACTCTTTCATTAAAGATATCGGGAAATATGTGAATATTTTCACATCCCTCGATAAAGCCCAAAGTTCTATTAAAAAAGTATTCAACCCAAAGGTTTTTGGGAAGGCTGGGAAAGGCAGGGGCCACTTCCCCAGCCGTTCATCTCAGAGATACAACTCCAGAGGCTCTCGATCCTCGTCGTACCAACAGTACAAGGAGACCTCCGAAACCTTACCCTTCTTTCCTCAAAGAAGCCGACCTTGGCGGTCCCGAGGATACCGAGGGGCATCACGATCCAAAACGTCGACCGGTAGGTCCCATAACATGTCCCCTTTCTTCCCCAGTAAACTTGGGAGGCAGACTGGGTCGTTTTTTCCATATATGGGAACAGATCACATACGATCCATGGGTTTTAAACAACATCTAAGGGTAGCTGATAGAATTCGTAACCGAACCCATCCAGGTGACACCCCCTGGTCCCATTCATTTCTCCACACACGACCAATTATTAGTCCACAACGAGATTACCGATCTGGCATCCAAACAGGCCATTATTCAAGTCCCTCTTGCCACTCCAGGCTTTGTGAGCAATATCTTCTTAGTACAAAAGAAGGATGCAGGCCACAGACCTGTCATAAATTTAAAACATCTAAACAATTATGTAAAATACCAACATTTCAAAATGGAGGGAATACATTTTCTCTGCGATTTGTTAATTTTCAACGATTGTTGTGTCCTTCTCAAACTAGACAACATCTCCGCGGTGCAGTACATAAACCGATTGGGAGGTACCAAGTCCAAAGCATTAGCGGATATTGCCAAAGAATTCTGGCATTTCTGTTTAGACAGACACATCGTCCTTCGGGCCGAGTACCTAACCGGTTTATCAAACACCATAGCCTACTGGAACTCTCGTTTCCTCTTGGACCTCAGCGATTGGATGTTGGATCCAAACATTTTCCATCGCATATCTTCCCTGTGGGGCCCATTCAGCATAGATCTCTTTGCATCGAGACTGAATCGCCAACTCGAAATCTTTTTCAACTGGCGGCCAGATCCCGAGGCAAGGGGCCAAGATGCCTTCCTCCACTCGTGGTCGGAGGGAACCAATTATGCCTTCCCTCCATTCGTCATGATTCCCCGAGTTCTCCTTCACGCGACATCCCAGAGAGCGACCATAGCCATCATAGTACCTCTCTGGCCAATGCAACCATGTTTTCCCCAATTGCTCAACATGATGATAGACGTACCCTGATTGCTCCCGTCACACAACCACATCCTCCACGACCCTTGCGGGAGACCCCATCCACTGATTATATCCAACTATCTACATCTGATGGCATGCTTGATTTCGAGTCAATCTCATCTAATAGAGACCTTTCGGACTCGACTAAGAACATCCTATCAGACGCCTGGGCTCCGGGTACCCGTATCAATTACGGATCAGCCTGGAAACTTTGGGTTCATTGGTGCTTGGAGAGACATGTGGATCCCACACATGCCACTATAGCCCACATACTTAATTTCCTTTCCTTTCAATTTGATATGGGTAAGGCATATCGCACACTAAATGTATATCGATCAGCCATTTCTGCCAAACACACCCCGATTGACTTTCTACCTACTGGTCAACATCCCCTGATTTGTAAACTTATGCGAGGTATTCGGTTCAAACGGCCCCCTCAACCTAAATACACCTGCACATGGGATGTTAATATTGTACTGCAACTTTTGAAATCCTGGGGACCTAATGACTCTCTTCCTCTAAGACTACTGTCCTTTAAGCTCACCATGCTCCTTTGCCTGATTTCCTTCAAACGAGTTTCTGATGTGAAGGCATTAGACCTTACCTCCCGAAACTTCTCTCCATCTGGAGTTTCCTTTTCAATTCTCAGACGTACTAAAACTCATACCTCATCTGTATTTTACCCGTCTTTTCCTGACCACCCTGACCTGTGTGTAGTTCACTGCCTTAGAACATATGAGACTGCAACTTCTTCCCTTCGTAATCCTGCTCTTCCTCAACTTCTTATCTCTTTTCGCAAACCTTTTCTCCCTGTCTCTACGACGACCCTAGCTAGATGGGTTAGAACTACCATGGAGATGGCGAACATCGATGTCTCTCTATTTGGGGCTCATTCCACTAGGAGTGCAATGTCTTCTAAGGTTTTCCGAGCCGGGGGATCCTTAGCTGACATCATTAAGGCCGCTGATTGGTCTTCAGACTCCACTTTCAGAACTTTCTATTTTAAGCCTGAGGTCCATGTTTCAACTGTAATTTTGTGACATAATTGGCTAGATCATAGCGTTGAACATGCATAATATGAAGCCTCCTGTCTGTTTTAAAATTTTAGATTTTCCTAGCTTTGCGTATGAAAATGTAGATTTTATTAAAGACAGGAGGCGAATATTATCCCGCCCTATTAACCCAACCCTGTTTTTTATACCGTTTTAGCATAAAGACGACAGCAAAGCTAGTGATCTCCTGTTCATCGCCATTCGGTTCCAGTTACAAGATTTTTTTCCAGTTCGCAGCGTGAAAGAGGATGATATATGGGGGGACCTTGCTCTTATACTACCTGCTGTTTATTGATTGGTTACCTGTGTTCACCTTGATTGCACACCTGTGTTATAGATTTCTTGTTCAACCGTTTTGTTTTTTTTTTCTCTGTTAACTATTTGCTGCTGGGAGTAGTAAAGAAGGATTTAATGCATAATATTCGCCTCCTGTCTTTAATAAAATCTACATTTTCATACGCAAAGCTAGGAAAATCTAAAATTATGATGTTGTGTGTAGATGTAAAGATGGATAAAAATTAGTGTATAAACTATTTTATAAAGCTGAATCTATGTAAACCATGATTTGATAAATAAATAATTTATTACGAGACACAGCCCTAAAAATCGATCAAAAAAGAACTCTATATGCGTCTAAAAGATGTATAATTCAATAATCTATTGAAACGATTAGAATCTATTGAGAAATGTCCATATCAAATTATTAAAAATTCTGGGAAAAAGGTCAGAAGAAAAGTCAAAAAAATACTCCTCGACGAGTTTCGCCACGATATGGCTTCATCAGGAGGTTCATGCTAAAATGGCTAAACAAGACATAACAAATAATATATAACATAACAATTTTCACTTACAGAAACAAAAAATAGGAGGTCCCTTCTCCAAGGTACTTACAATCTAGGTCGGGTAAAGGAATATTACAGAGAAGGTGGCCTTTATTGTGATAGACCAGTCACATACAGTAGATGTTACCAATGTAAACACTAGATGAACAAATAATAATATTGCTGGACATAACTGTCTTATTACAGTAGAGGGATTAGGAAATGTGAGCTATGGGTGGGAGGGAGTTAATCATCTAGCTATCAGTTTAAGTTAGTTAGGTCTTAAGGGATTTTTTGAAGGACCAAACGCAAAAGGAGAGTCGGATAGGCCGAGGAAGGACATTCTGGAAAATGGGGCAGCCTTTGAGAAATCTTCTAGGCATGCTTGAGAAGTAGAAATAAGACCAGATGACATACAAACAGTAGAGAGAATGGGAAGGGGTGTATTTGGAGACCAGATCATATTTCGAGATCAGAAGATGTAAGTAGGGGAACCACTATGAAGAGCTTTGAAAGTTAGGATTTTAAGTTGAATCCTAAAGTGTATAGGCAACCAATGAAAAGACTGAAAGTGGGGAGAGGTGTTAGTACAGCAATGGGTAAGGAATATAAGTCTGGCCGCAGCATTTATGATGGATTGTAAGCGGTAAGATGGGTATAAGAGAGACCAGCTTAGACATAAGCTTATGACTAAGCCGGGTTTTAGCAATTGTTCTGTGGTGTGTTTTGCTCCATGTAGATGTAAATGAACCCTTTCGCATCCGGTGATATACCAAGTACGTCATGCCCAAGTGGGCTCATTTCTTCTGTGCAAAAAAACATGCACCCCACATCACCACAATCACGGTGATCACGGGGCACTGCTGCTGCTGTCCAGCAGACCAGCAAAGCCACCCCGATCGTTTGCTCGCTCAACATGCAATCGCCGGCAAACACAATCGGGTTCCCAGCTGCCACAGGCAGCTTTAGGGAAGACGACTGTTTGTTACTTGGGTCCCCACAACATTCCGCTGCAGCCTGATCGCTCCATGAGAGTGACAGTGCAGAGTTAACCCCTTTTGTATGGGCTGGTCTGCCTGGAAGAGAGAGGGGTCATCTAAGGTAATAATAAATAAACACAAATTAGTAATGAAAAATGTGATACAGAATTATTACCAGATCACTTGTCAGTGACATTTTAAGTAACTGATTATTGATCAGTTTCCCTATATATTTAGCCTAATGAAATGCTATGTGACCACTGATTAATGATCTTTTCAGTCACTAATCATTGATCCGTCTCACTTCAATAGCCAGGGACTAACACTGTACAGTAATGTAACTTAACATCTAACCGTACCTATAACTATCCACCAACAGGATTCAAGTGTTACCCCTTATGCTATCAGCTAACCCCTATTTTCACAAAACTGAAAGGTAAGGGGGTGACTTTTAAGTCATTGGGCTTTGTGCTTTCAGGGAATATATAGTTTCATGGGGTTACATTGATATTTGGGACCTTTACTGTGTCTCAAGTGAACTGTCAAAATTCCAAGTTTGTAAACTGAAATGCGCATGTTCCAGTTTTGTCTCCACAATATCTGAGAAACATTACTTATCCATGCATGTGGGATATTACTGTACTCGGGGGGTGTTACCGAAATCAAGAGCTATTTTATTCTTTCACATACCCACTTGGAAAAAAAAAACAAGGTGAAACTGCAAAGTGGATGTGACTTTAAAAAGGCGCTGGTGTGGAATCAGCTACATGGGACAGGTCAGTATGCCCCTAACTAGATTTCCCAAGCTGTCTAGTTTTTGAAAATACATTTTATGAGGTTAAATTGTTTAAGACAGATTTTCGCTAAAATGGTTAATGGTGTTAAAATGTCCCTAGTAAAATACTTTGGGATTATAAACTTTCAAAAAATGTACTTTTGTTCAGCAGTTTTTCTTTTTCTGGACGCTGTTGGGGCCCACATTTAAAGAAATCTTGTTTAGAAACAGCGATGAGCGTCATTTAACCATTTTATGACCAAAATAAATAAAAATACCAGGCATATGAGGTTTTTCCAAAAACAGGACAAATACCTTAATGCATTTTTTTCTTCATTTGCACTGGTTATATGGAGTTTTTATTGTTGAAACTGTGAAAACTTTCTCTTTTTTTCCTAATTTTCCCCAATTTTTCCAATTTTTAGATATTTTTCATACTAAATATTTTTTATATATAATTATTATTTCAAAAGAAAGCCCTACTGCTGAAAAAAAAAACATATAGGAAAAACACAAATACTTTTCTGGTAATTTTGTGCAAACATGGTAAAAAAAAACCTCTGGTCCTGAAGAGGTTATACGCTTACGAGCATTGGATTGACACTTTCTTGTTGCTTTCACTTCATATTTTAGGTTTAATTAGTAATCCTTTTTTATACATTATGTACCTTGTCTGAGCATTAAACATTTTCATGTTAATGGAGCATTTGTTTGCTTCTTTTTAGAAGACTGGCTAAACTTAATGGACAACCATCTATAAAAAATATACAATTATCAGATAGCAGTGCTACCAAAAATAATAAAAAAGTAAAATAATACACAACTATAAAATGCAACAGAATGAATGCAGCCTCTGCTTTTTTTCAAGCTATTTTTAAGTAGCAAAAATAAAGAATACTCCACCCTTTTAAGGAGATGAAATGGATCCCTGTGTCTTTCTATCAAACTTGGGAGATGGTCAGACAGCACCTAAATTGCATGAGCAACACCCTCAAATGTAATAAAGAATCAGGAAGTGCTCAGCAATGTGAGTAAATCAGTGCAGTTTTATTTCCACATGACATTTCAACCCAATAGGGTTTTTCTCAAGCCATGGCTTCTTTCCATCAAACTTGGTCAAGATTTAGGACAAGCCCACTGGGCAAATAAAATAGCTGTATGAGGCAGATGAATAACCAGTGAAGCATGAAAGCATGAAGATGTGTATATTGCTTATACAATATAGATGTGGATATAGAGGCAAAAGGTGATCATTGTTGACCTTATTTGCATGCACCTACCCAGAATCCCTTGTGGTTGTGGCAGCACCATGAGATTTATGAGGGGAAAAAACAAGCCTTCTGGCTTGTCTGGTGTCTGTAGATGAGTGTTTAATAATGCTTCTACTACTTGCTTATCTTTACAAAGAGCATAGCACAAGACTGAAGATGGAAAGATGGAAACACCAGTATAACATATGACCAGAGTCATGATGAAGCCAGAAAACTCTGGAGACAGACCTAGAGTGAAGAGTTATAAAAGCTTGAGCTGATCATGGTTACCTGTCCTGAGTGAAGTTATCAATAACTGAAGATAGATTTGCTGCCATCCTGAGCAGGGCTGGGTAAGCTATCGGGAAAGCAGAATGAGTTTGTCCTACATTTTCTGCTGGAACTCAGACTTCACATAAGTATGGTAGAGGGACACAAGAATTTCTGCAGAATTATCCACTAGCACCTGTCTTTTATGCCAAGACAGAATATGGCTACACCAAAATAGAGCTTTTTGAAACCCTTTATGGTTTGAGGTCTAAACTGGCCACAAAATAGTCACACGAATAGCCTCATGTCTCCATTTCTCATATTCATTTAATTACGCTAATTGGCTGAAGACTGAGAGCCTTTAATTACACTGCTTTAAGCGGGTTGCATATTTTGCTACATTTTATAGTTATTTATTATTTATACAGTTTTTTTAATCTAGCTGGTAACTGTCATTTTGTTAGATTAAATAGGATATATTTTAACATATTTTATAAATCCTCTACCTATGCTTAAAGTATATCTTCCTTAAATAATAAATGTATACATGCATGGGAAACTATCTTTAAGGCAAAAAAACCATTGTTAAATGATGATGTTTAATATGTCTAGAGAATTATGAGGGGGAGTCAAGATTCATCTTCTTAGTCAAAGCATCAAATGTGTACATTGTGTCTATATCTAAATACTTTCCCCGCCAAGTTTATAAAATAATCCCCCTTCTGTTCTCTTTTTACATACAAGATTTAAGAAAACCAAGACTGTGTGGCATTCTAGTGAAGGTTCTCATTTTCATGGTTACTTCATCCAATGAGGTAATCATCACAGTGGTTATACAAAGTAATTAAGAATCACTTCCTGAGCTGCCAGAATGTTTTATTACCATTATTTTATAATCAATCCATAATTATTATGAAAAGGGCTTGGAAATAAAATAGCTTTGATTAAAAAGACAAAAGTACCATTATGAATATACAGTAATTGTCCTTCATGACTTTAATGTAAATATTTCCCTGAGTTGTGGTGTATGATCAGAGTTAAATATAATTTGTAAATGTCAGCAGCATTTCTTGGTTGCAAGAAGTGTCAGCTTTATTTACTTTAGCATTTCAATTAAAAAACACACATTTCACATTAACCATGTGAACTAAGACTAGCATCCATAAAAAGTATGTAATATTGTCATTTCTTCTTACAAGTTATATTGTATTGTCAGAAACACCTAAACACAACACATAGATTGAAATACATATAAACATTTTTACAATTCATAGCACAAAATGTTAGGCACATACTCTAATGCTTGGCACATGTGATTTCTCATGCCCTGGGATTTATCCAGTCATCTGCTTTACATAGAGCCTTGGTAGAGAAATTTAACTAGCGACTTAAAACGTACAGCTGCTGGGTATGATTGAATCCCATTTGTTTCAAATAAGAAACTCTATATCCATGGGGTTGGGATCACCTTTTTGCACATATAATAAAAATTAATTTTGGCAAGAATATTTATTTCAACTGGAGAAAAATAGAAATCTTAAAAAATTTATTATTAACATATAAATAAATTAATTAAGTTCAATTAAATAACATTTACTGAACAGATATGGTACAGCATAACTCCCATACCTATATACTGAGCCAGAAATTGATGGTAGTGCTGCATATCCCCTATCGCTATATGGTAAGCCAGACTTTGACTTGGTAGGCCCCCTAAAACAGCCTGCCTGTAACACTGCTGCCACTAAAACAGCCTCCTTGTGCCACAGCTGCCCCTAAAACAGCCTGCCTGTGCCACTGCTGCCCTTAAAACTTCCTGCCTGTGCCACCGCTGTCCCTAAAACAGCCTGCCCGTGCCACCGCTGCTCCTGAATCAGCCTCCCTGTGTCACAGCTGCCCTTAAAACAGCCTGCCTGTTGTACCTCTGCCCCTAAAACAGCCTGGTTGTACCACTTCTGCCCTTAAAACAGCCTGATTGTGACACCTCTGCCCCTGAAGCCGCCTGGTTGTGCCAACTCTGCCCCTGAAACAGCCTGCCAGTGCTAACTCTGCCCCTGAAGCACCCTGCTTGTGCCAACTCTGCCCCTGAAGCACTCTGCTTGTGCTGCCCCTGCACCTGCCCCTGAAGCACCCTGCCTGTTCCACCTCTGCCCCTGAAGCAACCTGCCTGTGCCACCTCTGCCCCTCTAAACAGCCTGCCTGTCCCATTTCTACCCCTAAACAGCCTGCTTGTCCCATTTATGTCACCCCTGAAGCACCCTGCTTGTGCCACCTCTGCCCCTGAAGAACCCTGCTTGTGCTGCCCCTGAAGCACCCTGCCTGTGCCACCTCTGGCCCTGAAGCAACCTGTCTGTGTCATCTCTGCCCCTCTAAACAGCCTTCCTGTCCCATTTCTGTCCCCCCCTAAACAGCCTGTCTGTCCCATTTCTGCCCCTAAACATTATTTCATTAATTAATTCACTCATTTATTCATTCACCCATTCAGTCTCCCGCAACCCCTTACCTCTCTTGCAGATCAGCGGTCCGGGAGCCGGCCGATCATCACTGGGGCCACGCAGACCCTTGGACCGCAACCAGAACCCCCCACCTTTTAAAAAAAAATCATCCTGTCCAGGTTCTAGCATTTACTGGTTGCCTGGGCATGATAGGAGTGTGATTGCTGTTAACAATCATATATAAACAGTATCTCACAAAAGTGAGTATACCCCTCACATTTCTGTAAATATTTTATTATATCTTTTCATGTGAAAACACTAAAGAAATGACTCTCTGCTACAATGTAAAGTAGTGAGTGTATGGAGTGTATAACAGTTTAAATTTGCTGACCCCTCAAAATAACTCAACACACAGCCATTAATGTCTAACACCTTGGCAACAAAAGTGAGTACACCCCTAAGTGGAAATGTCCAAACTGGGCCCAAAGTGTCAAACTTTTGTGTGTCCACCATTATTCTCCAGCACTGCCTTAACCCTGTTAGGCATGGAGTTCACCAGAGTTTCACAGGTTGCCACTGGAGTCCTCTTCCATACCTCCATGACAACATCACGGAGCTGGTGGATGGTAGAGACCTTGCGCTACCCTACCTTCCATTTGAGGCTGCCCCACAGATGCTCAATAGGGTTTAGGTCTGAAGACATGCTTGGCCAGCCCATCACTTTTACCCTCAGCTTCTTTAGCAAGGCAGTGGTCGTCATGGAGGTGTGTTTGGGGCCGTTATCATGTTGGAATACTGCCCTGAGGCCCAGTATCCGAAGGGAGGGGATCATGCTCTGCTTCAGTAGCAGAGTATAATTTCTGCAGTGTTGTCACATGAAAAAATCTAATAAAATATTTACAAAAATGTGAGGGGTATACTCACTTTTGTGAGATACTGTATTTAGATACTGTATATTAATATTGTTATTGAATTTGTTTGCCCAATTTTGGTGTGTTACTTTTAATGAAAGTGTGGTTAACACAACAAAATTTAACAAAAAAAATCAACAACAATATGATATATATGATTGTTAACAGCAATCACACTCCTATTATGCCCAGGATGCCAGTAGATGCTGGAACCTGGTCATGATAGGAGTGTGATTACAGTCTCCCTATGCCATGTTATCCTCCCCCACACACTTACACATCGGTGCTACCACACACACACACACACACTCATTCACAAACATTAATTTACTCATTCCACCCCTCTAAAAAATTGATTGAAGATCAGTAACCAGCTACATAGTTTCCTACCTGATATGTATTAGAATACTGTACTCAAATCAGTTAGTCAGAACATTGGTTTTAAATAATATACAAGAACTGGAAAAACAGATGTCCAAATGTCGTTGTGCCATAAAGTAAAATCCCACGTTGACCACCACACATACTTGTCTATTTGTCAAAAAGAATGCCAAAGACTCCAGTATTGCAAAACCGAACACATCTAATGCAAGCAATAGTCCCATCTCTTTCCCTTCACATATTATATTTTTTGTAATTTTTGTTGATGGAAAAAATTTCAAGAGCTAAAACCCCAGAGATAATTCAAGGAAGTATATTCCTTGAGAGCACCAAACTGTATTAGTTCCACAGAAATAGATTTATGAATTGTCTGAACTTTATAATGCAATTAAACCAGTTTCCAGAATTGTTTCCATTACTTGTAACATGCACTGAAATATTACAGTAACTATAATTTATACTATAATTTATACAAAATATATTTGAACTCTTATACAGTAGCAAAAAAAGTCAATATACAGTATAATTATGATTGCTATTTAGCTGATTCGTTTCATTTTTATTACATTATTTATTTTATTAAGTGCATATCTAATTCAAACAATATGCTATCATTCTCACTCATTCTCAATTCTCTGAATGTGCCAACACACAAAGCCACAATAAAGACACAACACCAGAATATGGCGTAAGGGTTTTGGCCACAGCTTAATTGATAAAACCAAGAAGAATCATGACATAGTCAGCCTGACAGTTGCTAATCTTGAGACTCATCAGGGAGATACCACTAAATGATATCTATCGAGAAAGGCCAGCAGTCATGTCCCCCATTCCCATGGGCTCAAGGGATACCTTTAGTTTGTATGTGCTGTATTTTGTAATAAGTACTCATGTATATATATATATATATATATATATATATATAGTCAGGATTCTCACCCTTTCCCTACTCCACTCCTTGATTTATCAGGTCACACCTCTACCTGATTAGCTGTTAATTAAGCTTCAACCTCTTGCATAGTTTCTGCTTCTGCTAACATACTGCTGCTGTTGGATCCTGTGGATGTCTCTGAGTTGGCTGACTGATTCTCCTGCTTCCTGAACCTGGTTTCTGTTCCTGACACCGCTGCCTTCTGTGTTCCTGACTCTGACTTGTCTGACTACCCTCTCTGGGTTTGTTTTTGGACTACAACCCTGGACTGTGCTATTTTTATTTTTATTTCTATAATAAAGGTGTGAATTTGTCACACTTCTCATCTCCATTTGGTTTGTGTTACGCAAGGGCCATGAATCTGGATGGTATGTGTAATCCACCTATCTAGAATATTTTTCCAGAATGGACTTGCAGGACCAACGCATAGACCAGTTGGCACTGGCTCTGCAAAATCTCCTGAACCGGACAGCACATCTGGATCTGGCTCCACAACAACCGGAGGCTGTCACCACTATTGCTCTGGTACCTATCGTTGTTGCACACTAACCGGCAATTACTAGGGGCATGACCGGGTCTGCCTCGCTTACTCATTCCTCCCTCACTTCCCGTGCCTCCTGGGTCGAAGGTTTCGAGGGGGTCTAACTCATGCAGTTGGGCTTCACCCGCCTTTCCATTACGGAGAAGGCCTTTAGGCCGGGGGGGGGGGCTATACCTCATCTGCTGTCTGTCACAGAGACTAAGGCCATGGAGAAGTGTGTGGCAGATGATCTTTCTTGATGGTTCATCTGCAAATCTAGCAATCTGGCAGGCGCAGGCCTTTTCTTTGTGAAGAAGAAGGGTGTCGTGTTGAGGCCTTGTATTGATTACAGAGGTCTTAATCCTCTGACTATAAAAAATGCATGCCCTATACCATTGATTACAGAACGTTTTGAGCTACCCGTATAAGTATGATATGATGTGCTAAAAATCCAAAAATAGACACATTTTATTCATGCTGTGTTCATTGAAGTCATTTTTTTATGGTAAGTTTGCTTTACCCTTGTTGGGCAACTAGGGGATGTCAGAAGACACAACTACACAAAGAGTTACAAAGACTGATGAACCTAAAAATTTCACAACAGCAAAATAATGCTGGTGAGACTGGGAAAGCATACAAAAGAACTCAAATTAAATATATCTGAAATAAATTAAAGGGACACAAGCCAAGCCTACATAGCATTATGGGTTTTTTAAAAAACACAGTTGGGTTTCCTTCAGATTGCCTTGGTCTGGATTTCAGTAAAGTTATATATTCCTCCACCCAAAACTTACCAGTGTTTTAATGTACTACAGAGACACAACTATCACTTAAGATATCAGATGTGCATTATTGTGTATCAGAACTTCCGAAGCTGAAAAAGGGCTGTAGATCGTATTGTGGCCGTTTTGCGATACCACAGAGTACTAAGCTAACATTAACTACCACATCTGAAAACATTGTATATTCACAGACTACTTAACATGTTCCATCAAAACACAGTATCACAATTCTGTATCACTATGGTTACATGGTGCTAACTAGTCATCAACTGTGATGCTCCTGGGAAAATGTTAAGGGTTTGGGGTTTTATAAATAAAATATAAAGGAATCTGTGAATCAGAATGTGAATGGAGTCTCTTTGCATATAGTTCTATTAAACTAGCCTTGAATATAAAGCACATTTGATTATTACGTTATAGATTTGCAGTGCTGCATAAACATTAGTGAATTGAAAAGTCTCATAAATAAAAAAAAATTAAGCGATCAAATCCCCCAGTGTCCGGCCACAGAATGGACCATTTACAAGGGAGATCTTTGCTCTCTCCGACCGGACTATTTATGATACCTTGATCAAAAAGTGCTGCACACTTTTAAGATACAGTGCTGGGATATGACGCAGCACCTTTTATTGTATGGGAAATGCTGGCCATGGAGGTGGAGGGGACTGAGGACGCTGCCCTAGGTTGGCCTAAGGCAGACCCAAAGGTAAATACAGTGCTGGAATTACTGCCTGTAAATCATATGGGAAAATGGAACCAAGGGACATCCATGCAGATGTAGATTCTCCTGCTCTTCAGCTTAAAGTAAGTAGGTTTCTCACAGGCAAAAAGAAAAGTGTTCCCTTTTGGCCAAATTTAATTTTTGAAATATATGTCAGGGGAATTTCATTTTTAAATGTCTACCTCATAATGTGTGCAAAATATGGACCTTTAACTAACATATCAATGTGAACCAGTACTTGAGATTTGTGTCCCGTTTACAATGGGAAATAAAGGCTAATACAAAAAAACTGACAGATGTGGTGAAACACTAAAAGAAATATGGAATTGTTGGGAAACCACAGATTTGTCAGCACAAGACTGAATTAGACTGGTGTAATCTGAGCAGCAACCACTTGCTGATAAAAATTACTGCAGAACTATCCTCTTTCCTTATAATTCTTTATTTCACATTCAGCAAAAAATATTAAGGCTGCAATTTTACTTTACTTGTATTAGAGAAACATGAATATTATAGAGATAAACAGATATTGTCCCAAACCAGGGGCGGGCTGGGCAGGGGGGCAATTGCCCCCCAGGCCGCCCTAAATCCGGGCCGGTGGGCCGGACGGACGACCGGCAGACGAGCATTCAATGCGGCTGCGGCCGCAGAGTTAAAAACGAAGCGGCCGCGAGCAGGATTGAATGCGGCCGTCATGCGTACCTGGCGGGGGGGGGGGGGGGCGGTCCGCCCCGGCTGCCGCTCATCTGAGGGGTGCCACCATGCCAGCACGCCTCCAGAAACGATGTGCGCGGCAACTGTGGCTGTGCCCCGGGACTTGATGTCAAATCCCGGCGCACAACACTGAAGCCACGCCCATCGTCTTCCGCACTCAGTGCACAGGACAGGAAGAAGAAGAAGAAGAAGAGGAGGAAAAGTGAGAGTGAAAGAAGAAAAGGTAGGAGAGAGTGGATTAGTAAGTGTGTGAGAGTGATGGGTGTTATGCTGAATGTAAGTGTGTGATAGTGATGGGTGTTATGCTGAATGTAAGTGTGTGAGAGTGATGGGTGTTATGCCTAATGTAAGTGTGTGAGAGTGATGGGTGAATTGCTGAATGTTTGTGAATGAGGGTTTCAGATAGCATGGATGTGTAAGTGTTGGGGGATAGCTTGGCATAGGGAGTCCGTAATCACATTCCTTTCATGCCCAGATTCCAGCGCATGTAGTGGCTGCCTAGGCATGATAGGAGTGTGATTGTTGTTATAAATTATTTTTTGGTCCAACTTCGGTGTGTTAACACTTTTATTGGACAGAATAATTCAATGACAGTATTAATATATATATATATATATATATACATATATATATATATATATATATATATATATATAATTGCAAACAGCAATCACACTCCTATCATGCTAAGTCAGCCAGCACATGCTAGAACCTGGGCATGATAAGATTGTGATTGTTGTTATATATATGTGTATATATATATATATATATATATATATATATATATATATATATATATTTATATATAATGTTAATATTGTTGTTGATTTTTTTCTCTAATTTTGGTGTTACTTTTAATAAAGTATTTTAAAGTTTTTTTTTGTTTTTTTTTTCAGTTTTGGCCAAGTGAATGCTGAATTTTTAGTCTCAGTCCAGAATTTTCATTTCGGTGCATCCCTACTATATACTATGCCAGTCACTAAAGTGGTATGCCTACACCACATCAATGTTTGGCTTAGTATATAGTGATAGGGGTTGTCGGTGTCTGGCTCAATGTATAGGCACACATTGACGGTGGTGCTGCGTAATCCCTAAGTATATAATGATAACAATTATGCTGTACCGCTGTCAATGTTTGCCTAACCATAGAAACTATGCAGTTTTAAAGTGTGTGTGTGTGTGGGGGGGTGCCACATACAGGGTCTGCCACAGGTGCCAAATACTCTAGGTACCCCCCTGCATCATGCGGCTGTCAGACCCAACGGCCATGCCTCAGCTCCTCTTCCCACGTCTTAAAAGGGGTGTGATGAAGAGCTGAGGCATGCGGTGCGTGCACGCCGGCCACTTTAATTTCATTAGGCGCTGGTGGAGTGAGTGCCGCACGATGGCCACTTTCAATGTCGCTCGCAGCCGCTTTGATGGTGCAATGGGCCAGTTGACTAGACTTGCCCCCCAGGCCTTAGGCTGCCAGCCCTCCCCTGTCCCAAACCAATATTACACTAATAAAATTTGCAAATATATAAGAATTTTGGAGTTTATATATTAAAGTATCATAGTATCAGATTTTTTTTAAGTCCTAGGTTTTGCATAGTATAATGTTTTTAGGCTGCTGTATATTATTAATTTGTATGTGTTCTAACTCTGTTTTGCTGCTAAACCTTTGGAATTGCCTCAATGGACCATGACCCAAGAGTCCATTTGGCCTGCACACCCTGTAACCTCATATATAGGGGAACATTTTATTTCCCCTGTCTCAACCCTCCCTTGTCTGCCATACCTGACATTTTTTTCCATTTGAGTTTTACTTGTTTCTGACTAGTACATGTAAATGGATATCCAAGTGTGAAAAAGATGTGTATGGGAGTGTGAGAGTAAACATGTGAAAGTATCACCGTCCCAACCACACTGTGTCACAAAAATATATGTTATTTATAATATACCTTCTTTTCTGAACCAAATGCCTGCTCATGAACCCATCACCACATGGATGAAATCCCCTTACAACCTTTCTATAACCCTTTTACTTGTTGGTAGCTAAATAATTGTTTACTATACTTATTTCCCAACTCTCTTCTGATGAAGCTGGTCAATTTGGGACACGCACAAGAACCCAGATGACAACATCAGAATGCCACAGACATGTGTGCATTTATAACATACATTAGGAAGACAGACAAATGGGTTTGGGGTCTGTTGTGTGAGGTCTAAGCAATGAAGACCAGGAAAAGACTAGCTATAAGGTAGGTGACAAAGGCTTTATCTGAGTGATAGTGAAAGGTGCCATTTGAGAATTCTTACAATCTGGCCACCTATTTCTAACCAGGACAATTTTGCCATTCACCAAAACAATGTGATGTTTCCACAACAACCTAGGTGAGGGTATTAACATTTTGTCTTACAAAATGGTTTATACCTCCGTCTTTATACTGTATAAAGTGAGCCATGTGATAATTGGTATTCCTGGAGGGATTCAACACATTTTAGGATTATATACAAGTAGCATTAATGATTTTATATCTTTCAACACGGTTGTATTTAACAATATGTTTAATTTGAATAAATATGCAATTACATAAGCATGATGACAGACATTGCAGATGAAAGATAATTTTCTGGCTCTAGATCATAAACATATGTATGTCCATCAATGTAATATTCCCTTTCTACTCTATATAGAGTTATGTCAACTGTATTCCAGTTAATTGTATTCATATGTACCCATTTAAAAGTTTATTTTTCTACTTCCCAGGGCTTTGACCTTAAAACCCTCTTCTTTACTTCTGCAATGCAAATAAAACTGAGATTCTGTTGGATTTGGTACTTACCTGAGCCTTCTTGGTGCAAGAAGACTGTGCTATAGATTGACTGGACAGGTAGGCACTGTTTGCAAGCAGTAGCTTTAAAAAGAAGTGTTGATTGATAAAGTGTTATGACACTGTGTATCATTAAGTGGAATGTGATCCTCAAACGGTGTTAAATCTTATTTCAGTCACTGATTGTGAATAACATAATACATACTGAAAACAATAAAGCCAAATTGTATTGCACAAAAACATATACAATTGAAAGTTATTGAACTTTGTTAAAATTGTTTTTTTTCTTTGAGTGCAACAAAATAAGAGACTATGTCTTGAAATTCTTGATGTCTTATGACAAATATGAGTAATAATTAGATTGATCTGTATCTCTGACATTAATTGTTGACACCACAGAAATAGCATTTTTTTTCTTTGTAAAAATAAATTATGTCCTGTAATCTTTTTTCCATGGCATAATACTTTAGAACACAGTATTATAGCAAGTGCGATCTGGGAAAAACTAAAGTAAGCAAACGTCTAATGAAACAGCAATGGGCACCGTTCACTTGCCTAAAATTCAAACTAGTATTTAGTCCTTTGAGAGTGCCAGGAACAAAAAAGTAAAAATAGTTATTAGGGGCTTCATGGAAACTAGAAGAGTGAATGGAAAACCAAATATAAAAAAAGACAATTTAGGGCTGGCTCAAAGCCTGAGATCTTGAAATAATATAATCATAACAAGAAATTTAAATTCTGATCAGCTTACCCTGTTGAGGCCATGTTTTGCATTCACTACTGAACTATGGATTAAACAGTCCATGGAGATGTGTAATGACTTTTAAAGGAATCAACACAGTTAATTGTATATATGGCTTCTTTTCACACACACATACACGCAATCAAACCAGTGTGTGGTCCAGCTCTGACGTTTTCGTGTTCATGACTTTTTAGTTTTTAGGAAGCATTTTTTAAATAAAAAGCAGATATGCAAAATTGAACTTGCCTAATATATTCAAAGTTAACCTTCATGTAGTAGAAGCTTTTTTGTTTTACAACTGGTGCCATTGATTTAGAATTTAAAAATTAAGGATTTGCATTTCTTTTCAGTGGCATTTTAGACATGTGTCTTATCAGTATGGAGATGGGAAATTACATTTCAATTTCTTGTCACATAGAATTGTGTGAAGTTTAATTTTTATTGTTATTTGAGTTGTTGGAGTTCTCTCACTTCCTGTGTACCAGTGCTCCTGTGTTATAGTGTTCCTCGGCCCCCATGTTCCCGCATTGACTGGTTCTCCAGTTTCTGTCCTTGGTTACGAGTAAGACAGGAAAGCCTGACTGATCCCTGAACAAAAACTGGTCATTAGTACCACCTTTAATACTTTTGTCTGACAGTATGGGAGCTACCCTAGCAAAGCTAAAACATTCCAAACTACTTTATTAATACAATTAATTTGCATTTACTTTAACAAAATAGTTTTGCAGTCCCAAGGAAACATTTGAAAGCCATAGGGATATATTTACTATGTCTGAGATTATATGCAGGTCTGTTTACAAACCCAAAATTAGCCACATTTATTTAGGTGGAAAACTTACCGCTTGTACCTAATTCTACAGCAACTCTAAAAGCACAAGATTTAAAACAATGCCTTATGTAAAACATATAAGCAATTACAAAACATAATAATGCCTTTTTAATCCTCACAGAGTCGATATTGTTAAAACGAGGTATCAATTATAGGAAACGTGCATATTAATTCTCATTTTTTATAAGAAACTAGTAAATGAAATACAGAGAAATACACAAGAATTTGCATGCTAAATACCAGTGCCTTAATATTTATGTGGATCAATGTTATAACATTAGTAAATGCACAAGTAGCCTTTTCCTGCCCACTGTAATGAAATAAATACCATGTTGTACAGTTGGAAAAATCAGAAATTGATTAATTAGGGAAAACATTGCTATTGAAGAGGGATTTTTCATTGAACTCTAAAGGAAGCTTGAAATGATGGATAATCTTTCCTCAGCAGACAGTCATGGCTAATGTGAAATGCTGGACAATTTTCAAGAGAAAGGCCTCCAAATATTTTAGGCTGGCAGGATATCATAGGCCGATTTAAAATGGTCCATTGTGGCAAATATTATTAAAAACGAAAATTGAAAAGAGAGTAGTTAATTGGCATTGAATTAATTTTGCCACAACACTACAAAAATGAATCAGGATACAGGATTGAAAACAACATAATATATTCAGTATCAGTAAAATTTACAACTCTAAGGTTTGTGCCCATATACCATGCCCATGGCAAAGAAGAAATTTCATTAAGGGTCATCTACTTTGGTCGAGGAAGGTGTTGCGTTGGTCATAAAGCCATATTGACAAAGAGCACCAGCTTGAAGAAAGGTCAAGTGGGAGCTTAATGGGTTAATCTTCTTTATTACTGTCAGGGCACTCAGTGCTGAATCAGGTAGGAGTCTCAATGCAGGGGCAGGTTCAGGTCAAGAACATGGATGTAAGCAGGCTGATGTGTCCAGTTCAGGGCTGTGCTCTACTTTAGCTTTAGATTTTCTCTTGGGTGCCATCTTTAGGTGTTCAGAGAGAGCAGGATAAAAACAGGCAGGAAACTAGAAGCCCATTGGCAGACGGCTAGGAAGGCCACTGGCAGGGCAGACAGCTAGGAAGGCCACTGGCAGGGCAGACAGCTAGGAAGCCCACTGGCAGGGCAGACGGCTAGGAAGCAGCTGGACAGGTAGCTACATCTGGCACACGCTGGGGTCTGGTGCACAAATCGGGATAGTTGAAGTAGCCTAGAGTCATACACGGAAAACAGCTCAGATGCAGAAACACGGTAGGTCAGTATACATGGCCAGGAACACAATGCTCTAGCCGTGAGGCTAGGCTGATGCCTGGTTTATATTGAGCCTTAATTGACTAAACGAGGGGCAGGTGTTTCAAGAGCATTAGGGAACAGCATGGTCCAAGGAGAGGCAGAAGAAAAACGCAATTTAAGATCCACCAAATGGTTGCAGGTTCGAATCCCTGTGGTTCCTGGCAATTACCCTCCTCCCAAGCTTTTTCAAATATGTTTTCCCTAGCCTCACTTAACAACATTTACATCTTCATCATACCCCATGTCTATAATTTGCATAATCCCCCTCTATCCTATTCCTATGTGCCGCTCTTCTCTCCTCAAATTCATCATCTGCCCGCTCCCATCTTATCCCAACGCCATTATTATGGAACATCATACTTTCATATTACATAGTATAAAAAGATCCTTGATGAAGCAGATTGCTTTTTGACCTAGCAAAGTTGAGGCTCTGAGATGTATTAATAAGGTGTTACGATGCTCACTGGTGTGCTTTGAGCTCCCCTTTGAAGTGTTTCACATGCACTCTTTCGAAATTACACACTAAAGCTATAATTTGTGGTTATCCAGCAGTGTAAAAGCCAGCAGTATATGTGCTTTTATCTAACCATAAACAATTAGAGTTGGGCTTGCTGCACTTGGTAATTGAAATATTAAGGGGAAATGATCTAAAAAACATAGTAGCTGAATTAGTTTTTTTTTTTATCCTCCAGCATTTTCACTTCCAGCCCAAGGCTAGTTTAGCATATATGTTTTGCATATACTTCCTACAACCATCTCCTTGAAAAACATTGAGAAAAGTCTGAGTTTTCTTTTTTGCGTAACTCCAAACTTGCATTATGTTCCATAAACGATAGGAAATACATCGTAATTTGGACTATTTATAGATACATTTATTGCTTTCTGTTCATATGTTTTTTATTGTTTTCTTAATGGACTTGACAACCAGTTCATCCCTGCCTGTATATCTCTAGAAACAAAGGAGATTTCAGGTTGCTCTTTTCTGTTCAGGGCTTGACATGGATACAAACTATTTTGGCCCTATCCAGACTCTACTGTTTTATAAAGTAAGAGAAGCTGGCTGGAAACACATAGTTCGATGTTTAATAACTAAAGTGGGAGTTGACAGGTGAGTTTCCAGTTTTAGTATTCTATCTTCACTTATTATCTTATTATGAAGGGCTAACCCCAACAAGATCATTCCACTTCAAAAATGTACTTCATATACATAAAATGTTTAATTAAATCACTGAAATGTCTTGCAAAATCACCCAGGATGTGCGTCACCCCCTATCCTAGACTTGGTGGGAGTGGTTAAAGAACCTTTAGGGGCCATTCTTCTACCAACAACCCAACCCCCACCCACTGGGGTGAGGGATGGTTAAAAAAAAGAATAAAAACCTCTCTGGGGAGGCACAGGCCGGCATACCTGTCTCCATCCCTCTCTCATCCCTCCATCCATGTTTATATAAAAATATATATTAGGCCATTTCAGTGCGATTGTGCATTGTGCAGGAGGTGTGGAAACAGTGGGGGTGGGGGTGGGGTTCATTTATTTTCTTCAGGTATGTGTTGACACCGTAGCTGAATGGTATAAATGAGAATAATGTTCTCACGACCACATTTTATTTCTGGGTTTTGCACTATACTCAGCCTTACCTGAGAACTTTATAAACAGAAACACAAAAAAATGACACAGAAAAGAACAGTTGGGCCTATCTAGTCTGATATTAACCCTTTAACTCCTTACAAATGTTTGATTCAAGTCGTGATTTTAGCTATTAAACCAGTGAGAAAAGCACAAGCAGGGATGCTCAGATACACAGTGTTCTTATGCTGACATATACAGTATGTATTGTATGTATATTCAAATATGGTATGCTATGCACACAATCTTGTCAAGTTCCATTTATATACTTTTAGACTTGGATGAAAAGAAAAATTATATTTTTTCACAAAGCCACATTATTGTAGTTTACAAGGAATTACTTGTTTTTCAATAAACACAATGATTCAAAGTATTCACAGTGCTACATACAGGAACATACAAACAAAAATTCAGCAAACGTATTTCCGTATCACCATGCTGTTGTGTAAACATTTGTAGGCCGCATGTGGAAACACTTGTTTCCACAGGGAATGGAAGGAGTCAACGCATGAGCAAGGAATTTGTCCTAGAGCATCCATCATCATGGTTAAACACATAGAAGATGCCAAACAATGCTGGTAAATGGTCATTAATCTTAACAATAAAGTTAATGGCTTTAAAAATATAATTGTTTCCACTGTAGTGTCAATCATTAAAAAGGAGCAGTGGAACAGTTTCACCGTAGCCAAGAAAATGCAACAAGATATATGACCATGTTATGTTCATTACTGTGTTATAAAAAAAATCATCAATATGCTCGGTAAATGGAAACCAACAGCTAAACGTTGGATACTAATCAACACTGTATAAATCTGGCCTTTGAGGCTTAATTGCTAGGGAGAATCTGAAGGTGAATAAGAGTCTGAATGTCCAAAGACACAGCATTAACAGTTGGGACTGTATGCTATTGGTCACATTAAGTAATCCTTGATGTTTAAATGCATGATTATAGGGATTATGTTTGACACAAAAAAATGTAAGACAGACGTAGAAGGGTGGATCTGCTGTACCTTGTCTACGTTTTTAATTGGCCATTTTTTTTTATTAGAGTTTGCTTATTTTGTTGTTTTTGAAAACTGTTCAAAGGTTTTTGTGTTGATTTCTGCAAAAACAAAACCCTCAATAAAGTCATTATATTTGGGTCTGGGCCCACCATATGAGAAAGTAAATGGGGGGACATTAACCCCTTCAGTACCCTAAATAACGTATTTTGCTTTTTTTTGCCATATGTTGGCTTAATCGAAATTTTCCTTTTCTGTGTTTGGTGTACCCACACAAATTAGACATCCTTTTTTTCAGGACACGTACGGCTTTCTTTTGGAACCATAGAAACAGACAAAACAAAACAATATTTATGGGTGCTAGTATTAAAAAACAATCTATACTAAAATAAAAAATATTTTCTTCTACAAAGTAGGTGCCACTGCTAGCGTACATTTTACCCTATAACGTACTATTTTTTAATAATACTGATTAAGTAGTTTGGTGGTAGTGAAGTTTTTTTTAATTATTATAGTATTATTGTAGTGCTAGTACAATAGGATGTAAGGGCATTTTTTTCAATTTTTTTTAAAAAATATGTTTTCTCTTTTTTTATTTATTTTTTATACTGTTATCTGTATCGTCCTTTGGGGATGCCATTCATGTAATGATGATATCACTGAGTTTACTATATAGTTTCTTTTTTATTTATTTTTATTTTCTATCTATATTTAATTTACAAAAATGTACTTTTTCCATTTCTTGGAATGGGGAAAACTGTGTTTATCCTTCTCTTTCATCTAATCTCCCCTGCACTGATCACAGTGCGATCAGCAAATATGGCTCCATAGCCTTGCATTACTGATGGCATTGTGTGCTGGCAGGGGGAGCAATCAGAGATACAGATGGGGTTTAGACAGACCCTACTGGGTTTCTCCTCTCCTCTAAATACTTTTTCTAGAGGTGTCTGTATTAACAACTACTGGAAGGGAATACCACATCGTGCATTTGGGAGTTTCTTATATAACCGTAAACAGACACACACAATACTGGCTTGGGACAAACCTTGTGACTCAATACAAACCTAATGACAGGCTACCCCTGTCCCGCTGCCCCAAAGCTTGCAGGGCCCAGACATTGCAGGCCTTGGGGGTCAGATTCTGGGTAGCAGCCCACTGGTGACAATTAGGGACCCACAGCAGATCATGGAGGCTTGGTTCCCTGCCCAGGCACCGTACTATAGTTGTGGTTGTACCTGGTGGTGGTTCTTCTTTTATATATGTTTGTGAAGGCTGCAGAATTCTTTGCAACTTGCACTTTTGTTCTTTTTCCCTTACTATTAAGAGTTCTTAAATATTTTGGCCATAAAGTTATTATTGACATATAAATTAAAAGAAGATGATTGGGATTATAGAATGGAGCCATTCAAACAATTACAAGCTGTAACCATTCATATAAAAATACAAATGAAACCAGTACATGGAACTGCAATGATAACAAAGCAAATGGGTAAGTGAATTCAATAAATTACCCAATGACATCAATATTCTTTTTCATTTTTATATTTTTAGACCATGATTTTCTTTGTGGTGAACCTCAATGCACTTGGAGGCTACTCTTATGTAAATACCTGAAAAAGCCAACTGTGAAAGCCAACTGGAAAGGGAATTTCTCATGCTTTTCAAGATTTTTTTTTAATACTACTTTTACTGCAAAATTATATTTTCTTATCTAACAACTGTGGATATCTGTCCAGAGTCTGATAAAATAAAATTATAGTCATTAGTAGTTATTAAGATAAAGATTTTTCTATGGACGGATTTCAGCAGAGTTTGCAGTATAGTCGGAGTTTGATCTCACTGAAGGGACAACACAAGGTATTTTCCCCTGCATCAGTAGGTTGGATGGCCTTGTCAAAAGCATACTTAAGCCATTGTACTGATTGAACTCCCCTATCAGCTTCTCCAACTTTGGGGAATAAACACCTCTGTATTATTGAAGCTGTAGCACCAAAAGGTGCATATTTTGGCAATTCTGCTTATATGACTTTGTAATAGACTTGGGCGCCGGCCAACTCTTCGTGTTAGTCTTCGTGGGGGGAAAAATGTTCGTATTCGTTCCTGCGTTCGGTTTGGGGCGAATATTCAAGTACATTCTTCGTGTTTGTTTTTTTATTCGTTTTTTGCCTTTTTTGTAGAAGGGGTTAATACGGGGTTAACGCGGTACGGACTACGCAGCAGCTTTGACGCCAGGATTTTAAATGTCCGTACGAACAACTCTATTGATCGCCTGCAGGGGCCTCCTCTGCCATCAACCAATGAAGTACACCTGTACCATTTCTGCATTCCTGCAGACACCCCCAAAGCCTGGATGAGCCAGCAGCACTCTGAAAGGGATTCACCAGTGCCTGCTTGGATGTCATTACCTTAAGCCATAAAGAGATATCCTTATGCTCCCAAGGAAAACCTGGCCTTTTCTCCATCCTTTTGCCTGAACTACTCATCATACCTAGACCCTGATTTCCACTGTACACCCTATAGGCCTCACCTACACTGTCTATGTATCAAATAAACCAGAGCAATCCTCATGTGGCAACAACTCCCTCAAGCTGCCGAGCACCTGGACACACGTGTTGGTCTTCATTCATTTATGCCACTTCAACAAATGGTAAATAAACCCAAATGTGTAAAACTCCCTGAATGTATCTGTCTTCCCCTGAGCCCCTTTTCTAGCAGCTTAGAATGTTTGCTGGATATGAATGTATCACAGCGTTCTACAATACAATAACCTGTTTATGATCAGAAACATGTTTACATTTTAAATTGTGTTCCTTCTTTGAAACAACTTAAAACAGCAACCAATAGGTCACAATAATAGGTAAAAAGTTTTGGTAAAGCCCTGCCCTCTAGTCAAGTCTTTAACTATACCCACTGAAACCAAAGTGATACAATTACCCATAAACCTAAAGCCGCATTCATAAACCATCTCTTCCTATTTTTTCTGTCTAATGCTAACAAAAAGCCAGCTTTTCATCAAAAGGGTATCTCTCTGATGAATTAACTGGTTTTGATTCTCATTCATGGAGGTTCCATTCCCTTTTTTGTGTTTTTACTTCCAAGTTTATTTAAATTATTCAGATTCAGAAGCCTAAAGTTTGCTTGAAAATTTCCCCTCTGTGTTACTACTTTCTCAAGTGTGTAGATAGGCTTATGAAGGATCATAATTTGCTTACCATTATATTGGAACACTGCTTTGAACCTCTCTGTGTGCTTCACTTACAGTTTTTGTCACAATGTAATTTGTAGTTGGCCAATTTCAGTATATTATTTTGTGGTAAAATTACATTACAAAATCCAAAGCTTTATTTTTGCTTTGTGGTACACTCATGGCCTTGAATATTATATCTTTTGTCTTGAACCTATGGTAATCCTCACTGGCAACTGAAATTATTATTATTAAAACATTATTAAATATAATAATATTTTACATCCCTGTTTTGTATTTCACAATTATCAATATAATATGTTTGAGCTGAATTTATTGTATGGTTTGTTATTGCATGCATTCTTGTCACACAGAGGTATGAGTATCGTAAGTGTGAAATTAGTCAAAGCATTTCATTTTGTCTCTCTGCCTGAAACCCCACCCATGCATTTACACAATAAAGATTTTTTTTGGTTGAGTTTACAGACCAGCATGTGTTACGTTGTCTTTTTCTCTGGTGATGTTTGTTGTACCCGTCACGTTAATGTTGTGAACCCACAGCCATAGGAAACCCAAACAGAAGGCTTTGGCAGGGGTTGCAACCAGGTAGATCATCTAAGCAGGAAAGGGTAGTTGCATTGTCGGTGAAATGCCAGAATTCAGCAATGGGAGGTCAGACATGGAGCATGAACATATCAAACAAGGGCCATGACATGGTAAATGGGGATGCAAGCAAACAAGAGCAGATAAGGCATGCTGAAGTATGGACCATAGGTCACTTCCCTTCCACAACAATAATTAGGTGTAGTGCAGAGATGCCATAATGTGTCCCAGTATGGAAGCTTCACTACTTAACAAGCTGCTTTTAGGATGTTGACCCCAGTTGTTCAAGGATCCCTTCTGCTACACCACCACTGGATGACCAATGACCTCAGCTGTAGAGTTGATGACCACCATTGTAGTCAGTACAGGTTTTTTTATGGCAACACTGGTCTCTGGGCTTTTAATAGTAGTGCCTGCTTTCCAGTAGAAAACCAACAGTACTTGATTTGCCATAAGACACACTAGACACATGGTTAAAGACCCCCCTCAGTTCTTTAATGGATGATCCGGCTCTTCTGTATCTGGGAGGTGGCCACTCAGTGGATTGCTACTGTGGCTATGTAGAATGAAGTCAGGCATTCAATTGATGAGCAGATTCATTTTGTGTATTTTTGTCTTTGCTTATTTGCAATGTACAGGAGGTCTTTATTTGACATTGGAACCCAACAATACAGTGGGAATTAGTAGGAATTGTGGTTTATTGGGGCACAGTGACATGGACATTGGGACTCATAAACAAGGTCATGATCAAAGGCTATCCAGAAAATCTTGTTCTGTGTGTCATTAAATTCAGGCTTAAAGGCATTCTTTTTCTGCTTGAGCCCTGAGCTTTGTAGTTATATGCCATGTTTGCATCCATATTCCAAAATTCCAATATGTTAAATGAAATCTTTATTTCATGTAATTCTAAAAGACGTGTGTTAAGCATTTTTTAATAATTATTAATGCAATCCAACATTGAGTGTTTAATAATTTACTAAGGTCTGCTGTGGTTAGAGATCCATGTTATTATGTGTGTCTGGGAGCAGTTGCTACTGATCCAAACAGAGAAACAAGGCTATTCAACTTAAAAGATTAATGAAGTGATTACAGCAGAACTGTGCGGCAGGACAGTAACCAGAGTGTACACAATTCTAGCCGAATCCATATAATTTACATAAAGGAGAACAAAGAAATAGAATATTCAACAATAGTAAGCATTTTTATACCATAGTGGAAACTGGTAGCTGTTGAGGCGCATGCTATTTGTAGAAAGCCAGGTAGAGACAATCAAGCTAGGAGAGTGCAAACATGAAGTTAGACAAGTATTATGTTATTATCATTATTATTTCACTTTTTTTTTCTTTTTATTTCACTTTTTTTTAAAAAGAATAAGGAGAAACATTGCCTTCTGGTAATGCTGTGATCAGGAACCAGTGCTCTGACCAGTTGTAAGTGGACCAAAGCCAGATTTTCTGCTAAAGTAACCCTTGTCTTGGGTATACCTTAATGGCTCCTCTCTACCATGAAGATTGTAATATAAAATAAAAAATAAATATAATCTGCAGACAGTACAATCAATGTCTACTGGAAAGATGCATATTTACTAAATAAAGCAAAGGGGAATGTACATACTGAAGATCTTTACAAAATATGAAGTGACCTTGTCCCTTTAAAGATTAATGATTAAACCTCATCAATGAATTCTAAGACAGATATACCATATACTCTGAAGAGAGTCTAAGATTGTTTATGAGATTCAAAATATCAGGAAAGAACAAGATCTTAGCATACATATTCTGTAGGAAACATGAAAGAGGGGTATATGGGAAGCATTTAAATACAGAAAAGTATGAAATAAAGTACCTGAGAAAAAATACAGTACTGTGCTAAAACCTAAAGTTTTAGGCGGCTGTGAAAAAATGCTGTAATGTAATAATGCTTTATAAAATAGACATGTGAACTGATTTGTTTTATCATTAAGCAAAATGCAAAGTGAGTGAACAAAAGAGAAATCGATGGGACTTCACTGCCTCCGGGGCCGGACTGGGAATTATAACCAGCCCTGGAAATAATTAAATACCAGCCCAATATTTCATGGCACCCTTTTTGGCCACACTGCACGTGTTGGATTCTGGCCCTATTTTTTTTTCTTGCATATACATTTTTACCGTTCCATACTGCTTTTACTGTGGGGTCATGTTTGCTCCCACTGCACGTATGCCAGTCAGCGTCGCACTAGATATGAGGTCATATCGTGCGTGGCGCTGACTGGCAGACGTGACCCCATGGTAAAAGCGAGGCTGCTTTTGTATGTGTGCCCATAACTGGGCCGCCAATGCAGCTGCAGGGACAAGATCTAATTTGTTTCTGCAGCTTCATTGGCGGCTGCGCTTGCAAACACACATATAATTAGATCTCAACTCACTGAGACTCTCCTGCAACTTAAAACCTTCTTTGGACACCATTAATTAGGTACCTGTGTGTTAGATGAGGTGCTTAACCCCAAAGTTTGATTCCTTGTTTAGTAGCATACCAAAATCTGGTCCTTATTGATCTTTGTTTAAAGGGACACTTCAGACAAACTAACAAACAAATAAATATATTATTAGAAGTCCAAACCTATAAAATGACTGTTTAAGCTATAAGCTCTGGCAAATTTTATATATATTAGACTTCCTTAGACATAGTATCAACCAATAATCTAAGAAATATGAAATGTTGGTGTTTTGCAAATGTTTCTTGACTGCTGAAAGATTTTACAGGAGGCAAAACATTCTTACTTTTTATGTAACCTGGGAAAGAATGAAGGAAGGATTTTTTTTTTCTTCAGAAGGTTTAGTGGAGCATTCATTTTTCTTCTTGACAGTTGGGCTTTTGTATGGTCACTTGAAGTGCATGTGAAACGTGTCTATTTTCTCAGACAGAGAGCGGATAGCTTAGTGACGTATGTAAAGTAAGTGTTTAGCTCAATTGTAAAATCTAATATTCCAAATGTAATTTAAAGAGGAAATTTATAGCAGCAGTTCATGGTTTGGAACTCCCATGAAACTGAACATACTGTAGCATTTATCAGTGTTTAGGAATTGGAGAGCATCATATGAAAGAATAATTATTCAGGTATCTCTTGGGAGTTCGTATAGACCTGAGCTTTTCACTGTAACTCTGGTGGTCTCTGATTGTTTTCAGTATCCAAGGTAGATCGTTCTTTCATGCACCACTATTGATAAACATATATAATCAGATTTTTTAATGTTATTATTTAATAACATTATAATATTCTATTATCAGTCTTTTGAGGTTTATGCTTCATTTTTGTCCATTTCATGGGGGGTCTGTCCTTGTTTTCATGGCTTTGCCTAATTTGCCAAAATTCTGTAAATTTGCAATTGGTACAAATCCGAATGCACAAGTCTAAAGGAAAGAATGATGGAAATTATACTGTACCACCCTCAGTGTCTGACTTACTATTAAATGATGGGAGTTATACTATACCATTATCAGTGTCTGGTTATGCTGCAGCACTCTCATTCTCTGGCTCAATATAATGATGGGAATTATGCAGTACAACTATCAATGTCTGGATCACTATATAGTAATGGGATTTATGCTGAATAACATATGTCAGGCTCACTGTGTGCATATGCTCACTATGAGTTGTACTGTATCGTATCTATGTCTGACTAACTGTATACTGAAGAGGGCTATGCTATAATACCTGCATGTGCATATTGGGATTACTTTAATGTCCCATTGTCCCTAATATCCAATTAAACACATGAAAAACACTTGCTCAGGCCCCGACCAGCACATAATTTGAATAACTCACTTGGTGTAAAAAGGAAGGCATGATTGACAACCAACTGTATGCCAATTAAGTGAAATGGATAATTGTTCTGATGCGGAGATCCAAAGGGCACAGTCTCTCTATACAAGACCTTAAAATGGTCTCAAACATTAATGGAAATTCTACTCTGCAGAGCACATAGCAAATCAGTTAAGGCCTTTGGTCACCTTCCACTCTCTCCCTTGGTGCAATGCGCTTTCCCTTTTCTATCACCTTGGTCTCTAAGGGTCACTGAAGAAGATAGGTTCCCAGGGGAGTGTCCAGCAGAAGGAGGACTTATTGTGTTCATAAAGTCCTGCCAACTCTCTCTCTCTCTCTCTCTGAGTCTGTGTAGAGATGAGCACAAGGGAGTGGTAATCGAATCACATGTTTACAGGCTTATCCTGCTGTTTCTTTGTTATTTCCATTCAATCAATGAATAGATAGTTTGGTAACAGCATATACTAATTTATAGCAAATTGTATATGTATTGTTAGTTTGTTTCGCCTCTCTTAATAAATATTGTTAATTGCAGAAAACAAGGAGTGTGGACTCTGACTTTACACTCATTAGTTAGTGGTTATTGATAGCATAACGGTGTCTATATATATACATACAGTAAATGTTATTCAATAATTACAGTAAGATTCATAAATACAGAGCCGTTTATAACACTTGGTTTGGGGAAATTTGTGTTACTGTTATTTTTTAATGATATGCAGTTCTAATATTAATTTCCTTGTTATCTATTTATCTACTTTCCTCAATATAATTTCTATAAAGGTGATAACATTTACCTGCCTGATATAAATGCTGAACTGCAAATGTATCTACCACATACCAAGGATGTATGGTAGTGTTGGTAATATAATCTGTGCCATAATAACTAGGTTACTTTGCAGAGGTGTACTAGGAGGCCAGGTTCACGGAGAAGCGGAAGAAGGCACAGGGAGAAGCAGATGAAGAAAGGAGACAGAAAACAGAAGTGAAGAAGCGGAGCTGCAAAAAGGATACAGGGACACAAAAGCAGTTAGGGGGGAAGGAACTTTAAATAGTAGAGAGCATCTCAAATAGATGAGTGTTCTCTCTGCTTGGAGGCAAACAAGTCAGCTTCAGCAGCCATCTTGGACGAGGCAACAGTTCAAAAGAAGGGTTGGAAATGCAAACAGAAACACCAGCAAATCATATTATGAATTACTGCATACATTTCAACTAAGACAGAAAAGGTGATCTTATGCTTGGTGGTAGCGTGGCATTGGGATATCTCATCTAGTACAGGACAGGGGGTAATTACCCCTCCCCCTTTGATGTTCTTGTTAATATGACTAGAGAGAACAAATGTACAACTGACATTTGACGAAAGATGAAATCTCATTCCAACAGTAGAATTTACACTTGATCTTATCTTAACCAACTTAAAAACATTCTCCCAACCAAAATATATCAAAATGACTCACATTGGTTTAGTCTAAATATCTCAAATTACATTACCTTGTATTAAATCAGCTGATGTTGTTCAGCCCTCCTATTGATCAATGAGTATAATATTCTGGTCTTTTTCTAAAAAGGGTCTACATTCCGTGACACCCTTTTAAAAAGCAAGATTCCTCTCTTGTTAAACATATACTGAGCAACTCCTATGGAATTCTCAAAATAAGTCTCCTTTATAAACATTTTACATCCAATGCATTTTCATAATTGAACTATTGAAGTTAGGGAGCATAAAGAGTGGGATTAAGTGCAAAAAAACACCTACACTGGCCCTCAAATGATCATAATTCAACATTTGTTCTCCTATTCACTATAGTGTATGATGGTGTGTATTTTAAAATAAAACATTTAAATTGGTAATATGCTAGTTCTCAGAAAAAAAGCTGGTAATGTTGAAAATGTTACAAAAAAGGATATATAAATAAAACATTACCATTTACTCTGTTTTAAGGGGTTAATTGCCACTCTTTTTTAATTTCATGATATTTAACACCATGTCTTACTTGAAAGACCTCTATGACCTAATGTATTGTAAGCTTGCAGGAGCATAGACCACTTCTCCTTTTGTGCTTGTATATTTTAAAATCTGTTACTTGATAGTGCTTTAGAACCTGCTTGCATTCTATAAATGACTAAACATTACAGACACATTCCACAGTCAAGTCAAGATAAACGTGAGGGGCAACTTGACATAACTTCACAGGAGACATGTCTCATCTAACACAACCCAATCTCAATACATTATAAATATAAATATGTTTCTGTATGTAATTGGTTTGGAGTGTTGTTAAGTCATTTGCCAATCCAAATTTAATGAATGGACCATGATAATTGTATGGCTGCCCCAAGCTAGGTTTTAGTGTTCCATAAATACCTCTGTGCATATTTACATATTGGAACTGTGCAGAAACAATCACTTTTAATGCAGAATGGACAATAAGTTGTCCACTCTAAGTGTCCCAACCAAGGTATCCAAAAATGTTTACTGATATGTGGGAGGTGAGTGGAGCCATGATCAACAACAGGTACATGTACACTCTGCGGCCACTTGTCATTTACATTTACCCCAAACCCTTTACCCCTAACCCATTTTGTAATTGTATTAGTCCTGAAATGAACTTAAATCAAGTGAATGTATGATGAACACATGTAGCAAAAACAGACCAGACACAGTGCATAAACACCTTCTACAACTCCATCCAGGCAGCTAAATATAAACCGAAAGAGTCTTAAATAACACCACAAATAAAGACTCCGTTTTAAGTGTATCCTGGATATGTATTGCTGACATATGCTCATTAATAAGTCTTGTTTGCTTGAGTCACTATGGTAATTGGAGACAACACCATTTGAAACAGATCTTCTCTACATTAATATCAATGAAGGCTTGAGCTATCTGTGGTAATATTGAAGAGCCTTTACAGATGACACTTAGATGTTGGTCTAAGAATATCTTTATTAACATGAGGTTGAGGAGCATGTAATGTCTTTTGAAACATCCTCCCTGATCATTTTTCATAGGAGAACTCCCACATTCATACACCCAAGTCTTAAGGTCGAAGTCAGTATACATGAGTTGAGGAAGAGGTAGGAAAATGTTAAAATAATGAAAAAATAATGTACTTCATTATTTATGTTGTGTCAATTCTGCCCTTCTTCATACATTCAAAACAGAGAATGGTGGAGACACTACTGTACAATGCCAAAGAGCTGAGCAGCTTGTGCAAGTTGGTAAAGCATTTAGAGGTAGAGAAATACTGTATGCCAGTGAGCTTCTGCTAAGCGAAGGGCCAAGATGCCCCTTTGAATGCATAGCCGATGCTACAACATGTTTTAGAACATTTTGTTCTAAAATCCGTTTTAGAGTGTAGTTTTAATTTCTTCCCAGGGCACTCTGTGTAGTCAAAACACATAACCATTTTGTTACTTTTAGGGGAGAACTTGTTACTTTAAGCTATGCATTTCCACTCCTCCACTTCTTATGAGCCAGGCCATCAATGACTCAATTTAAAATTAGTTACATTTCTGAAGAAGCCCTGAATTACAGGAACTCCCAGAAACATAAACCGCTGGCACTGCCGCCCTGTAAAATTAAAATGTATTTTTGTAAAAGGGGCATCAGTGGAGTTTATTTAAAATTAGTAGGAGCAACCATTCAACACTTCCCATTCCCTCATATACCAGCAAGTATGATAGCAAATCATATATCAAGTTTACAATTTAATCTAAATTTCCATATTTTCTAGTTTTAACATGGTAAGTACACTGATGACATTGATAAAATATAAATATCACATGCTTTACAACCACAAGTATAAGTGAAGTATTTAAAAACAGTTACAATTTTGAGGTTGATGTTAAAGTTACCATTTTTTTTATTTAGAGCCAAATGCTTTGTTCCAAAGGCTTGATTCTCATTCAACTCTCCATTAGAAACTGTTTATTGAAATTAATCTAGGAAATCTCTTCTAAATTGCAAGACTATTAAAACTTGGATGCAAAACACTGGTAATGACTAAGGCTCACAATGTGTTCTCTAGATTTCCTGTGAGTGTTGCAATTATTATAAGAAGCTTGTTGAAGAGCATGGGTTAAACGTAGGTTAAATGTCTCCCTATTTCACACCCCCATAATGTTCACCAGTTCATAAAATACAAAGATAATAGATTCGTGCAAAATGGCTTGTAGATAGTATAAATCTACATTATTTCTGATTTCTGTGATTTTGTAAATACACAGAGGGATCCTACTTTCAAAGTGAACCTGTCACTGAAAAATACAAAACTGTTGTACCGTGCACTGCTCTCTCACTTAAACCCACATATTGACAGATTGCTAGGCCAATCCTCACTCAGGCCAAACATGGAATATGACGTCATGCTCAGACATAGCATGTGAGGACCTTGAGGGAGCAGAAGAGTTGGCATCTGCCAACCCTCTCCTGAGGCAACAAAGGCAGGTTGTGTCGGTGTAACTGTAAATAAGTATGTTGTGTATATGCTAGTATGTGTGTGCAGGCATGTTACTGTATGTGTGTGTGTTAGCATATGTGAGTAAGTAAGTATTTAGAGTGTGTTACTGTGGGTGTGTAAGTATGATACTGTGTAGGAGATATGTTACTGTATCTGTGTTAGTATGTTTTTATGTTACTGTGTGTGTCAATACGTTAGGGTGTGAAAATATGTTACTGTAAGTGTGTACATACATATGTTGGTTTGTGTGTGTATCTATGTTAGTGTGTGTAGGTATTTTACACACTAGAGAGGCACTGCTAGAGTCAGTGGGTGTGTGCTATTGTATGTTGTTGGATAATGTGTGCACATATACAAGAGCTAGCCTGTGTGTGCCTATGGTGTTGTGTGAGTTACTGTATGACAGCATGAGTGTGTATATCCGCATGTAGTGTTAGAGTGTGTGTATTGGTGTATGGTGTTAGCATATGTGATTGAGTTACTGTAAGATGTTAATCTTTGTGAGCATATGATGTTAGCATATGTGTGTCTGTTAAACTATGGTGTTAGAGTGTGTAAGTGTGATAGTATTTGGTGTTAGCATGCGTGTGATGTTTTTTGTGAATTTCTGTGTCAGTATATGGTGTTGGAGTGTCAGGGGGGGAGGGGTAGAGGAGGAGCACAGAGAGGAAAAAATGCTAGGAAATATTTCTCAAATTGACTTTCATCCTGCTTATAAAATACTTTTTTTCCATTAAAGTTAGAAGAATACAACAGGAAGAGTTAACAGGACCCTACGTTTATGTTGCTAATAAAAGTTCTATGGCAGCGTACAGCCAATATACAGCCAATACTCCAGAACGATCAGGAGCAGCCTATTAATCACATAAATAACATTAACAAACAATACTTTCTTTTACATATATCAGTGTCAGTTCCAAAAATAGCTTCCCTGTTAGCAAATCAAAAACGGTCAAAAGGTTTCCTGTAATGTGTATGGAGTATATTACATTAAAAAAAACATTTGTGGGTTTCCTGAGTTAAAAAAACGATGGTACTCCCTTACTGCCAGAAGGGTGCAGATTGTGCTAAATATGTTGCAGAGGTATATAAATATTTTTATGTGCCCCTCCCCCTAAAAATGTAACTTCCATGCCACAATAGAAATATGTTTAACGCTTGGAACTCTCTTAATCATTACGCTAAGATGATTTAGATATTGCACCTATCATTCGCATGCAGGACCATCCCCATTATCTGTACTGGGGTTAAAGAGTTTCTAAAGCTATATTTTACACGGCATCTACATTTTGCTAGAAATAGGTACTTATGGTCATATATTGGTGACATCCCTTATGGGCAATTTCTTATATATAAATTGAATTTTTCCTTCTCTCTGGTCCTTGTGGCATTTGCCACGGGTTAACAGTTGCCTTCTTGTGGCTATTAAGTAACTCTATTCACACTTATTAGCACAATTGCATGTTCTACCATCGGTCCTCCAGTCTGAATGTCTATAGAAGTTTTTGTTAAAACTAAAACACCCCCAATCGCGTAGCTATTCATCTACCTCAGTCTGTACTTTATAATGTTGTTGCTAATTGAATGGCCTGTGTATGCTTCCTGCCTAATAATCTGGGCAAGCTGAATGACAAAGGATCTATATGTAGACCAAATAAAGAGATATTGAAACAAAAAAGTAAATACATAAATAAATAATATTCCTTGTGATTGGTGACAAAGCAATACAGCCCAACCATGTTGTATGTACCATCCATGTTCTCCATTGTGTTAGCTGAACTGAATTTTTTACAGCCCTTTTTAATTTGAGGATACTACTTTGTGGTCAGCTGTGTTCAGTTTGTGTTATGTCACCCACAAGAAATCACGATAACACAGGTTTTCCTTAAAAATGCAGTATGCAATATTTAATATTCTTAAAATCCCAATGACTGCACTAGCAATCGAGTAGATTTACTCTCCTTGTAGCAGGGGCGTAACTAGAAGCCTCAGGGCCCCGGTGCGAGAATCTGTTAAGGGAGCCTATTGGGCAATCATGCTCTAATGCCACTACTCAATGGATCAGTTACAAGAAAGATCACTGATCTCCTGAGGCAGACGATTAGCACTATAGAGGGCTGTGTCGCGTCGGAACTGCTCTTCTATAAAAGTGGAGCACTAGCATATGTTGTCATATGCCAATGTCAAGAAGTAAGGACAGCAGCAGTGGATGGCATGTAGTGGTGCCCTGGGTTAGTCCTAGCACAGCACCAAAGCTAAATATGTCACTGCATACCCTTCTACCCCTCTCTACAGTGTTCATATCCATCCATATCCGTCTGTCATCTTCCTTCTGTGTCCATTCTGTACTCTGTACTTACCTGATATAGAAGTTGAGGCCATGTTGCAGTAGCTGCCCTCCTCCTCCATAGTCTGACTAAGCTCTCCCAATGAAATCTGAAAAGACCCCTGCCCATAGCATTCACCCAGCCAGCACTGACTTGCGGTAAGCATATAACATGCAGGGAGATGTGTTTGGTGTTCCATATCTGATGTGCACAAATCGCTGGGGGGAGAAGGGGCAAATGTACCGTGTATGGGGGGGGATTCTGCAGAATCCTCCCATACAATGACAAAACAGACACAACAAACATTTCAAGGGGCCACGCAGATGTATTAATGTGCATATGATGGCTGGAGTATCCCTTTAAAATTGATGTATTCAGTATTTACATCTGAAAAATAAGAAGACTAGATGGGCTGAATAAATGTATATAAATAACACACAAGCAGTTACCCATAAGGTGACAATATTCAAGGTGATTTGTGTTTTAATTGATCCATACATTGCACATGAGTGCACTTTTCGCTGAAGTGTTTAAATACCTTAAGATTTGTATTTATCTACTTATTTAAAATTAGCTGTGCAAGTGGTTGGGCTGCTTTGAACTGCGGAAATGCTATGAAAGTGCTTCCATATCGGTGGTGTTTATTTTTAGACATTTCCATGAGTATTTCTGAGCATATATTTTTAGAATAAATTGTATAAATTTAGAATCGGCCTCTCCATGTATTTAGTCAGTGTTAATTTTTACAAGTTGGTTTATATAGACCTCTATGTTGAAATCTTTTTTTGGAATGGTTTAAAAATAAATGCATAAACAAAAAAATATTCTAGTAGGCCATTCTTGACCTAGCAGAATCAAAATCTTTGATGTGTTTCCAAATATCTCCTGAAAGTGTATGATAACTGTATCAGACACTAGTCTGATACAGTTGATTATACATACTATATACATAGTTGATAGTACATTGTTTATTACATTAAAACTAAGAAATAAGAAAGGCAACGTGGAATGTATGCAGTAAGGAGTCTCTTAAGCATCAATTGCACTAAGAATAGTAAAAATATCAAATCCATACCTCAAAAATGTAACAATTGCATCCCTTGTCTCCTTAAGTAATGGAGAAAGAAATTTGGTAAAGATGGTACCTTTATTGGCTACCTCACGTATAATAGATTGCAAGCTTTCAAGACTATCTAGGTCTCTTCTTTATGCACATTGCACATTTAAAGCAGAAATTGCTCATACGTTTATACAGCAAGGTACAAAGATTGTGAATCGAGATTACATTCCTGTAGTATTGTTAAATGGAAATGCAAATGTGCAGTTAGTGTGTTGGTGTGAAATGTAGCACTTTGCCCAAGCAGTTGTCTTTAGGGTTGTAGACTGCCACAGGCTGTGTGCCTATGTGTAAGATTGATTGTGTGACCAGGGCCGGCCTTAGGGGTGTGCGACCTGTGCGGCCTATCCAAACAATCAATCTTACACATAGTTACACAATCTGTGGCAGTCCAAAAGAGACAAAACATTAGCTTTCTATCTTTCTATTGCTAACATAGTACAACTCTATACCTTAAGTAACAGATAGGCACAAGTTTTCTGAAATGCTCTTAAGGTGTTGGAGCTTTGTGTGACATCTCCCCCATTGCATTAAAGCGTTGATTACTTTATTTAGTAATTTCTCCAGCTAATGTGACCTTCCAAAGACACATAATGACCAATTAATCTGCTAGGTGTTTAAGTCCTGATGTCTTAATAACCCAGCTAGGAATAGCCTCAAGGAACCTATGAAGCAATGCCCCTTTAGTAAACAGAGCCACTGTTCACAGTTTCCAGTAGGGAAATCATTCTCCTCCATAAGTCTTAACATCTCAGGCATTGTGATCAGATACTCTATATGACCAAAAGTATGTGGACACCTCACTATCACACCTATATAAGCTGGGAAGGCTTCCCACAAGAATTTAGAGTACGTCTGAGGCATTTGTGCCAATTCCTCCAAAATGGCATTTGTAAGATCAAGCACTGATGATGGACAAGAAGGTCTAGCTCACGATCAAGGTTCCAATTCATCCCAATTGTGTTAATTGATGTTAAGGTCAGTACTCTGTTCAAGCCACTCAAGTTCATCCACACCAACATCATACCATGTATTTATGGGCTTTGTTTAGGGGCAAAGTCATTCTTGAACACATAAGGGCCTTACCCAAACTGGTGCCATAAAGTTGGAAGCATACAATTTTCTAAAATGTCCATATGCTATAGCATTAACATTACCCTTCGCTAGAACTAAAGGGTCTAGGCCAAACCCCAAAACCATTATCCCTCTGCCTCCAAACTTTACAGTATGCACTATGCATTCTGGCAGGTAGCGTTCACCTGGAATCTGCCAAATCTAGAGTCATCCTTCAGATTTTCAGAGATTGAAATGTGAGTCATCACTCCAGAGGACATTTCCACTGCTCCAGAGTCCAGTGGCAGTGCGCTTTACACCACTCCAACCGATGCCTGGCATCACAAGTGAACTTCGGCTTGTGTGTAGGACACGCAAAGGACACGCAATATTGCACACTACATGCTTGAGCACTTAGCAGCACCACTTTGTGAGTGTGTGGCCTACGATTTTGTGGCCTCCACTTCACAATAATAGCACTTACAATTGACTGGGGCAGATCTACCAGGGCAGACATTTTACAAACTGCTTTGTGGCAAACATTGTACCACCAATATTTGTCTATGGAAATGGCATTTCTATGTTATGGCTGAAACACCTAAACATACTTTTGGTCATATAGGGCATGTAGGAGATTACCTACTTCCTCACAGTGCCTCCAACATAATCAGAGGGGAATATTTCGGATAGCCTACTGGGACCAAATACTAGAATAGTCCCTGTTTAAGGGATTATGTACAGTTGACACATCTTGACACCTTTGTGATGTTAGAAATTATTTTATCCCATTCTTCTTATGGAAATTGACAACCTAGATTCCGCTGTACCCTCCAAGAAAGTTTGGGGTTTTGGAAAGATGGTGAATAAGCACTTAGATATTGCACCTTTGCATTTTGACTGATAACCACATGTCCCCTAGCTCATGATTTTCTGCATCTGTTTGTAACGGAGATCCAATTCTCCTGACTTTCGCCTTGTACATTATGTGACCCTGTAGTAGTTGGACAGCATCAGCTCTAAAACTAACACAGAGAGTGGGAACTGCAGTGAACACAGAGCTGTGTGAGCTGTGTGGATGACGGGAGAGATATGCATTTGTAAGTTTACAGTATTAGAGTATGTGTTAATGTGTGGTGTAAGCGAGACAGTGTGTATGTTAGTGCATGATGTTAGAATGAGAGTGTGTGCATTTTAGTGTAGTGTTGGAGAGTGAGTGTGTACATGTAAGTGGTTGGTGTAAGTAACTCTGTGTTACTGTATGGCAGTATAGTATGTGTGTTAGTGTACAGTGTTAGCATGCATGTGTATTTCAGCAGATGATGTTACAGTGTTTGGGTGGTTCTAGTGCATGGTGTAGTACTGTCTCCCTCAACCACCAAATAGATTGTAAACTCACAAGATCAGGGCCCTCTTCTCCTTCTGTACCAGTATGTTAACCGTCTGTTAATGATATTGATGCACTTTCATGGTACCCTATTGTAACAACACTACAAAACCTGCTGGCACAATATAGATAAGTGTGATCTAATGTAATAATGTAGCTGGCATGAGTGCGTGTCAGTATGTGATGTGAGTGTTTATGTGTTTGCATTAGTGTGTATGTTAGTCTTTGGTGTCAGCATGTGTGTTAATGTATGGTGTTAGTGTGAGTGTGTAAGGGTATGTTGAGAGGAAAGAGAGAGACAATATGTGTATCTATGTGTAAGTATTGGAACATGGAGTGGGTGTTAGAGCATGTTTTAGTGTTAGTACAGTATGTTTAGGGGCTGCCAAAGAAATCCTGCATCCAGGCATCACCAACTCTAGGATCATGTGAGACATTTTTGAGGGACACATATACATTTTGCACATTGCTGATCAGCATATGGAGGTATAATTGAGTAATTGATTACCTAATGTGAGTTTATACATGCACTTTACATATGCTGTATGCATGTGAAATGTTTACCAAACAAAATCTCATATATGGCAACCATAAATATTTTTCAATATAAAAAAAATCCAATGGGCATCAAAGTCTATACCATTGATGCCCGTGGTTCCCTAAACTAACCACTATGTGTCCTTAAGTGTTTATAATTTTTTGCAAGGAAATATTGCAAATAAATATTGTGCCATAAAGGATAACGCTGACAGATGTGCCAAAAAAGTCAATTTTGTATGAATAAATGCTTTTTCATTATATTTAAAAAAGCTAACAATTATGTCACAATTCCTAGATATTGATGCAGATAGCTCTTGAAATTTTTTTGTGCAAAACATGGAATAGTTATTACAGTGCAGTGAAAGGAGACATAATGACAAAGTATAGATCCCCTTTGTCTGTCTTACTGTCAAAAAAAAGCCACTTCCTTCTCTTTATTAGTAATTTCCGAGAACCCATAGGCTCCACTTAGGACTTGTAAGAGAATTACGTTTTTGCAGATTTTTTTTTTAGACTTTTTTGGGTCACGGCAAGAAACACCAGGGAAATGAAAACACTAAAGAACAGTAGAAAAATAAACTTAAGAAGAAATGGCGATTCAATTTCATTTTTCCTAGACAGCTAGAACAGGATCAACAAATATAAAACTAGATTGTATCACTATTTTTTGAGAGGTTTCCACATTGCTATTAAAACTGTTCACTGAACAAACAGATTATAATTGCAGTAACAGAATGGAGTAAGCAGACCTTTAAAAACCATCTGTGTAGGGTCTCAGTTCAGCAGTGAATTCTGCACTTTGGGCAAGGCATTCATTTACCATGAGAACCACAAAGCAAAGCTGCAGGTGTTATATTAAGGGCACATGAGTCATGTTAATGCACTTGGCCTGCTTTGCAAAAATAGCCACCTGATTCCAGATGACAGAATTCGTGCACTATGGCTTTAACCAGTGATTAATGGTAGAGTCATTAGTAGATTGTTGTAGTTTTGTGTACACAGAGTAACCATGTTTATGAGGTTTCCATCACTGGTACATTTGCCAAGAGAGTATTATACGTATACTAATGCAGTATAATATTTTGAGCATCAGTCCTCAAAGGCCATAGCTACACAAAGTTTTCAGCATAATAATCAGCGATACACATGGTAGTGATTTATTTCATTAGCTATTAAATGGTCCCTCTTTAAGTGGGCCTGTGGATGTTTGGATGACAGGGTCCTCGTCAGATAACTCTTTATAGGACAGCATTTGATACATTAGGTTTGCACGATGTGCCAAGCTGTACCTTGTATGATAATGGACTTTTTGACGAATTGTATGCTTTGAAAAAATATAGACTTTGTAAAAATTATTTTTTGTGGCGTATGGTGAGGTAAAATTCTGTCTCAATAATGGAAATTTTGATTATTTTATATCATTTTACCTATTTGGAGCTTTGAATACAAGGAGTGTAAAAATAGTGTAATAATAGGCTAGACAGCTGTTTTTGATAATAGAATCTAAATAACATGTCTTGTTTTTATTAAAGGTTAATGCAACACATATAAAGTTGTTTACATCCTACAAACAATGTAGAGTTGCTCCATAGTGCAGCAAATGCTCCATACCAGATCTCAATTCATCCATACCTTTCCTCATTTTAACCCTTGTCATCTTCTTTATTTCCCCTTTTTTAACCACCTGTCCTTTGTCTCTCACATTGTTTGCTCACTGATGTCTTTCATTCAGTGAAAAAGGTAGAGTAAACTAGATTCTATGCAATATTTATCTGTAATAAAATATCCAAATAACTACATCCATAAAGTATATATATTTTGTTGTATAGAAAATACGTATATGAATGAGAAACATCCGCGGTATGAGGTTTATATGAACAATTACTTTCCTAAAACAGTTTTCTATTACTCCATCAGAAAATTTGACAAGACATGAAATGGACAAAGGCAAATTTGATATAGATTACCAAACAGTCAACATAAACACATAGTATTATGTACATGAGTTGGTTAAGTATACAAGGCACTTCCAGGGATAGGCAGTGTCTGTACAAGTGCCCATGGTAAAGTTTGTGAAGGTACATAGAACATCATTAAATTGTCTACAAGAGACCACCAGTAAATGCCCACCATAAGCAATGTCGGTGCCTAGCCCTGGACACTTCTAAGCTTGGGTTATCCAGTAACAAAGATTCATTATTACTAGTTTCCAAAGATCGGTTAAATGACATCACTAAGTACTCTTAGACGGAAACATAACTAGAAATTAAGTCAGAATGCGTCATTTAAGTAAATTACTTGGTTATTTTTCACTATAACTGCGTTCCTTGTATGGAAATGATATACAGGGCCTCAGACTGATAGATAGTGACCACGTTTCCCACATCAACTGTCAAACCAGCTATAAATTGGTTCCTTTCTACATTAACATTTTTAAGGGTTTGGTTTATGTTTAATGTATAAGTACACATGCATGTACTGTTCATTTTTTATTTATAACGTTTATTTACTTAAATTTACAAACTCTCACGTAACAGAGGAGTTTATACTCCAGGAAATCAGAGGTAATGTGATGTGACACACAGATCCTATAATCTATAATCACATAACAGATTGCTGAAATTCGCTCTACAGCAGTGTGCGAAACATTACAAGCTTTCATTCAGTTATCTTATACGTTATTATGTTTAATAAAAAGTAACATAAAATTACGTCTGCTTCAGAATTCCCCAATAAAACCATAGGAAGAAAAATAAGACTGAGACAAATCTCCCCTTGGGCTATAAAAAATACTGAGCAAGACTTATGTGGGTCAATAAAAATAATGTTATCTGATTGTTAACCTATCCTTTGCTATGCAGCATGTTGCAGATATTATTCCCCCACAGTCAGTATGATTCCCTTCTGGATTTTAATAACTGGAGATCTTTCCAGGAATCAAGAATACACAGGGTTTTTGTAGCACGAAAACTACAGAACATACCTTGCAATAATTACAGATCCAGGTTGATTAGTTAAATCGAAACCTTCCAAATGTTAATTTGAGATTTTTTTTTTCAGGAAAATATACAAAGGAACTAAAGTATACCCATTGGGCTATTAGCAGAGTATAATTTCACTCGAGCCTTCCGATGATGTCAGAGATTATCTTGATAAGATGTCAGCAATCCACTAGCCCTCCATGGTAGACTGTTGCCTACTAAAACAATTATTTTATTGTATCTTGTGATTCTAAAACGGTCTACTTGTCAGAAAAATATGTTGATTTTTTTCTCTCTCTAAATTACCTCCAAATTACAGCACTGAATCATGAAGCTAAGGTTTGTTTTGATATTACTTCCAAAACCAGCTTTAACTTTACTAGGGTAACACAAAGCCACAATTCACAATACTGTCTCAGTGGAGATAAAGAATGATTTAAGCTTTCAGCAAGAACAATAGATGTGTACAATATTGCAATTCTGCAATCTGCTGTTGTAATATGATGTGTGTTATGTCATACTGTGCATTACTTCTCATACTGGTCCATTATTAGACCATACCTACCAATGTTTGAAATGCCAGAAGGTGGACACTTTTGCTATAGGCATGGTTAGAGAATGTTAGGGTCAAGGAACCCTTGCTGTCACCCAATAAATTGATATTGAGCACAAATAAGATGTGTCCCTCTTTATCAGACCTCCCATGGGACTTTGTAACCTATTGGGTGCTATTACACAATTTCTAAACACAATTTATAATTCATGGGGGCCCAAATATGTATTTGCCTCTTTCTCTACCCCCGCTTGCAACCACATGGTATACTTACTAGCAATCAGCTTTAGATCTGGTTTAGCAAGAGTTCCAGAGGAGAATTTTAGGTGGACATCCCCCCCCACTCCCTCTCTGTTCTCTTGCACTGTTACTGATTGTATACTTCAAGAGTTGACTTTCTCCACTATCTGCATTGATACTCGGAGTGTATTTGACCTCTGCAGTACTTATAGACTATACGCTTACAAGTGCATGGCGTGCTCCTTCTGTTCCAGTGCATCTTAACATGGGTTATTGTTAATGTTGTATGTTTTTCATTTTAATGTTATTATCAACATTTTTTTCCTGTATTGTAATAGTGATATGGAGACTGCTGGTGCTCTGTAAATGTAATGTAATATAATTATACTCATGTAGCTTGACAAATGCAAATTATAATTAAGGAATACACAAGTTTGTTTTGATTACCAAATACGCTAAGGGCTTGTCTAATAAAACTAAACAACTCAACTTATTTTTTAATCTGTATATAAAACAAGCTTCCTCCACACAGTCAAACATTGATTTACACTCCATGTATGTTAAATTGCTCTGTTTCCTGCACTATAGCACCCTCTGTCAAATGCATATGAGAAATGCAAGCAAAGTTCAACCAGAAATTCAACCCATTTCTGGGGTGGCAAGCCTGGAGGCAGATGTGCATAACTGGGGGGGGGCAGGTTGGCAAATAAAAGGAAATAAAAACAAAAAATTCTCAATCATAGCTTTTATTAAATATGAAAAAATAGTTTACATGAATTAATAAGGAAATAAAAGTTTCTTACAAGAATATTGTGAAGAATAATGTAATCACTGTTTTGTTCCACTGAATAAAATGGAACTTTTTCATCTAAAATTTTTTCCAGTAGCAAATGTTTTGATTCCATAGTCAAAAGAGGGAGGCTAATGTTAGCCTTTTTTTAATTAAAATAAATCTCTGCTGCTGTGGACTACTTTTCCAATGATGCTCAGCCAGCATTACCTGGACACCTGGCTGGCTGAGAATCATGGGAATTTTAGTTCACATCTAGCATCTGTAACTTTACTGTTGCTGCACTTCCCATGACGCTCAGCCAGCATCATGGAAGAAGTATGTCTGGCTGAGCCTTATGGCAATTCAATTCAATGTGTTGGTTATTTTTAATATGCATGACCGTGCTGACAAAAAAGAAGCGTGTTTTAAGTGGCAATGCAAGCGCTACATTTTAAAGTGCAATTGCTTGTATTGGTGAGTTCTGCAAGATTGTCCCTCTTTTGCATTTTGAAATGTTGGGAGGTATGAAAGTCTACACTAGAAGATGCTGCACACCTTTAAGTTGCAGAGTGCCCAGATATGACATCATCATGGCTGATAACTTTCTAAATGAGCTGACCCTGAGAATCTTGAAATATTAACCCTTTAATAGGTCATCAGTAAGATTCTACTTAGTGACTCACCAAATGTGAGTTACTCTTGGATACTTTGACTTGTCATTATTTAAAGATATTTGAGTCACCCGCATTCTAACAGGGATATCAACCATAACTTACTGGTAGCGAAATCACCATTTAAGAGTCTTATATATGATCACAGCAGGATGGAATAAGAAGGAGTCAGCTCCAGACTGTGTGACCCTGAGAATCTGCCCCTTCACCCTGAGACTCTGAGATTGGGGCAAAAATCTTGAGACTCAGGGTCAAACCTGATAGTTCTTAGGTGTGGACATCATATTCTAGTCTTAAATGCATGGTGTGACTTTTAATGCAGTGAAGACTCCTACTATTGAGGGGGTAGCTGGGGGCATCGCTGAATAGGAGGGCTCTTTTTTCTGTTCTATTCCACTGGAGAGATATGCCTCAAGCACCTGTAAATTTAATTGCCAGTAGGCCTGCAGAGTCTAAAACTGACAGTTTGCTTAAGTAGATGTTTTATGGTTGCTTAAAAAAAAATTTGTGACATCACATTATTTTTTAGAACATAGAAACATAGAATTTGCCAGCATCTAAGAAGCATTTGGCCCATATAGTCTGCTCATTTTTCCTGATGTAAAGACTTAAACCTTAATGACTCCTTGGTCTCGCCTTACACTTACACATACACACTCATGCTAACACACATGCATGCACATTCAAACAAACACGCATTCCCTCTAACACAGACACATCGTCATGCTAACACACATATACATTCATGCTCAAACACGCTTATACATACACACTAGACTTGATGTTCTTTAAATCTCAGCACCTTTTTTTTAAGAATGGTGGTGGCCTTTTTTATCTGGTTGTCAATAATCCTGGTGCCCTGTTTTATAAAGTTGCCTCTGAGTTTCTGAAGGTGTTTGTCCCAGTCTGACATTTCAGAACAGATCCAGCTATATCTTATGGTCTGGCTGTATATGATGAAGTGTCTTGTGTGGTTAATGTGGAAGCTATTGTTTTTTTAGCTACTGTTTTCTGTCTCGTTAGTTTTCTTTCAGGTATCAGCTCCATTGTCCAGGCCTCTCTCCTATTCCTCTAATCGGTAGAGAAAATGTGCTCAGATGCTCCGCCGTTTTCCACGGCCAGGATAACTGTGCTGACACCGAAGGTAAGTGGACTAAGACAGAAGAAAGAAGACAGAACAACAAGAGGCAAGGGAAGAAGCAGAGCTGCAGAAAACAGGACACAGAATCTGTCAGCAGAAAAAGTAGGGAGACATTGAGAGAGAGGATGAAAGAGAGTGAGTGAGCGTGTCAGAGAGAATGAATAAGTGTGACAGAGCATGAGAGAATGTGAGAGTGAGTGACACTCATTCATTTCCGTTCAGTAGTTTCTGAATGAAAAAGCCTTCTGAATTGGTCATTTTTGTCCATTTGCACAACTCTAATACACACTCATGCTAACACATGCACATTCACTCTAAAAATACATGCATACTCACTCCGTCCCTAACTTTACCTTCCCAGAGGCTACTTTCCCTACCACGTTCCCACCTTCTCAAATTGCCCCGCAGGCCAACCTGCCCCTGATGCCAATATCATTCTGAAAATTGGATGTTTAGAATTGTACACAATAGTCTAGGTGAGGTCTGACCAGAGATCTGTAAAGTGGCATAACCACCTCTCTCTTCCTGTCACTAATGCTTCTAGCTATACAACTCAGCACCCTACTTGCTTTTTCTGATGCTTTATTGCATTGCCTGATTAAATGTATTTATTCATTATGGCACCCGAGAAGCCTTCAAACCAAGTACAACACTCCACATTTTCTCAGACATAAAAATTTAAGAACCACCACATTGGTTGCAAAATGCATAAAGAAGAAATTTCCATAATGTCCACTAGGGGGGGATATTGCCACATTGAACCATATCTACCTAGTACTATTTCACTGTATTTGCAGACACATGGTTTATTTGTTATGTTGTTTCAATGAATTGAAACTTACACCCCCCTTACATTTGTCAAAGTCTTTAACAAATAATTAAAATAAATAGTGCTCTTGTCTACTACAGTGTTAATCAGGATTCAACCAGACAGTATATGAATTGCAGTATTAAATAAAGATGCCTTTCTTACTAATGGATGGAAGATTTGTACACCATGCCCCTATGCATACATGAATTCCACACCTATATAAAGGATGTTGTCATATATATGCAAACACTAATAATAATACATTTAAAAAGTCATCTGCTGCAGTGCAATAATTGGGTGCTTCAGTATGCTATTCCACTGCATTATGAATGCTATAAGTTTGTATATGCATTCACTTTGTTCCATTAAAAATAATAATAATAATAATAATAATATATATATATATATATATATATACACGTTTTTATTACATTATGAATTAATTCCCCAGCTAGATCACGTCTATTGATATTAGCCATGAAAGAATGTTTTGTGGACTTAAATATATGCTTGTTTTTATTTGTATACAATTCCAGAATGCTAGTTGAATTCCTTATTTTCTACAAAATTCGCCATGCTGGCAAAAAAAATATTTCTGATAGAATGAAACAGTCACATGTTAATGTCCGTTAATGTAAAATTCACTTCATAGTAATAAAATGTATGTACAGCACAAAAATAGAACTGTTGTACTGGCAGCACTTATATTTTCACACTATATATTTTCATAACTATATTATCATGGTTTTATGCATAGTCTGAACAGATACCGTAATAACTAGAAATCATTTTCTCACATAAATTAAAACAAACAATTGTCATATACTTAAATATTTTGTAACACAACACAATAAATGGATATTTTAAACATCTGGAGGTGTTGCATTTTCCAATGCATTAAACGTATCATTTGTAGTTCTTTTAATATTCTAAAGCTTTTGAATCCCTATGTTGGACAGAATAAAATAAGATGGGTAATCTGAAAATCAATTTGGTTTATCATATCTGTTACATTCCCTTTATTTCAAGCAGATATGACCTTGGTGCTCACCCACTTTTGTATCTAGCATAGATGGGCTCAGTAAAGTCACATCTGCAGGTGGTGGCCTACCAGTGCCATATTAAGGCATTTTCGGTCCTGGAGTACTTGTACAAAAATGGGTCCCTCTTTTCTTGCATCCCAATATTTTCCCATATCAAGACAAATAAAACATAATATTAAAAACAAGAAAAACAGTTTATTGCAGATTCCTCTTCATGATGTCACACTTTTTATATTAAGCATTGGTATTACGTAATTCACAGCCTGGGCGCTGCATATGTGCAAACCATATTTCACTGTAAAATACACTCTACTGTAGATCGCACATGGCACATAACTCCCAGTCAAAGCTATCCCATTCATATCAGGATGATTACAAATAATATAAAAACCAATGGAACATGGGCGCATGATCTGCAGTGGCGTCTCCAGCTTTCATATTTAGAGGGGGCACATGGTGGGACAGGGACCAAAGTAGGGGGAAATGTTAAAATGCTACATATACACTATATCAGGGGTGTCCAACCTGCGGCCCTCCAGCTACTGCAGGACTACATCTTCCATACTCCTCAGCCAGCCCCTTAGCTGAAAGAGTATTATGGGAGATGTAGTCCTGCAGCAGCTGGAGGGCCGCAGGTTGGACACCCCTGCACTATATATTTAGTGTTCCTCGTGCGGGAGGTGTTGTGGGCCAGGTGGGTTCCCCTACCTGTAGAAGTTATTATTTGGGTCTCTGTCAGCGAATGTGCCCACTTTATGAGCGGAGCCCCCTGGCATTTGGTTCTTTCCCACACATCTTGGGGACTGTTCCTGAGGCGCCCCATGGGCGCAGGGACCTGACTGTGGGCCTTCGGTTGCTCCCGCTGTGGTATTACATACTATGCGATGTATGCACCACTGCTATATACATGGACACTGTTTTTGTTTATACCAATTTAGTATCGCAGGGATATCTTTTATCATACCTTTAGTTGAGATGTTCGGGCTTTGTATACATGTGGGAGATGTTTTGTTCTATGTACACAAATACAGTCTACTAGGTGGTTTGTCTATTAGATACTTGTTGGTTTCAAAAAGAAAACCCCAGATCAGAGTATGGAGCAGGAGGGGTGCATGACTGAGGGAACAGCAGGCAGCCCTCTCCCCCTCCCTCTTTGCAGAGAAATCTGCTTAGTCATGTTTGAGGGCTGTCAGTCAAGGAATGATTGGCAGCCCTAAGCTAGTGGGTGAAAGGCGTGTGTAATCCCGGTGGGCTTTGGGGGTGGGTGTCACTATATATATATATATATATATATATATATATATATGTGAGCCCACCCCGCTTAGGTCACTAACTAAATTGACCTGGGAAAGCTTTCCCTCCCGCCCCTTTTTTATGTTTCTTTTCGGTTGGTTATCGGGCTGGCATAGAGCAAGGGTTAATCACCTTTAGGCGTGGTTTGACTCGTGGGGCACAAGCCCTCGGCCTAAGTGCAGGACACTCCTTGGGCTTGTGCCTTGGTGAATCCAGTTGTGACAAAGGCTGCCATGCATGGGACACCGGTGGTCTCTACGCCTGTACCAGCTGGGTCGGTGTAAGAGTTACTCACGACTGAATTACCTCTTCCTATCCCAATCACATTTAGACCTATTGCAAACATCTAAGATTTTACCAATGACATAGTCAGACCATTCCCCAGTGATAATGTCCATAGTGTCACCGTATATAGAAACATAGAAAGTGACGGCAGATAAGAACCAGTAGGCCCATCCAGTCTGCCCAACCTCTCAGTACTTTCCTTTAGTACCTGCCCTTATCCTATATCTAGCTTGGCCTTATATACTTTTACAATTTAGGCCTCCAGGAATCCCAGGTGACACGGACCAATAGCCTTAATTCAGCAGTACCTTACACAACATTACAAAAACGTACACAAGAACAGGCTGACCTCTTAGATGCTCCATTTAGTGCCGTAGATTTAACACTTGCACTGAAGGCTACACAGCCCGGAAATTGCCTAGGCCCAGATGGTTTACCCCTGGTCTACTATAAGCTTTCGAAGCAGCTGGTTCCGCACCTACTTTTTCACCCTCATACATTAGCAGTAACAATTACGGTAATACCCAAGGAGCGCAAAGATTCTAGCCTGTGCCAAAGCTACCGCCCCATCTCACTGCTGAATGTAGATCTCAAACTATTCTCCAAATTGCTGGCACTCAGGCTGGCCCAGTTCCTTCCTCAGCTAGTCCACTCTGACCAGGCAGGCTTTGTCCCCAAGAGGGAGGCGACAATACTACTAGAATTCTGAATATTATCCACGGAACGGTGGCAGACAAACGGTAAGTTTTGCTTTCGACTGCATTATATTCCATACCTACCGCATGTATACGTATAAATGGTGCCTTATCGCCTCCAGGTCAGATTAGTAATGGCACGAGATAGGAGTGCCCACTGTTCCCCCTGTTGTTTGTATTATCCTTGAGGCTCTTTCTGGAGGTGATTAGGACTAATCCCGACATTACAGGTTTTTAGGACAGGGGTGTACATCATATGGAGGCATACACAGATGATTTTCTCATAGAAAACCCCTTAAGGAATTTCAGTCCTATGGTTTGCTATTGAACCTAAAAATAAATTACTCCATATCTGAAATTTTGAGTACTTCCATACCCCCACACCTCACCCATGTACTCAAATCCAACTTTCCCTTTACGTGATGCCCCAATAAAATACAATCTGGGAGTTTGACTCACACCTGACACTTCTCAGTTGTATCAGGCAATTTTTGTCCCATGCCCCAATGCTCTGACCACTGACCTACGGAGGTGTATGTTGCTATACATTACCTGGCTGGATCATATCAATGTAGTTAAATTGCTCTGGATCGGGAGCTTCCTGTGAGCTCCTCCTGCAGCATTTTCTCATCCAGACCCAGTAAATGAGAGTCATCACACCCCAACAAGCCATGTAAACCACTGACCCATAAATCAGATACAGGAGCTCCTGCTGCTAATGGGGGTAGTCCAGTCCTTCTCAGAATCTCTGTATATCTTATACCCTAACCCTGCACCCAAAATAATTGCCCATATGGACAGGGGCAAAAGGGGGATTCCCGTGACATCAGCGGGACCGCCTACTCGCATATCACAACTGGGGCTCTGGGTAGCTTTAGACATAGAGTTCCTAAGTGTGCTGAAATCCCTCACTTGAATCCACAGCTCACACGCAGCACAGGTTATGAAAACAATGGAGTAGCTCAGGCTACTAGAAACCAAGTAAATCCACTACATGATGTCATATTGGGGCCCTGGAGCAATTGCTGACATAGCATATCGAAATTAGCCTTATGCAGATACAGATATATAGATTAATAGACTGCATATTCCTTACTGTACCATCTTGTGCCCCAAGACCGTCGAGGGAAATGCATTTCCCAGGTGAAACATCCTGAAAGCATCAGCCATGATGTGTTTCTTAGCATCCGGTTAGGGACTATTTGCAATGCTATGCAGTTCTTTATACTCCTTCTACTTGGCTAGACTTAAGAACTGCTTCAATGCCTATAGCTGAGGGAAGTGATAGGCAATAATAATAATGATACAAACTTCTCTTAAGTGAAATGTCACAGTTGCAATGCCAAGAAAAAAATCCTTATTTTGGGTAATAGCAAGACACTGACTAGTAATTAAAAAATGACCTGTTTGAATGAAATAGTTTTCCATTATCAATGGTGTTTTCAACATAAATGAGTACAAATTACAGTGCCAGAACTTATTTGCTAAATCCAAAAACTGAAAACATTACATGCACCTCTAGAGAGTAAGTCTTAGTGTCCATCAGCTGGTCACATCCCACAATGAATAGCCTGGCATTACCTCATGCCTAGAAAATCAGAAGAAAATGAACTGGCAGACACCTCCTCTTTACTTATTACATTTTCATGGGGTGATTTTGCCCTCCAGCTGAGGGTAACATGAGTGCAGGATGTTGAAAAAGGGTTTTATACAAGATGTCTGGAGGAAACGTGAGTTCAAATACAAAGTCCATGGTTTCATCCTGGGAGACCTAACGGATTCAGAATACAGACAAGTTGAGCAATCTAAGCCTTTTCAGGGTTCTGGAAAGAAATAATTGTTTTGCATCCAAGCAGAGAAAAAAGCATTCTACCAGAGTAAAAAAGATTTTTTTTAAAGCAGATGACAAACTTTTTTTTCCATGAAAGTTGAAAGCAAAATGAAGAGCAAATAGCATTGCATAAAAAATAAAATCAAATAGAAAAATTATGTATGTAGATTATGGTGATAAAAAGGCACTCCTTTAACCTATTGAATGCTAGGCAACTGGTTATTATGCAGAAGTCCCGAAGCTTAATTTGTGAACTATTTTACAGCTCAGAGGATGAGACGTCTGTAGACTAATATTCGGCTGGACCATCCCTTGAGAGAGTTAGAAACAAACCAATATATTTTTATCAAAATGAAATATATAAGATTTTAAAAGACATTTGCTCTGCTCAGCTAATGCCCTTTCACCTCAGCTCACCTTATATGACCATAAACTACCGATGATGTTCATTATGTTACCCTGCTTCAAATAGCAGTAAATAGTCAGCTATGCATTATGACAGATGTAGCTTCGACTTACAGGTCAGGCTCAGTTCAGTTGCTCAATTAAATAAAACACCAACACACAAGATGGGTTTGAATAGGCCACAGCCGTTTTTAACAGTCATTGTCCTGTAAAACCTGAAATAATAAACATAGATGCGTTAACAGAGACAATGATGTAACCGAAACCAACCTAGCTTGCCAAGTTATCCAGGTACCATACCACACACCAATTTTGGGAGGGGACATACCAGGATGCCCCAACCCGGACCTGAGGTTCCGAGCACCACTCCTTGCAAGGAACCTCCCACCAGTTATGACCACCAATGATCATACCGCCACATTAACCCCTTGAATCTGGCAAGCTACCGCCCACACCACTCCACAAACTCAACCACATAAGGGGAGGGAGAGTGGGACAAACAACACCAGGTAAGGTTAAACAAAATGGATCCTTACCCCTGTGATCACCAAACTTAAATATCCTCCTACCAAAACTCCTCCCCTAAAATCCACAATTCCTGCCTTAGCCTAGCCCTGCTCAGCACTCTGTCAGGGCCCACTCTAGTCCATTCTGGCCCCCGTGGGCTTCAAGCTACTAAAGGACTAAATGGAAAGAGGGATAAGACAATATGGTTTAAGGTGCCTGGGGAGGAGCTGCTAAAGGAGTTGCAGTATCAAGGTAAGCCTACTCGAGTAAGACACCATTAACAGAGAGCAGCAGAGTTTGAGAATACCCAGCCCGCAGAAATCCAGATAGTATGTAATTGGCATCAGAACAATAAATAACAATAATCAGGGTAATGCAATCCCGACGGTAGCAGGGTTTTTTTTTTTATTGACTGAACACATGACCCGACTCAGGTAAAACAGGTTCAGGATAGGCAGTGAAGCCCCAGGTGGTACAGCACAAAGCTGAGAGCCACCTTGCACGTCAGTCTGCAAAACCGACTGGACCAGGAATCAGCAGGTCAAAAATGTTTAGCTTTTGTTTTTTGTGATTAAGCTGTAATGTTACTGAATTTCAGTCTTTTACTTTTTCTGTTTAATTTTAGAGATGCAAGGGGATGTGTTTGAAGAGGATGTATTATGCTCCTACTGCATACAACATGGCTTTGTGTGTTTTTTCTATTAAAGGTGCTGTTCTACCTAGCCAAAATATTAATTTGGCTATTATGTTAACCATTTTAATTGATTCAGGATACAAATCACTGTTGAATAAATAGTGGCCCTGCAGATAGAAGTCTTTATTTAGTGTAGTGGACTACATTTCTCAGTGCTTCCCTTCCAGTGCTGTTTACAGCGGCTTATCTACAACTTCCACTTGTCCCAATCTCCTCATACCTGAAGGGCCCTTTCTAAACAATTTTGAGATACAGGAACGGACGGGGGTCATTATGTCACTTGCCCCTGCGGTAAAACTAAGGCAGATTGCACAGAGTGCAGCTGGACAGAAAGCTACAGGAGAGGTAAGCAGGGGCGCTATGCGTGTATTTATGTATGTATGTGAGCCTGAATGTGGGTAATAATCAGGGTAATGCAATCCCGACGGTAGCAGTTTTTTTTTTTTTTTAATTGACCGAACACATGACCCGACTCAGGTAAAACCAGTTCAGGATAGGCAGTGAAGCCCCAGGTGGTACAGCATAAAGCTGAGAGCTACCTTGCATGTCAGTCTGGCAAAACCGACTGGACCTTGAATCAGCAGGTCAAAAATATTTAGCTTTTCTTTTTTGTGGTTAAGCTGTAATGTTTTCCGTTTACTTTTAGAGATGCAAGGGGATGTGTTTTGAAGAGGATGTATTATGCTCCTACTGCATACAACATGGCTTTGTGTGATTTTTCTATTAAAGGTGCTGTTCTACCTAGCCAAAATATTAATTTGGCTATTATGTTAACCCTTTTAATCGATTCAGGATACAAATCACTGTTGAATAAATAGTGGCCCTGCAGATAGAAGTCTTTATTTAGTGTAGTGGACTAAAGTTCTCAGTGCTTCCCTTCCAGTGCTGTTTACAGCGGCTTATCTACAACTTCCATTTGTCCTAGTCTCCTCGTAGCTGAAGGGCCCTTTCTAAACAATTTTGAGATACAGGAATGTACGGGTGTCGTTATGTCACTTGTCCCTGCGGTAAAACTAAGGCAGAGTGCAGCCGGACAGAAAGCTACAGCAGAGGTAAGCAGGGGCGCTATGCGTGTATTTATGTATGTATGTGAGCATGAATGTGCATGCATAAGTGTATGTGAGCATGAATGTGCATGCATAAGTGTATCTGAGCATGGATGTCTAAGTATAATGTGTGTGCGAATATGGATGTGTAAGTGTGTGTGAACATGGATGTGTAAGTGTGTGTGAGCATGGACGTGTAAGTGTGTGTATTTGAGCATGGATGTGTAAAGGTGGTAAAATGAATTGTGTATGTGTATGAAGTGAGTATGTGTAAGTGTGTGCAATTTGCGTGAGTGTGTATGTTGGAAGGGGGGGCAAGAGGCAAAGAAGGCACAGACAAGTTGTTTGGGGGCAATTATGGCACAAACCAGCTCTTTAGGGGCACTGACAAGCTGGGGGAAAAGATGGCAGACAGGCTGTTTGGGGGTTTGGATGGCACTGATAAGCTGTTTGGGGCAAAGGTAGCGCTCACAAGCTGTTTATGGCAAAAGAAAATAAAACACAAAATAAAACATAAAATACATTTATGTTTGTATTTTTAAATAAGAATTTCGACTGACAAGCTTCTGTTATTCTTTAGCATAATTATTGCACTTAACCTATTCTTAAGTGTGCCTGCCTTGTGATATATAAGGTACTATTACCTACATGGGGATTCTGTGCAATCTACATCTATGTACATTCACTAAGGTTAATGGGGAAAATGTCTTTGTTCTTTTTTACCATATTATCATGTGATCAACTGCATAGTCAATAGCTTAACTTGTCCTGAATAAAAACAATATATTTTCTTATACTTTCTTATAAGTTTCTCTAGGTAAAATGTAAGCTCTAGGTAAAATGGTCATCAACTAAATCTAGCTATAGCACTCAAAAGTTTTAAAGAAACATCATTAAAAACTGATAATTGCTTATCTAATAAGATATATAGCAAAAGCTTTACTTAAACTTTCAAATATTATCACATGCTTGTATTTCAAACAATGGCATATCAAATTGTAAACGTAAAATTATCTGCCCTTTTCTGTGCATTTAACCAAGTTGTAGGACGATATTAAATGACCAACTAGCACTTCCCAAGCAAAACCTTTGTAACTACTTTTCCTACCATAAACACCCAAATATAAGAGCAACATGTTTTAAAATGAGAAAGTGGGCCCCAGATAGACACAAAATCAGAGGAGGGGCCGCATAAGACGGCCTGGATCATCTTAGGGGCATGATCAACCTATGGGGTTTTAGGTCAGGGTTATAGATGGGTTTGGGATTAAACCCAAAGGTTGTGCTGCAGGACCTCTTCCTTTTTGGTCAGGAGAGACTGAATAGGAGATTTTCACTCCCATAATCCCTTTGCTTTTCTTCTTTTTTATCTGGCAGTTTTTGTTGGGGAACTGAGGTTTCAGTCATGTTTTATGGTTGGTTTATTCATGGTCCATCCAAGGTATGTAAGCCGTGGTTATTGTGAAGTTTGATGGGCCTTTTCCCACAGGCAGGGTCCCAAAGGAAAGAGAGGGCTGCTGTGCTTACACCACATGCTAGTGCGGTCTACGGCTCGTGGTTGGGGTTAGTGCGTGAGTTCCCGGCATGACGTGGAACCATTGGTTAAGTCATATGGTTGTCGCGATATAAATAGAATGATAGAATGACAGTGTATGAAGAGTTGTAATCGGGCTGGTGGGACATTAAGCTTGGAGGTTAACAGTGATTTCATTTTAAATAAAGCTGCGCCCTTTTCAAATCCATCAGTCTTTATTTGTGTTGTTATTAATTTTAATATTAGCAGGACCCACAATGTATGTAGTGCCGAGATCATGTGTTCCATTCAGCTACTAACTGTGTGCCATCACAATAACAATAATGTTGATTTACCCTTAATTATTATCATCTGAACTGTTTTCTTTTATATATATATATATATATATATATATATATATATATATATATATATATATATATATACATTTCTGCCCTTATAAGCAAATACTCTCCAACTCAATCCTTACGTTCTTCCCATGGGCTAAGGCTCTCTTCCTCACTTATCACCTATTCCTTTTCCCGTCTATAAGATTTCACTCGGGCTGCCCCATATGTCTGGAATCTACTTCCAACGAACCTTCAGCATTCACCCTCCCTCCCGACATTCAAGAAACATCTCAAAACTCACTTAGCTGCTAGAACTTCCTTGTCATTGATACAACCACCACACTACCTCTCACCTTTCTCTGTGCTTTATGTTTGTCACCCCGTTCCCTCAAGATTGTAAGCTTGCGAGCAGGGCTCTCTCCACCTAATGTATGGGTTTGTCTTAGTCTGTCAATTCTCGTCTTGTCATACCCCTTGAATATATGTATTGTATTAAGTGCTGCGTAAATTGTTGGCGCTATATAAATAAAAGATATTAATAATAATAATATAACATTCAGCTCAGTATACCTAAAACATAATTTTAGATTAGAACAATTTAAACTACCTACTCTTCCTATTTTAGATTCATTTCTTGAACTAGTAAAGCAGAAAACCACTTATCTCTTTATGTTTGAGTTTTTCCCATTTCATCCTACCAACTGACTGGGCAACACTTTAATTCTTGCATTCTGCAATACTGATTCAGTATTTAAAGTGCTTGGAAATCCTGTGGATCTGCCTGGGATTTTTTTTTTATGATTGAAGGGTGAAGCACTTAGCTGGCACTAAGCTGTGACACACAGCCTGACCTGTTATGCCCACTTTCTGCTGCCTCACCAGTAAGCGATTCAACTCTCAGTGCACATATAGAATTAACTAACATCTCACACAGTGATCTCTGTTCGCAATAAAAAAAATCCCTCCTCTAAACAGAATATAGCAAATCCCTGGTTAGGCAATTGTAATTAAAGTAACTGAATGAGTAAGTTCAATTAAGATAAAGTAGTTCTAAAAAATGTGTCTAGATCCCCTTCAAACTGAAACTGATACAAGACAAACACACCCTTCTCATATACATTTTAAAAACTATCATTCTATTTATGTTACAACTGTTTTGCATACCTAAATGAGTGGTAGATTGCATTTAGATTTGTACAAACTTTTTTTTTCATGAAAATGAACTGTTTCTCTGAAAAAGAGAGCAATCCCTGACAAAATTAACACATTTAATTGCATTGAATTGGATTGAATGAGTTTTGAACGAAATGCTAAACCTACAAAATTGTGTTAAATGTCTTTGTATGTTTGCCTGCTATAGATGAGTTATCTCAGCCATGTTCTGGGACGGTTGCCAGTAATTACAAGATGTTGCTTTATCTGGGGTCCATACAGGCTTAAAACAAGCTATGATTAGCATTATTGGCACCTTCCCAGAAAATGTGGTGAAGGTTTAAAGTGGGTACAGTGTTTAGAGTCCAACAAATGTAACAGGTGCTGCTTATTATTAGCAAACATCACAGGAAACAATCAAAGACAGGGGGCAAAAGGTTACCTATAAAAAAATAACTATAGTTAACCATTACAATGCCAAAGATGTATATACAAAAAAAAATTAAATCTCATCTCAGATCAATCTAAAACTTTAAATATATTTAAAAATATTAACTAAACACCAACTTATATTAGAGAGAGATGCAAAGATGAGTAAATGGAAAAATAAAGATCTCAGGGGTTCTGTGGACCACAAGGTTCTTCTCCTGGAAGGCTTTAAAAATCTCAGTAGGAGCATAATTAATATGCAAATGAGAGCATCAGAGAGAGAGTCGTCGAGAATGAGAGTTTGAAAGAGTGAGTGCATCAACAAATTTCATTCCTGAATTAAAAATGCCTCAGAATTTTCAGCCGAACTGAATGGGCAGGGAACGAAATGCGTTGCCCGAAATAGAAGGGGCCAAAAAGAAACCATCTGCGCCATTTTTTGTCCATTTGCAGATTCATGCATGTATATATATATATATATATATATATATATAAATATATATATATATATATATATATATAATTTATAAATCAAATAATCAAGATTTAACCTCTCTAAGCAAGAACATGCAGCTATCAGTATACTTCAGCAGGAGAAGTTTTATTACATGTTTGGGGCCTTTTTTGACTCGGCACGACGTTCAGTTTGTTGGACCCATAAATCACAGCCTTAACAATCAATAAGACCACCCGCAATTATTTTGGGCTAGTTCTAACTATCAGTAATTGTTATGTACCCTCTTATACATAGTCCCTCCCATTTTACCTCATAAAGGAGCGCCAAAATGGCTTGTAATGGCACCAAAATGGCTTGTAATGGCAACAGCTACAAGTGGCAACTAATGGACAAATCATAATGATTTTTCTGAGCTTTGGGGAACCTTTATAATGTTATTCCGCTTTGTTATTCCGTTTTGTCAGCATCAGAGGTATATCATGGTCCTCCAGTGGAATTCGTATTGAAGATGCTGGAGTTAACCTTAACGTTTAATTATTTTTGAAAAGGTATTCTATAACTATATAAACTTTGTTTTAGAAGGAGTCTAAAATATATTGTTATGGACGCACAGTTTTCCCCTTAAGACACCTATATATCGTTACCATTCTTGAGAGTTGTAAGAAACAACTCGGGGATAACCACACAAGACGTACAGCTCAAAGTAATGTTTGAACATTTTCATCTGAGAGGTTATTAAAAATGGGTGTTGAATGCAGCAATGAAAAAAGTGTTAAACAATACTAATGTAATGCAGCAGAAGGAACAATGACTTATACTCAACATCTTGACTTATACTCAACATAATGAAACATCACACAGAAAGTGGTGAAAGTGGTCCGTAATAATTGAAAGGTGCTGCAGAATGATGTGACCTGATATCTTCAAACAGCAAACAGTGATTTGTTACCACTGTAATTGTAATTTAAGAGATTTGGTGGTGCAAAGATCATTATGATAAATACAGCACAGGAGGGGGGTCATACCATTGCCTTTGGTGTGTGACATGCAGTCATATGACAACCGGCACAAAATTGCCGGAGAAACCATGTGGTTTATAAACTAATATGTCCATGTGGACTAGCCTACATAGGGAAGACTGATTTAACCCTGCGTGATAGAATTTGGGGTCATCAGTCAGCAATTTCCACCACCTACCAAGATGGAGAAAAACTGTGGCAAAACATTTTTAAAGGAAAAGCATGACTTGTCCACTTTAATATTTATCTCCGTTGACCATGTGCCACCCCTGTGGAGGGGAGGAAATCAATCTAAAAAACTGCTCCAGTGGGAAGGTGTCAGGTTCATCATATCTCAGCCCTTACCGGATGATGGCGTCCAGGGCGCAGGAGTGTAAGAACACACAGTGATAGATAGACACACTGTTCACAAATGAGACAAAAGCTGAATCTTTGAATATTTGCATATCGCTTTAGTGTATAGACCTTGTATCACATTTTGTGAATACTGACATAAATATGCATACAGTATAAAGTATAAAGTACAGTATTAAGCTACTCTGAAAGTATTTATGGATATACCTTGTAGCCACAGTTTTTAAGTTGTGTTATATGTTACTCTCGAACAGGTGGAGGTTAAACTTTCAATTAGAACCGGAGGTGTTTCTCATTGTTGGTAATAACATGGGAGAAGGGTTCAGATACTATTTATATGTCTGTTTATTTATTTGTTGCACAGTGTAAGGTTGTCCTGAAAAAAGTCTCCAAGAGAGACTGAAACATCAATGCATTAATAAACTACATCGTTAACTGAAGTGAAAATCATGTGAGTGCTTTATCCTTTGAATTCTTTTATAGGAGAGAGGACGTCACCAAAGGCGCCACTATATTGCCCTAAGTTCAATTAAGGGCAAAATGACCGCTTTAGAGGATCGCACAGAGGACGTCACCAGAAGCGCCAACACAACTTTGCCACAGGAAAGGCTTATTATAGCTAAGTGGGGTGGGAAACTTGCAACAACCCTTAGACAATGGTCTATGTATGGAATTTTCTTGCGCTACAACATAGGACTAAGGAGAGGAGGATACTTAGAAAGAAAGAGAGAGAGTGGGCACTGGAGGTAATTGACACTAGGTATAGGATGAGAGTGTTGCACAGTAAATTACACATAATACACCTGTGCACATCCTGTATCACACACACGACATGAATAAACATTAACACCACATTTTTAAACTTTTATTTGAACAGTGTGATTGGAGACTGACAGGGCATTTTGTTAAATAGGGGCGAAACATTTGTGCAAACAAGTAGCGGGACATTTGACAGTGGGGCTGGGACTTGTAATTGAGGTTTGATCACTCTTGGTAATGTGTAGAATAGTGCAGGGGGTAGTAATATTGTTGATATCTTATGGTACATAACACTTGTCAGAATTGAAAGGTTTAAACGCCCTTGGCAAGGTTTATTTATTTTTTTAAAAAAAAAAAAGATCATGGTAACTTATTAATAGGCTTTATACTTCTGTGGATACACAATTATCCATTGTATAATTTGTGTAAAGCCTCAGATTTCTTGCAGTAGCTCCATGTTTGTCACTGGCTTTTGTCAGTAACAGTGGCAGCTGTGTATAGCTTGGTAATTAAAATCTGCTTGAGAGTTTCAGTAGGAAAGCACGTGTATGAAGACAGACACCTCCTCTAGTTAGTGCTAATTGCTCAGTATTGAATCTCAGTTTGCTTTATTTTCTTTTCAGCAACACACTAATGTTCGCTCACAATACAGAATCTTTGCCAGGTTTGTTCAATGACAAATTGAAACATGAGAAGAAAGCATAAGTAAAATACTTTTTTTCTTCCCCACAAGTTTGTATCATAGCATGGACGTCATAGCATGTCTCCCAGAGTAGTACGCTTCTACACTGTTTTAGTGAAGCATCAATTGAAGGATAGATTTGTAAAGATTACTTGGTAATTGCAACACCCTGGGTAGGTATCAGGAGTAGGAACCTGTTATGCAGGAAAAGGCTGGAGACACACAATGAAGGAAGCACCACTATGTGGTGAACCAGTGGTGAATGATAGTGAGAACCAGTCCAAATGTAAATGGGTCAGAGGCATATAAGAATATTCCAGGTCATAGTCCAGGGGTCAAAGGCAGGCGACAATCAAGAACAATCCAGGTCACGGTCCAAGGGTCTGAGGCAGGCAGCAGACAAGAACCAATCCAGGTCGCGGTCCAAGGGTCAGAGGCAGGCGGCAGACAAGAACCAATCCAGGTCACAGTGCAAGGGTCAGAGGCAGACGGCAGACAAGAACCAATCCAGGTCACAGTCCAGGAGTTAGAGGCAGGCAGCAGACAAGAAGGCAGAAAACGGGGCACAAAAAAGGGTAAAAAGGTACAAAAAAGCAAGGTACAAAAGGACAGGAAAACAGCAGCAGGGAGACACAGAATGCAACTAAGCAGTTCTGAATACCTGAGCACCGTCATCGTGGTTCCAGAGGCAGGCACCTACCTTTTAGCAGCGCCTGCCGCTGGTTCCATTGCTGAAGGGGTTAAGGGAGAAGCTCCACCCCCCGCTCATTCCGTCAATGAAGGGGTTAAGTGAGACGGCATCCGCAAGGCACACGGATGCGCTGCCCCCTCTGTTAGCAGCCTCGGCTCTCCTTCACCGCGGTCTCCAGCCTCCTGCGAGGACACAGGGAGTGAAGAACTGGGGGAGGAGGAAGAAAGGAAATTGATGCCACGAGGAGGACCGGCACCCTGCGATGCGACTGCACCGCCACCCCCTTATGTGCACCACGGAGGTGCGGTGGCTACAAGAGGTAGGTACCTGACAGCAATCTTTACTTGCTAATCATCATACCTGGGAACTCTCCGGGTATCTTCAGGTGAAGCACTGGTTCTCCGGGTCAACACCCGAATCCTCCAGGTCACGGGAGCGGGGTCTTGACACGCCCTGCTCCCTGCCCATTTCCTCTTTAAATGGGGGCATTTATCGTGATGTCAGGAATGCCCACTGACATCAGTGGGAATGCCCACTGACGCCCACTGACAACAGTGGGTGGCCCTGTCCCACAAGGGTAGGCAAGTACCTGGAGCTCAGAAGTTCTCAGATATGGTAAACAATCTTCTCAAAAAAAGGCAAAAAACACATATTCAATAGCGCATACACAATTTATAGATTGTGGTAACATTTAAAATATTTGTGGTTTTCTAGTATTCATAAATGTAGATTTGCAGCTTAAGGTGTTTGTGTTGAACGTGTGACTGTTTTATCCTCAATTCATGCGCACACAGGGCCGGTGCTATCCATAGGCAAGGTAGGTCTACGATGCAGCTTCCTTGGCCAAGCCATCACTTGGTCCCATACATCTCAAACCTTTCCTGCCCACATCCCACCAGCGATGCTCATCTCACAAACAAACAGTCCCAAGATGCTGCATATCTTCCAAACACTTCTGGCTTTCTTCCACCACCCCAGACACCGCCATCCAGAACCAATCCCACTGAAAATAACTGATTCTGCCATGATGTTCTGATAAATGCCTCGCCTGAAAAACTACATTAAGCAACACCACCAACATATTGTGCATTTCAGACAAAAATTCTGAGCTTTTTGCTGCGTTCTCATCGGATTTATGGGGGCTTTATTTCTTTATGGTATAAGATAAGCATATTAATTTATCCTAAGGGTTAATAAAGATTTTTTTTCCAAGAGAGAGTGAAGATATGTTGCACTAAAGGTTACATTGATATACGATTCATCGCAAAAGAGAGGGATAGTATGTGAGTTTATTAAAACGAGAAGGCTCGCATATGTTTTATCCAATAAACTTGCTGGAAAAAGAAGGAAAAACTTGTGCAGGAAAAAATCTTCTAATATAATATATGCTTCCTTAGTAGATAAAAAACAAAGAGGAGTGGCTATAATGCTTTGAAAGTCCATTAAAGTTTAAATTAATTACCGAGAGCTTGACCCTGAAGGAAGGTATATTATTATGGTATGTAATATTAACAATATAACGTACACTCTGGTTAATGTTTATCTGCCTAATGCAGTCTCCACCAACCTGTTTTAAAAAATTATGTAAAAATTATAAAAGGCATTTTGTAAATTGCTGGGGACTATAATTGTGTTCTTGATCCAATCTTAGATAAGAAATGGATAAAAGATAAGAAAGTAAAAAAACTTATCAATCAAGAGTTCCTAATGGTCTTTGTAAAAAAATAAATACGTATGATAGAAAACATCACATTGAAGAAAGAGTTTATACTCATTTTTCTGGAATCCATTGCTTATACTCCAGGATTGATATGATTTATTGGAAATATTCTTTCAATCAAGAGAGTAGAGAAGCTATTAATAATAAATAATACTTGGTTAGACCATCATACTAGAACTGAATGAGTCTGGGAATTTACATCAACAAACAATACAGTGGTTGAATGACACCCTTTTTAAAGAGGAAAATAAAGAACATATTATCAAGATGACTGATTTTTTTAAAACAAATAAATATCTCTAGCGTTGTGCGTATAAAGCAGTAATTAGAGGTCACTTAATCAAATTAGTTTTTTTTTAAAATGAGAAAAGGTGAAGGCCCAGAATTCATTTATATATTTTATTTTAAAAACTAGTAAATTAGAGAAGTTCCTTCTCTAGATAAAATTAAGGAAATAAAAACAATACATAATCATATTAATCAGAAGTTGATTGAGAAAACAAATTATAATCTACCAAAATTACATCTGAAGATGAAAAATGTTAACTAATTAATTTTACCTAATAAAGGTCATAACGAACAATAAGGTTACAAAGCTGGTGGATGAAGAAAAAACTTATATGGTAATCGGTTCAACCTTTCCTGATCAGGGGAGAGGATGTCCCCGGAAGTACTGTCATTTTGTACAAGAAGATGCGGAAGTGGAAGCAGAAGCAGAAGTGGTTGGTACAGAAGGTAGAGAAACATTCAGAGAGTGTGAGAGTGAGAATGATGAAGCTTTTTGCTTTGTTTCCGTCCGCATTGTGGGGGTATGAGCTTGTTTTCATGGCTTTGTATGAATCATTGAAAATGAATTCAAGGTGATAAATGGATGGTATCTGGTTCCATCTAAATTGGCTAAAATGCAACTACAATGCTTAAAAGGTAGACATGGACTTCCAGAGGCGGACCCCAATATGATGAACTTCTTCACGGGCAAAAATATTTTATATGCTTTCTGGTGTGTAATGGGAGGCTAGTGCCCTGAACATAAAGATAGGTACTTACAGTTAAAGCAACTCCTGAAAACCTTTTGCCAGCAGACAACCCAGGCCCAATTGGAATTTTCTAAATTTTTATAAATTTTATAAATTATTACTGTCGTGTGTGAAAACCCCATCTTGATAGTTTATATAATGAGATAAATATGGGGGACACACCAATCCAGGACTATCCTGATATTAAAATATAATAAAGACCCAACTTCCATGAAGGCCTATAGGCCAATAACTTTAATAAAGATATTAAAATTCTCACAAATATAATAGACTACAATCTTTTATAGGAAAGTTACTACCCCAAGCCCAGCGGGGATGTGTCTCAACGATTTGTGCGGGGAAGATAATCTGTAGAGGGGATGGGCGAGGCCATTGCAGCGACTTACATGCCTAGTGGGTTGCGGGCACAGGAATGCGTTGGTCAGCTTGGATGCTGAGGGCGCTTTTAACCACTTGGCATGGTCCATTATCACTTTTGCTTTTTAATATCTGCCTTGATCCTTTAATAAGGGCCCTATGCAAATCCCCAGATTTCTCTTGCATTCTGATGGGATCACGGGAAGTAAAAATCTCTGCATTTCTCTCCTATTCATGTCAAATTCAGCAGTTTTTCTACCTCACATCTGTGTTTGATCCAGAGGTGGGGTCACAAGCTTTAAAATCAATATCTCAAAGTCAGAGGGGTTTTTTTTACATTCCACGGTGTAGCCCTCTAACACTGTCTAACTGTTTATATTGACTAACTGGGCATTAAGCTAACAAAAAAATCTTGGTGTAATATCAATATAAGAGTTCACCTTTGGTTTGTAATATCTCTGCAGAACTTAGGAGTCACTGCACCTTACATATTCAAGTAGGGTGGCCCTGATTAAGCTCATTACCTTCCCCAGACTGTTCTTCTATATTTCTCACTCAAGCTGATATTTTGAGAAGCTAACCACTTGCTTCTCAAAATGTATATGGAGAGAGAAAAATTAGGCAATTAGGCAATCAAATACATAAATCACAATTGGGACTAAACCTTCATAACTTATAAGAGACTTTAATGTTGTAGCCTAATTCCCAAATGCTGTCACCTCTTTTCCCATCTTTACAGACCCACAAGCAGATTAGCCATTCTTAGGGGGGGATGTATTCAGCTTCCTATGGAAGTTATGGATAACCCACTCCTATATCCCATGGTACAGCCATGAAAGCAGTTAAGACTTAAACTGGGCTTCTATTGGCAGTGGTCAGTATTCCATTAGTGGCCAGGTAAGCCTCACTTTTAGGATAGTAGGGCTCATGAAGCATCCCAGACCTGTGATACCTAAGGCTTCTAAGAGGCCTTTCTTGACAAATCCATTAAACCATGCTCTCATACCAAACCTGTAGAGATCAGTCCCCTATTTTAAACATTTCAACCTTTTAGTACATGTCTTAACAAGGACAAAGTTATTGCATATTACATTGGTTGTGGCATAAAATATGTGCTCCACCAATGGACACATGCAAAGCCACCAACCATGCCAAACTAAACTTTACTTTGTTTTTTGAATAGACTGGTTGGAGGCTGCTAGTGCAAAGGAAAAAAGACAAAATAAGTCTTTCAAGTCTGGCAACCATATATTTACACCCTAGACCTGCCACCGACAACAAATTAACTCAACTTTTGAACTCACTTTGTAGTATTGCACCCAACTTATTAGATGGAGACAACTGAAATCATTATTAATTGCAGGCATGGAGGTGAGGGTAATGGAGATACCCAGTGAGGGGGAGGGGTTTCTGTTTTTGTTTTGTTTAAATTTAAGGGGTTCCTAGGGACTTAAGATTTGTATGTTCCAATTTCATACCAGCTGATGATCAGAAAGGGAAACAAGAAAACTGAGTGATGTGTGATGATAATGTCTTCAATAGGCAAAATTCTTTATAAATAAAAAGTAATTTTATATTGCATTGTGGGATATTCGGCATTGTCTTCCTTTTGTAGAATCAAGAAATGTAACTCAACACCAACTGGATGTCTTTATGCCTGTATTTTGATGTTGTCCTTAAAAAAGACATGCGTAATTAGATTTCTACTTGTCATCAAACATTCATGAGTGTAACTGAAAATTTGTTTTAATAATATAATATACCTTCCCTGGCTACTGGTTTTCTGCTTTTAATGTCTTTCTTTGTTTTATTTCTTATTATTGGGTAAAGCTTTCCTAGGTTGGACTAACGGGATAGTAGATCCAATACAGGAGAATATTTCTAAAAAAAAAATAGGCATTAAATATAGCCAAGGTTCAATACTAGCAGTTTGATTGGTCTCCATGCCACTCAGGTGTAAAAGTTAGTAGGCTCTGTTGTGGCTAGCACATAAATGGAAAAGCTATCCCAATACTTACACTCGTGGAAAGCTTAGGTTCTGCCTGATCTGCTTAACATTGATAGGAAGAATAAGCTGCTCTGTGTTTTAAATGGGGCAGTTGGATGTGTTATATAAGGGGCAGAAGGAGTCCAGAGATATTATAGAGAAAAAAGACAGGTAGAAATGGGTCTGGGTGGTTGGAGACAGTTGGAGACTGGGTATTTGAAAGAGAGAGGGAGTTGGGTCTGAAGTAGTATCAGTCCTGAAATATGAGAGAAAGCGAGGGGTGGGTTTGAGGCTATAGGAGGCCAAGGATATGAAAAGGGGGTAGGAGACCAGAGCTATGAGAGAGGGAGAGATGAATCTGGGGCATAAGGAGACAGGATATATAAAAGAGAAAGAGAGGTGGTTCTAGGCCAGGAGGAGATTGGAGGTGATATGAGACAGACAGACAAGTCGGTCTTGGTTGGTAGGAGACCAGGAATATGAAAGAGAGAGAGAGAGAGGAGGTGGGTCTGTGATGGTAGAAGGCCAGGGATATGGGTGATAGAAAGACAGATGGCTCTGGGCAGTCCTAGATAAATGGCAGATCAATGGTAGATGGTATAGGAAAAGAGAGAGGGGTGTATCTGGGGTGGTAGGGGAGAGAGAAAAAAGCTAAAATATCTTATTTAAACATTATTTTAACTATGGGCATTATACAGACCCATCTCAAGGTGGTTAAGGGGAGCTTCATTTTTTTAAAGGTGGTTGGGGGTGTAAGTCCTGTCTAACCCTAGCGAACCCACTCAATTAATTTATCACTCGTTATACAGTATGCAGGGAAATTTCTTCTATTATTGCAAAAAAAAAAGACTTGGCCTTTTTCAAACAATTTATGTTAAAGACACTGGGCTACAATTAATTCAGCTGACTTGTGGTTTAGTAAATAAACTCCGGACAGATGTATTTACATGCTGTATGGTTTTATCGTTAAACACATATTCCATATTCATCTGAAAGGATTTCTAATAATCTAAAATAAATTATACTGGACTTTACAAATATTCTGTGAGTAATTAATACAAAGTATTTCCTTTACTTAAATCTACTGTATTAAACCTTAAAAAGTTATAAACAAACAGATAATGTTCGGGTCTGTCTTTTTATAAAGAATAATTTAATTCCTGAACAATGATTCTTTTCACTTATATTTAATCTGCTGTTATCAGATATTTCAGATTATTTCACGGTCGAACTGGGTCTCGAAAGAACATTCCAAATACTCTAAGAATAACAGAGAAATTCCAACACCTATTGTACCTTATAAATATGATATGTCTGATATGAATTGACAGATACAATAGTAAATAATGTTAAGACATAATAACAGAGTCCTGAAACTGGAGATGTATGGAATTAACAGTTGTAATTTATGTTTGATTCCTCCTACACAACAACATTGTTAGTTTAAGTGAATGTAAGAGAAAACAAATAAATTTTGTTTCCTCTTCAAGAACAATGTTATTTATTTTAGTTCACGGTAGGAACCTTTACGTTTGAAACGTTACGTTACATTTTAATAAAAAGAAGATATAAATGTTCATTTATATGTATTAAAAAAACACTGAAACCAAGGGAGTGCTCCTACTGATTGGCCACAAAACTCTATCTCAGCTTGTACAGTGTTTTTAAGTATCAGACAGGTACAATAGTAATAGCACAAGGGACCATATGCCTGTGATGAAGGTAGTTTTGATGTCTAGGTTGGAGACATAGCTAATAAATTTCACCCTGATATAACAGATGACATGGGGGTCTCAGAACCTGCTGGATTGCCATTAATCATGACAGCTTGACAATAATTTCCCATCAGCCTTGCTGCAACTATCATCCTGCACCACAAGACTCCTTTTAGCAGACTGATTCTTGCCCCTAGGCTTGTGTCAATGTGTACATACTCTCAGTGAGTGACTGGCCCTGTGTCAGCATGAACTGATCTCACTTTCTTCCGCCACTTGTGGTCTCTTCAACACAGTTATTAATCAGTCACTGACAAGAGAAAATGGAGACACGTAACACTGATCGAACTTTAAACTCCTTGACATACTTGGCTTTTAATTTGGGTTTTTAGGAAGAATGGAATTTGCTTAATATTCAGCATAATCACATTTTGAGAAGAACGTTATGAGTGCTAAAGCAAACCTCCTGCTCCTTTTAATTAAATTTGTCTTAAAAGTGCTAATCCAAAACAATAACTTGCAGAATTTACATACTAGAGTTATACTTACCATTTGCTATTTATATGAGAGATATAATTGAGATTTAACAGCTAGGTCCAATAAGCAGGGTTGTAAAAACATCCCTGGGGCGTACTCACTGATATACATTTCCAATTTTAAAGTTATTTTATATACACATTCAATATAATTTTAAATGTTACCTTGAGTTCTTTTGCACCCTGTACCCTCCTTTACATATATCTTGGCTTCATAGATATTTACCACATTGTCCTTTTTATTATTTAATGATTTATTTTATTATTTTGTGTTTGTATAATGTTGCAGCATTGTACAATGGATAAATAGAATATAACATGTAGTGTATCACATAACAGTTTCAACTTACACAAAGACGAGGAGGACTTTGATTAAACAAGTTAACAATCTTGTTATTTCCTTAACCTATACTTCCCCATCCCACTTAAACCTATTTCTGCAGCATAACTTTTCCCTAACTCTTTTTTTGCTTCTGTCCTCCTAGTAACATTTTTCTTTCCATGCTACTCTTTTGAGTTCTTTTTTTAAACGTTCGTGAGCCCCATTTCTTGTTGTCAGTTGTCAGAATTTTTTTTCCCTTTTTGAGGCACAATTGGAAATTGGAGTGTTTGCATTCTTCTGGATCAAAAGCAGGGTTCAACTTGATGTATTTGTGTATTTTATCAACTTACTTGACTAATAAGCTTGCGAGCAGGGCTCTCGCCACCTAATGTATCGGTTTGTCTTAGTCTGTCAATTCTTGTCTTGTCATATCCCTTGAATATATGTATTGTATTAAGTGCTGCGTAAACTGTTGGCGCTATATAAATAAAAGATAATAATAATAATAATAATAATGCATAAGGACAATTCGGTGACAGGGCCTCCAACTTTCAGCAATGTTGCTTTTATCAAGTGAATATCAACTGAGTGGTTATTTAAATGTTTATGTATCCTCCTTGCAAATCCATTGAGGGATTTTGCAGAATATCTCTCTGCAGTTTCCTCTTTTATCATCCCTCCTCCTCCCCAGGTACCCTCCACTCGCACATAAAGATATCCCATTCATGTTATAAGCATCCAATTAGTGGTATGGAAACAGAATCACACAGAAAGTATTAAATTAAGACATTAAGTATTACATTGCAGCTCTGAAGCTGCTTTTACTCCTAAAGGTAAGTTGTTGAATTTTTAACAGGTTGAAGAATGCCTATTACACAACTTACAATTCTTTGTTAATGAGGCCACATTGTTGCTTTAATAAAGTATTTCTGCGATTCCATTAGGATGTGCTGAGGCAGTATTTAGCCCTTTCAATCCCCTAAGGTCATAACTGTACGTCCTTAAAACTTGGGCCAAGAACCTCTTTAGGACGTACAGTTACTGTTGCAGTGGCTGTCTATCAAGGGTACACTAGCGTTTAAGGAATGCCCAATCATGTGGCACCCACAGGAAGTTCACATTAGAGGAGGAGAGCAGAGCCTCAGCAGGGTCTTTCAAGACCTTGATTGGCTTTCCCATTGCTCCCCCTGCTGGTTGAATGCAATAAACCAGATCAGGTACAAACAGATGTGGAGGAGGAGAGGGAGAAAAATTGTTAACTTAAAAAAAAAATGCAAAAAAAAAAGTATTAGGAGGAAAATAAAATATAAATGAAATAAATACAAATTCAGAATAAATAAAAAATATAAATAATAAATCTAAAAAAGTACTCATTAGCCCTCCACCATAAATAAAAAAAACAAATTAAAAATCAATAAACCCCTTTAGTCAATAGTATTAAACAAAAATGTGTAATATGGGGTAATATGTAAAGCGTGAATGTGGCCCTCTGAAAATATGTATGTGGAGTATAACTAATCAGGAGTTCAGATGTAACACCTACAGTATAGAAGTCAATTACTATTTTAGTATAGTTTGTTTTAATCTTTTATCAATAATAATTATTATGTTTTATGTATTTTTTATGGTTTTAAACTAGGACTCTACTTCTCCTGAACAAAACTGTGTATAAGTTGTGTGGGTTCATCAAATATGGAAAAGGGGAATCATGGTTTAACAAACACATGGTAAAAATGACAAAAATATTTAGGTATTTTGGTTATGAAACCCCCAAGACTGAAGGTGTTAAGTGTTTCTAACTAGCATTATACTTTATACCTTGAGTTAACATCAACAATTTTGGAAAAATTTGTCAAGGTAAAAGCAAACATAAAAAGACTCTGCTCTAGTCCTTTATGCTTGAATTAAATACTTAACATATGGTGTGGGATTAATGAAACAGAAAAAACATTACATAGTTGGATACTTCAAATAAAATAGATGATTGACAAATATCTTAACTATTATTTTATACATTTAAATATTATTTAGAAAGTGCCAGGAAATATTTTTATATGCTTTAAAATCATAATTGCACATTTTAAAAGGATTATCACTGCAGTTTGCATCCTGTTGCCTTTCTATATTTGCCTTTCTATATTTTAATATAATTATTATTGCCTTTCATTGGCCATGAGGTTTTGTCAAGACAAAAGAGTGACTTGTGTTAATTATGGAGAACCACACATGCTCAGTTGAAAAAGTATGTGCTGATGCAGACATAGCTCCGTCACTCTGTAATTGGCAGCATGATGGGCATCTCCACAGGAAAACTTTCATTAGTTCTTTGTGTAAAAAGGTCTCCATTTGGAATGTCTTCATAATGGAAGTAATAAGATGCCCATTCATGTCTACCCTAATTGACTAGAGAATTAGATAGGATACATATATATATATATATATATTACACACACACACACACACACACAGTATATATATCTATCTATCTATATATATATATATATATATATATAAAATATATATATATATATATATATATAATCACTAACCCTTTAACACCTTTCTTTAGTATTGAAATCAAGTGCAGATATTTCCTTTTTTCATATGAATAAATATTTTATTCTATATATTTATTTCTATAGAAAGAGGATGCATAGATGCAATTTATTTTTATACATGGGGCTATCAAGTTGAAACTTCAATAGTAGAAACTGCCAGATAGGTTTCTTGTTTGTTATACATTGTAATTTGAATCTGCCATCAGCTTGTGCCAAGGAGGTTGTTACCCCATACTGAGAACTTCTTGAAAGTTACGTGACTTTCAACTAACCAATCAAATACTCGGCTCCTCAGGGATTACATATTTTTGATAGACAAACATACGCTGCTAGCTGACTTTCCAACTGAGGGATGGTCCTGGTGCTGCATTGCTCACACCATTGTTTTACATTAAATGTTTTACATACAGTCTGTATTCCAGACCACCAAAAAAAAAAACAATTAGGAACACTCTTTTTTTATACTATTTTCATATAATGTATGTTTTTAATACTTGTTTATAATGACGAGTTCACAAATTCACTAGGTTTTATTTCATTTTTGGGAGTAAATGCTCCACTGGTAAACATTTCATTTGGAAAGCATTTATACCACAAATATATACTTGCACAAATAGCAAAGGACGGAGGCTGTGTTCCATAGCAGTTCTGGGGCTGCAGCTTCTTCTAACGGAAAGTGGGTTTCCTATACAGGAAAGAATGCATATTAAAGTACTTACTTTACTGGTGAGGCTGTAAGGGAAACTAGACTGTTCTTTTAGAGGAGATATCTGGTAACCCGGTTTTCAGTCTAACATTTTCATGATGCAAAGAGCACAGAAACACTTTTTTATCTTCTCTTTACCAGGCAGATTTTTTTTTTATTTAAAAAGTATATAAAAATAAGTATTTTATAGGAAGACATGCATTTTAATACTCTTGTAACGCTATATTCATAGAACTACTAAGCCAGGACAGAAAAGTTGTAGTATATAATCTCTGGTTAGCGTGTTATTTTACCACTTTAGAAACCTGCAAGTGGAGAAAAATCAAATACACGAAAAAAAACAAAAGTAGGGCATTTGTAACTCTTATGGTTGGTTCATACACATAGGAATCTTGTTAACTTCCATGCAGGCCTGAACTGGTCATAGAGCAGCAGGGAAGATATCCTGGGGACTATTGGGCTGGAGCCTATTTTTTATTGCTTATATAAAGCATGTTACCCCCAAATTCCCCATTTTCTTATAGTACTTTTGATATTGGGTTACATTATCCTGATCAGTGTTGGCATTAATTATACTGACTTGATTCTGTATCTCTGTCAACTAATGCAGTGAAGAGGGCCAAAACTTCTAGGTTTTCACATTTGTTTCCATGAGCACATATAACAGGTTCAAAAACAGACAGTCAAGACTCAGACTGCCAAGACTGACACTTGTGCCTTACCTTTATGAATGAAAATAATGTGGGTCAGCGTACGCCTTCCTAGAAGTGTGTCAAGTGAAATTCTAGTATAAATTTGATGACTAGAAGCTAAGTGTTGTTCATAATGTGATATCCATTAATGACATGATTTTTTTTCAGACATTTTGGATGCTTTTTATTCACCACACGTCTTCAGTGATACAAATATTTGTACATTTTACAGGAATCTCGCTTACACTTTTTTTCCACAGGTTCTCCCGCACTACATTCATGACAGAAACTGCCTTTGTGGCGTCTCTCTGCTCAGTCAAACTACTCATGAATTCAAGTAATGTTACGTAGGTGTTAATACATAAATGGGTCATTAAGTTAAAAAAGAACACAATTAACTAAGCAATACCCATATTATGGTATGGTAACAAAACACATGAATTCATCCCTCAAGAATCTTAGAGAGAGAATGAAGACTATCTTAAATTACTTGCTTTTTTCTTGATTTTAAATTGTGTTCTATTGTGTTTGATTTTACTATTGTTTGGCCGCAGTCATTGGGCAACCTCGGTGAATGGAATTTTGCAGAGGTTTAAGAAAGAAAAAAAAATCTCAAAGGGGTTACAAGGTTTAACCCTTGCACGTGTTACTCCTCACCCTTCACCCCTATGCTTTTCTTGCACTAATCCAGTCTGCAACTACTGAATATAATCCAGTGAAACCACAAACGCCTGTTGGCTAATCCAAAGCAATTTTGCGGCTGCTAATTTCCAGTGTGGGTGAGTATACCACAGACACCGTTGACACTGTCAGTATCTATAGACTTGCACACGTGCACGTGGCGTCTCATAAAGAACTAGAATCAGTATAAACTCGAGACTATACGTATGTATGTGTACGTATATAGTGTAAAAAATAGCATATGACATTTAATGCTTAAGAAACAAGCTTTATCACAAAAAAACTAAATATTTTAATGGCTAAGAAATGTAATATTAACATCAATATAAAGGAATGCAATGTTTCTGATATATTTTACATAAGACGTGAGAAAGTTACCATTTCAGTGCTAATATTACATTACAGGAGAAAAAGACTTAAGAAATGCACAGTTAGTATTTAACGTCACTAAAGAAGGTCTGTAAAGTTAACCCTTGTGTGTGTGTGTGTGTGTGTGTGTGTGTAGAAAAAAATATAAAAACAATCAAACTTTACCATGCATTTATTTATAATAAAACAAAACAGGATTTTTTGTACAAGTATGTATCAGAACATTCATATAATTTAAATATGTTGTAAATTATGTGCATTGTACAGCTCTTGCATTAGGCCAGTTTTCTTTATCACACACATTTTATTCATAATGCAAAATCACACACTAGTTACCACTAGGTGGGGGCAATGTTTCTATTAAAGCTTCAAAAAACAAAATATGTATGGCAAAGGAACAAATAAGGTTTAAGTCTTTTATAGCAGATATTAGTTTGGACTAGGGTTCTTATCTGTCGTCAGATTCTTTTTTTCTATGTTATACAGAAGAATGTTGCTTTAGATTGAATATTCAAATAGATTGAAGTAATTTGAAAGTTAACAATACAAAATACATACATATACAATTTGTTCTGGTCATGAACTATGACATTTTCTCTGACATAATTTCCTTCTGCACCTCCACCATCATAGTCCACCTTTTAAGGTCAGTGCTTTTCTTTTTTATATGGATCTTGAAACTGCTTAAATGGGCATTTAAACCTAATATGTGCACATGGGCGTAGGAACCCCTAAAAATCTGGAGAGGCATAGCGTTTCCCCCCAGGGCCGGCCCAAGACAAAATGCCACCTGGGGCGAAGTTTAAAATGCCCCCCCATTATCTACCCTTCCTCTCCCTCCCTGCCGCCCCCCCCATTATCTACCCCCCCTCTCTTGTACTTACCATTCAGCAGTCCTGCGGCAAGTCTCCCTGCTCGGTCTCGGTGCCGGCTTGTAATGCTGAGCGGCGGAAATGATGTCATCTTCCGGCACTCAGTATTACAAGCTGGCACCGAGACCGAGCTAGAGGGCTCGCAGAGGAGAGAGAGAGGGGCGCCGAGCGGGTACCGACAACTTGGTAAGCGAAAACCACTCTGCGCCCCTCTCTCTCTTCCGCTTTAAAAAAACAAAGGGCTTGGGGCGGCAAAGTGCCCCTTCAAAAGTTCCGCCTGGAGCAGTTGCCCCACTCTGCTCCATTGTCAGGCCGGCCCTGTTTCCCCCCATCAGATACCCCCTTTTTTCTCCCCATCAGATACCTTCTTCCTCACTATCCCCTACCTCACTTTCTCCCCATCTCTTTTTTTGCAAACACGTACAATAATATATGACCTGAAACAATGGTAAAAATAATGTACGTTTAATACATTAAATATAGAAAGAAACAGCTAATCTTTGTAACAAACACATTTTTTTAAATATTGAAAAATTGGACCCTAGGTAACCATTTCCTTGACCCCCCTCCCTAGCATGCACTCAGTCCCTACACTCCCACACCAAAAAAATATATTTGCCACACTGACTGCAGTCTTTTGTCCCCTCATTCACTAAACCATACCTCTCTTTTACTTACTCCCTGTAGTTCAGGTATAGATCAAAAAAATAACACATTTAAACAGCACTGCAGGTATAGATCAACTGAATAAGACATAAAAACCCTGTATTTACAGGTATACAAAAATAATGTATGGAAACATGGCATAGCAGGTATAGATCAACAGAACACACAAACCCAGCATTGCAGGTATAGATCAACTGGAAATCACATGTAAACTCAACACCCTGAAATCTTCCGGCACTCAGCATTAAAAGCCGGCACCGAGACCGAACAGGGAGACTCGCCGCAGAGGAGAGAGAGAAGGGCGCCGAGCGGGTACTGACAGCTTGGTAAGCGGAAACCAATCGGCGCCCCTTTCTCTCTCTTTCGCTTTAAAAAAAAAAAGGGCTTGGGGCGGCGAAGTGCCACCCCTTCAAAAGTGCCGCCTGGAGCGGTTGCCCCACTTGGCTCCCTTTGTAGTTCACTTACCGTGCTGAAGACCTGTGGTGGGAGCGAAAGGCCTCTGTCTCGCTGCTCTGAAAGTGTGACTTAGTTTTTGGCATCAGCATGTGTTACTATGTGTGTGTTTTAGTTAAGAATTAAAAAAGAAATACTGCACTCATGCACCATAACCTTAAGCTAACCCCTGGCCAACATGGGCAGATTTCTTCAGCAAGAAGTGCTGAGCTGGCCCCGCATAATGTATAATTTAATGTGTGAGCAGACTTTGAAGACATCTCAGATTTAATCATACATTATACATGGCCAGTCAAGATCTGCAGCAGAAGATAACTGGACATTAAAAACATATACTGAAGTCAACACCATGAAACCACAACTCCTCTGCAAACTCTACCTTTAGATTATAGACCCTTAAGGTTAAATTTACTAACTTGATCATAATACTTGAGGACTGGACATATAGGTTGTGGTCTTCTACAAATACACACTGCTTTATTTCCTGTTGGATACGTTACCCTTCTGCGGAGTACTAAACAAAAGGAAGAGGAAAGTGTGTGGTTTCAGGTCCATGTGGCTGGTAAAGAGTTAATTTCCATATAATCAGCAGGTAGCATGAGCCAGGCAGTCTGTTTTGGCTGCTAGTAACAGCAGAAGCAGATCAGTTAACAGCAGGGAAGGGGATAAAGCAAGGCTCAAATACAGTCAGGAATGTAGCACAAAATCATTTTTGAAAATACGCTTCAAGGCATATCATGAACAATTAAGGCACGTTCAAAGAGCCTGACTGGACATATGGAATATAGTTAATGAGCATGTTATTGTTGATCAGCCTAAAGAGGGTTAAAAGTGCAGTACAATATCATTTGCATAGCCATGAGGAAGCACTAGGAATGATCTTGTACCAGAGTCTATAGGGGAGAGTGACTTTGTTTACATTTATTTAAGAACTGCAAGAACATTGGAAGGTGAGTGTGGAAATGTGTCACGCTTCATAGGAAGAACCAAGCACTGAGCCTACAGCAATTTATACACTCACTGGCCACTTTATTATGTACACCTTGCTAGTACCGGGTTGGACCCCCATTTGCCTTCAGAACTGTCTTCATTCTTTGAGGCATACTTTCTACAAGGTGCTGGAAACATTCCTCAGATATTTTGGTCCATATGGACAAGATGGCATCATGCAATTGCTGCAGATTTGTCAGCTGCCCATCCATGATGTGACTCTCCTGTTCCACCACATCCCAGAGGTGCTCTATTGGATTGAGATCTGGTGACTGTGGAGACCATTGGAGTACAGTGAACTCATTGTCATGTTCAAGAAACCAGTTTGAGAGTATGTGAGCTTTGTGACATGGTGCATTATCCTGCTTGAAGTAGCCATCAGAAGATGGGTACACTGTGATCATAAAGGGATGGAAATGATCAGCAACAATACTCAGGTAGTCCGTCTCGTTTAAATGATGCTCAATTGGTACCAAGAGGCCCAAAGTGTACCAAGAAAATGTCCCCCACACCATTATACCACCACCACCGCCAGCCTGAACCGTTGATACAAGGCAGGATGGATCCATGCTTTCATGTTGTTCACACCAAAGTCTGACCCTGCCATCTGAATTTCGCAGCTGGAATCAAGACTCATCAGACCAGGCAACGTTCTTCCAGTCTTCCATTGTCCAATGTTGATGAGTCTGTGCGAATTGTAGCCTCAGTTTCCTGTTTTTAGCTGACAAAAGTGGTCTTCTGCTGCTGTAGCCCATCTGCTTTAAGGTACAACATGTTGTGCTTTCTGAGATGATATTCTGCATAACTTGGTTGTAATGAGTGGTTATTTGAGTTACTGTTGCCTTTCTGTCACCTCGAGCCACTGAATATTTTCCCTTTTTCGGAACCATTCTCTCTGCATTAACAGGAAAACAACATTGCTGTTGTCTATTTCACCTCTCTGGTATGTTAATGGTTAACACAATGGTCTGTTATAATTGGTGTATCCCATGTGGTCATTACTAATGGCCTGGCACACCATCTCTCTAAATCTTAAATGGTTGTATTTATAAATATACGTGACAAATATGGAACAGTCAGCAAGAGCAACCAACTGATTTATTTGGTGATTGTTTTTCTGTGTCGGTAACTATAAATGTGTCACATGAGCCAAAATGGGGATTAAAATCTGACCTTGCAACAACGTAAAAATAATTTTTTGGAAATAATATTTTCCAGAATGTGACAAAGTAGGTCTGTGAATGAGAAGGCTCAGAATTGTGCAATATAAAGCATGCACATCTGATATGTGAATATTTTCATGGTGGAATAAAAGCACTGTTTCACCAACTAACCAAGCACTGCTGGAGGTCCTAAAAACCTAAAGAAGTCATACTGTTCACATAAATGATGTCAAAATATATAAGTTGTTAAAAACACATATATCTGCTAGGACTGTTAACAATAGATCACCAGCTCCACATATACGAATGCTTGGCTCCCCAATAAGTTACCTTACAACTCTCTGGTGTGCCAAACTACTGCAATATACACTCACTGGCCACTTTATTAGGTACACCTGTTCAATCACATGACAGCAACTCAATGCATTTAGACCTGGTCAAGACAACTTGGTGAAGTTTAAATCAAGCATCAGAATTGGGAAGAAAGGGGATTTAAGTGACTTTGAACGTGGCGTGGTTGTTGGTGCCAGATGGGCTGGTCTGAATATTTCAGAAACTGTTGATCTACTGGGATCTTCACGCACAACCATCTCTAGGGTTTACAGAGAATGGTCCGAAAAAGAGAAAATATCCACTGAGAGGCAGGTGTGTTGACGAAAATGCCTTGATGATGTCAGAGGTCAGAGGAGAGTGGGCACACTGGTTCGAGATGACAGAAAGGCAACAGTAACTCAAATAACCACTCGCTACAACCAAGGTATGCAGAATCTCGTCGAACAACATGTTGAACCTTGAAGCAGATGGGCTACAGCAGACTGGAAGACTGGAAGAACGTTGCCTGGTCTAGAGTACCTTTGGGATGTGGTGGAACAGGAGATTTGCATCATGAATGGGCAGCTGACAAATCCGCAGCAACTGCGTGATGTCATCATGTCCATATGGACCAACATCTCTGAGGAATGTTTCCAGCACCTTGTAGAAAGTATGCCATGAACAATGAAGGCAGTTCTGAAGGCAAAAGGGGGTCCAACCCGGTACTAGCAAGGTGTACCTAATAATGTAGTACAATAGTGTATGTTTCAACCTCCACTGAAAGTAGCACTGTGAATGGGTTAAAGGCTAGAATGTGATGTGTGGTGAATGAGAATAAGAGTGTATAAGGCTGGAGGTCAGGTTTTCAAATACATAGTTTTCTTTTTTTAAAGTGATTTTCATTCTTGCTTACTTATTGTTCTTTTATAATGTGTTTTAAATTCCATGTCAGAAAATAATCTGACAACGTTATACAGCACTTACATTCAGAATGAGAGGAACTTCATCCATCATTTACCCAGAACAGGCCAATCTGCTCACATTACAGTAAGGTGTTTCATTGTTGTTTGTGAGCAAAAGTAAAGAGCCAATAGTCAAAACATAGCACAAAAGCAACACAATGAGTGTGCCTAACTCTCTCGTCAGCAGTTTCATGTGTTCCAGAAAGGTTTGGTTTCAGCTGTAGTTTCATTCTAGGAACTTGCTATATTAACTCTTTCTATGACATATTATATAATGTTTGCAAAGCAGTTTGTTGCCACTCTGCTATAAATATTTGAGCATGGCTTTGGTGAATTCTCCTCGAATTACTAATTATAATTTTTTATTCAGTGATGTAATAAAATATTTCATCCCTCTCTGAATCTTCCTCCCGGTATAAACTCATCTGAGTAGCCTCAGTAGCCTCAGTATAACGAGGAACATGGATGCATCCCTCCTATCCAGATTAAGAGATATCCTAGTTTATTGGACCAACAAGGAACAATACGAAGAGGTCTCTTCTTCAGGTGGAGGTAATTGTTCAATAAAAAAATGTCACTGCTTTTAAAGTTGTATGTGGTAGTACATGTATTTTTGTTTAGAAAAGAATGTAAAAATCAAAGGTCTAATCTGTATGGTGAGAAAGCATGTAGTTGTAAGGGATAATGTAAACCAAATGATGTAACCAAACTTGTTTTGAAATAAAGACAAACACTCTCAATGTGGAATAAACAGGCCGTGTACTTTTATTTAGCTTTTAACAACAACTTACATACATCAAAGAAACTCTTGGCCCAAACCCAGAGTCTCAGCACCAAATAAATTAAACCAATAAATATATATACATACAAAGCCATCCGCCCCTAAAAGCCAGAAGGCCGACACCATATCACCAGTCCATCCCTATAAGGGATAACTTTTACCCCAACAAAAGCACACGACAAATAAATCTTTTTTTTTTTTTTTTTTTTTTTTTTTTTGGGAGGGTGGGTGGGATTTTCTCAAGCAGCAGTTCCATCTTCTTCGCCCGCGGCTCTCCTGCACAGCCGAGTATACCAACCTTGACAGGTAAGTAACAACAGCCTAGCAGTTCGCCTTGTGGCATGAACGCTAGCGCCTCAGGCACCTCTATTTATAGTGCCAATTCGCGCCTTTTGCGCGGCGCGAGGCACCTCGAGACGCTTCTAAAGCGTCCTCGAGGCAAAGGCGGTTAACACCTAAGCGGCGCGCGCAACCTCCCGAAGCTTCTAAGTTATGTAACTTCGCTATTTTTTTTTTTTTTTAAAGAAGATGCTTCAACTTTTGACCCCACCCTATCCTTGCTAGCTAACCCCTGCACTTTGATAGCTGACCTCTGTGTGAACCCAAAGCCTATCCCCACAACTACATGTTGCCCAGCGCTATTTAGGCGGCAGGGCTCTTCATGTAGTTGTAAGGGATAATGTAAACCAAATGATGTAACCAAACTTGTTTTGAAATAAAGACAAACACTCTCAATGTGGAATAAACAGGCCGTGTACTTTTATTTAGCTTTTAACAACAACTTACATACATCAAAGAAACTCTTGGCCCAAACCCAGAGTCTCAGCACTAAATAAATTAAACCAAAAAATATATATACATACAAAGCCATCCGCCCCTAAAAGCCAGAAGGCCGACACCATATCACCAGTCCATCCACCAGCCGCAAATGCATAACTGCCATTTGCGGCCCTACCCCATAAAAGACACGGCCTGTTCCACCATATTTTGCACGTTCAGATTAAAAATGTCACAACCTATATCTGATAGGTGCACACCATCCTTTCGAAATAAACCTTTACAACCACCTTCTAAATCAGCATGTCGAAAACTAATTAATCCTTCCATTAACATAAACTTTTCCATCGATCTATTCAATTTTCTTCTCACTCTTTCCAGAGCCTTAAACTCAGGTCTGGAGGTCCAAATTAACCTTGGAATAATTTCCGACCAAACCAACATAGCATCCTTGAAGTACCGTCTAAGGTTCATAATTAACTCCTTAAACAGCAACAGTAACTCTATTGATTTTGTTTTCCCCAGGTCATTTCCCCCACAGTGTATAATAATAACATTTGGCATTGGCAACATATTAACATAATCTAACAAAATAGATTCTAGCTGGCAAACATTTAAACCCCTAATACCTAACCAAAATAGTTTAACAAATTTGCTATCAAACCCCAGATTTTCACCGTAGCTCCTTTTTGCTGCTCTGTTCTGGGCCCAATAAACGAAGGAGTGCCCAACAATCCAAACTATACATGGACGTTCACCTGAAAGAAAACAGCATCAATATCTTATAATAAACCAGGTCTAATATAACCCAAAAACCTATTGGAATCCCACCTGCCTATTTTCTTAATAATAGATTTGTCCAATCCCAACATAGCCGCTTCTGTTGCTGCCCCAATCCGAAATGAATGTGACGAATAGTCACAATTACCCAAACCAAGCTTTAAGAAACATTTTTTTAGCACACTTCGAAATTGAAAAATTGTCAGCGGTAAACCTGAACTATGCACCAGCCAATTACCATCTCCTGCTGGCCTGCTAACATTAAACAATTCCGCATTTAAAACAGGGCATAATTGCGATTCAATCCTATATAATTCTATCCAACAACCTTTTCCTGACCTGTCTGTTTTAGAGGATCGTAAAAACATTCGCAAATGCTCCCCACAAATAACATCTGCTTTCTTCAATCCCGAACCCCCAGCCTTGTTGGCTGCCACTAATTCACTTATCCGGAACGCCCCAAAAAACGCTATAATAAAAGCCGTCCGGAACAAACGCCGTTCAAAATCATTCCAACACACTTCACTCAGAACATTTACTAATTTTCCCAAGATTTCAAAAGAAATTGGCTTCCTGGTATCCACACCCTTATCCACCTTATTATACCCTTTTAAAACCTGCTTAATTAGAAACTCTTTAAAAGCCGCACGTTTCCCCGCTAACTTAAAGAAAAAAGAAATGCCCAGCAAATACCTATCAATAAAAGCTCTAGAATGACCGTTATTAATCATCATTAACACAAAGTCCAAAGCTAACTCCTGCCTATCATCAAATTCATCTAAATTCCTGCTTGTAACAAAATCACACCAAAACTTCCACGCCTTCGTGTAAGCACTCCAAGTCCCTTTAGACAAAGACTTAGAAAGTAAGGCACTTATCTGGGAGAAGTTATTTCCCAAACACTCCTTGGAACAATCAGTCTCTCCTTCTCTGCATGCGGCGCCAACCTCCTGAAAGTCTTAAAATCAAAACGTGAAAGTGCGTCAGCCAAAACATTCTTTGTACCAGCTATATGTTTAGCTTTTAACCATATATTGTGTATTAAGCATAAATAAACCAAACGCCTTAACACGTTGATAACCGGCAATGACTTCGCTCTTAAAGTGTTAAGCACCCAAACAACACCCATGTTGTCACAATTCAACAACAACCTTCTATTTGCCCATAAACTACCCCAACATTCAAGCGCCACCACAACAGGGAATAACTCTAATAAAACCATATTTTTCGTCCAGCCGGCTTTTATCCATTGCGACGGCCATTTGTCAGCAGCCCACCTACCTTGCCAATAAATACCATAACCCGTGGCTCCTGCCGCATCAGTAAAAAACTGCCATTGATCATTAGTAACAAACTCCTCCTGCCACACCGCAGCCCCATTGAACTTATCTAAAAACAGACTCCAAACCAGCAAATCTTCCTTTATCTGTTTAGACACTCTTACCCTGTGATAAAGCTCCTTTTTCCCCGAAATACCTTTACCTATAAGCCTTGAAAATACCCTACCCATCGGTATTACCCTTGACGCAAAAGTCAATAAACCTAACAACGATTGAAAACAATTAACCGTAACCTTACGTAAACCCAAAACCAAACGAATCTTACTCTTCAACTTCCCAATCTTTTCATCTGGTAACCTAAAAATCATCTGCTCAGTATCAATCTCAATACCCAGAAATTGCAATCTGGTCGTAGGATAAACTGTTTTCCCAACTGCTAAAGGAACACCAAAATATTCTGAAATCATCATGAACGAATTAAGCAAACTTAAACAATCTGAACTACCCGCTTTACCTAAAAACAAAAAATCATCAAGATAATGAATAACCTGAACCAAACCAGAAACCTGAACTACTGCCCATTCTAAAAAAGTTGAAAAAGCCTTGAAATAATAACAAGAAATCGCACAACCCATGGGTAAACATTTATCAAAATAAAATTGACCCTCAAACTGGAAACCTAAAGAACAAAAACAATCCGGGTGTATGGGTAAGAGCCTAAAAGCTGCCTCTATATCCACCTTAGCCAACAGTGCACCCCTGCCCAAATGCTTAACCCACTTTAAAGCATCATCAAATGAAGCATAATGCACTGGAAACTCAAATTGCTTCACTTCATCATTAAGGGAATTACCCTTAGGGTAAGACAAGTGGTGTATCAACCGGAATGCACCTGCCTCTTTTTTGGGCACCAAACCCAGCGGTGATAATCTGAAGTTAGCAAACGGTGGTTTTAAAAACGGACCCTCAAATCTACCCAAGCTTAATTCCTTTTGAATCTTTGCTCTAGCTACCTCCAAATTTTCATTCACTGTTTTCAGATTCTTGACCAAAATACATTCATCACCCGAAAAGACTGGTACTCTAAAACCTTCCGAAAAACCTGACACCAACAATTCAGCTTTCTGTCTGCTTGGGTAGCGCTCTAAAAAGGGGAGCATTCTTTGCCACCTCACCGGCGTCTCCGCCTTTTTGAACCTCCTTTGACTGGTTTCTACGAAAACAACGCGCTGCCGGATGGCTACCAGCACAAATTGAGCACTCATGCCTGAATTTACATGAATTGGGCCACTTGCATTGCGCATCATTAAATGCCCAACATACCCCTTTAGCACGCTGCTGACCTGCAAAATTTGGAGACCTCAGCACGGACGTATTTCTCTGAGGCAGCATAGTACTAATCCATGTACCCACATCCTTCATCCCCCAGTCAAGATTTTTGTGTACAGATAACTTCTGACGAAATACCTCATCGTAGTTAAACCACGCTAACCCACCAAAATTCTTGTAAGCCTCCAGAACCGACTCTAAATGCTGAAATAAACCAGAACTTTTTGAACTATGCTTCTCACAATATACGCTCGCATAAATACAGAATGCCTGCAACCAATTATTAAAGGACCTGGCCACCGGCCTCCGTCTATCCTCTTCTTTATCATGCTTCGTGAGAAACTCTTTAGAGGCAGGCAGCAACGATAAAATATCCACATAATCAATACCCCATATTTTTTCTTTCATAACATTACTTAAATGAAAACCTAAAGCTGAAGATTCACATGGTAAAGATTCTCTCATGCAAGCTTCATTAATTACATTCCTTCTTTGTACATCAGCAGACCTCCCCCAAGCCTGAGCTGGGCTGGCACCTTGCAAATCCTTTAAGCAACCCACTAAAGATCCCACTAAATCATTCAGTTTACTCAGCTTTCCATTTGTATACTCACCCCCGCTAGCCCCAGCTCTGCCTCTGTCCTGCTCAAGCTCTGCCGATTCCTGCCGCTGCTGTCCTGAACCGGTAGCTGCCAACACCTGCTGCCCACACCGGTCCTGAAGCCTCTCCTGCTCGTCTTCGTTGCACTGAAGCAGCAACCGCTTCTTCACCCCTACCCCTTTAAGGGCCGGCGAACGAGGTAGGGGCCTCTTCTTCTCGGAAACCGGCTTTTTACCCCGGTTTCCATGCTCCTCGCGAACCGGAGATTTCTTATTTCTTCGTCTGCTGGACCTCCTGGCAGACTCAGGCAGCTCACTTGAAGACCCATCAAAATCCCGCGATGTTCCAGCAAACTCTCGCGATACCGCAAGCAGCTCCCGCGATGATTCCTCCAGTGAAGCCGGCGCCGCCCGAGAAATTGCTACATCTTCCAACTCCGCCTCCGTGACTACTTCTTGCTCACTTCCCAACCAGCCGTGATTCAAGCCGTCTTCATCATGGACTCCAAAGCAGCTCTTCAGCCAGGCTTCTCCTCCTTCGGACAGCGCTTTCTCCCGGATTTTCTCAAGCAGCAGTTCCATCTTCTTCGCCCGCGGCTCTCCTGCACAGCCGAGTATACCAACCTTGACAGGTAAGTAACAACAGCCTAGCAGTTCGCCTTGTGGCATGAACGCTAGCGCCTCAGGCACCTCTATTTATAGTGCCAATTTGCGCCTTTTGCGCGGCGCGAGGCACCTCGAGACGCTTCTAAAGCGTCCTCGAGGCAAAGGCGGTTAACACCTGAGCGGCGCGCGCAACCTCCCGAAGCTTCTAAGTTATGTAACTTCGCTATTTTTTTTTTTTTTTTTAAAGAAGATGCTTGAACTTTTGACCCCACCCTATCCTTGCTAGCTAACCCCTGCACTTTGATAGCTGACCTCTGTGTGAACCCAAAGCCTATCCCCACAACTACATGTTGCCCAGCGCTATTTAGGCGGCAGGGCTCTTCACCATAACCTAGTAAATATAATGCAAAGAATGTCCAAAACTGAGGCAGCCCTCCATAAAGTATGCTCTCCTATGCATCAAATGTAAGGTATCATTGCTTAGTAAATCTCTTCTAATGATGTAAACGAGTTTATATTTTTCACATGATACAAAGACCACTCTTACCCTTCAGTTACATTTGTTTAAATGGTATTTGGGTGGCCAGACTATAGGCATAGGGATTTACAACATATTAGCCTATGTGTTACATTATTATAAAATAACAAGCTGGGCCAGTTCAGGGCTAGGCATGTGCTTATTATTATTATTATTATTTATTGTTTTATAAAGCACCATCAAATTCCGTAGCGCTGTACAATGGGTAGACAGGACATAACAAGTAGTATGTAACATAACAAATTGACTAACAGAGACAACAGGTGAGGAGGGCCCTGCGCAATCGAGCTTACAATCTAGAGGGTGATCTATCTGTGAAGTTTAATCATCTATCTTGAGAAATATTAGAAACCAGATTGCCATTTGGGGATAAAGAAGGGTTTTCCCCTCTTCTTTTGGATCAACAAGAGGGTTGAACTTGATGGACTATTTTGCAATTAATATGCTGTTATGTATTATGTGGATACGCCCAGTTAGGTTGTCCATTATAGCAGGAAGAACATTCGCACTTCAGCATGCGCACGCGTTTCCAATTAATTCTTAATACCTTTTGCGTTGTTTGGAAAATTATCAGACTATTGAACTGTTCCTGTAAAAGGTTATTTTCTGGGACTTAAGCCATTCATTATTATGATCGTCACAGATCCTACTAATACTAGGAATATATACTTTAATGTTAAAACTATTTGTAGATTGATTTACAATTATCTGTAGGGATATATGTTTGTTTCTTACAATTCTGAAAGTATATAATATAAATATGATTCACATGAATCCTCGAACACACTGTGTTAGCACTGCGTTTTTAAAAGCCATAGGATTTAAGCCCTTAGACACCTCATAAACACCTCGTTCAGCACTGGATCTGTTAATGTCTATGTAAACACAGGCTTCTTCAGCGTCTATCTGCTTAATCCCCTTTTCCCAAGCAGACGGCCACATGTAGATATCCCACCACAAATCTCTCTTTCTTCATTGCAGGATTGATCATTAGCCTATGTTTGCAGGATGATCCGACATCCAATTAACTAGCTGACAGTGTTCTACTATCTCCCACTGGCCCTTACAGGCTCTGTTTACAAACACAGGCTGCTGCCTCAGTCAAAAAGGACTAGGTTCATATCCCCCTACTGAGTCAGTTTGTTCAGTCCCACGCGGGTTCTTTGAAGTGGGCCTTTGTGTGCTAAAGATCAGACATATTGCTTCCAGCAGCACGCAAGCCACCTTAATGGCACCTATCCCATTTGGTGGTAAGCACTCGGGAGAGCCTGGGGGTGAGAGTATCAAATGAACAATATGTACCTCACATGGAATACAAATTATTGGTTCTAAATATGTTAAGTAATAATAGTAAAATGCAGTTCATACAAACAAATGTACATATGTTAACTACACATTTACAACAATTATTTAGCATAATGCAATTTAATTAAATAAATAATTAAAATAATCTGTATCCACATATATGAGACTTGGATGTATAATATGGAATAAACAAGCTATATCAAAAATATAATTTTTGGATATTAATAATTAAAATGCAGGTAGATAAACAGCCCCCCTCTGGCCAAAAAATAAATATGTATATTTTTTACCAAAACACATAACCCAAATTAATTTGAGGTGCAACCGCACCACCCAAAAAAACTGCAAAGGGCCTACCAGGTCCAGCATATTAAGCCTAAGACATTTAGAGGATACTGCAGCCTTGCACTTGCTCACTGATGGTACTAGTGAGTCAAAACTGGTTCTGCAACAACTTGCAAGGTGCAAAACAATTGCTGGTGGCAGCATAATGAGTTTGCAGTTCGGGAGTGAGCTGCAGCAGCCCAGACTAGGCTTGTTTAGAAACACAGTTCACAGTTCAGAAAATTATAGATGCTGGATCAGAGCAGTCAGGTTAAGTACATTTGTATCTTGCTAGAGGTCAAGAACTGTGAGAGACTTCCTTCAGGTGATAAAAACTACAATATCAGTGTCAGGAACTGAGCCAGGTTCATTTAATTGAGCAGCCCAAGCAGTGTACTAGTCAGTCAAAAGTCAGTGCATGGGGACATGAGATGGCTAGGAAAGGAATAACAACTAGACATGAGAAACATGGAAACGGAGCATAGGAGAGGATGTAGGGGAAACAATAGTCAGATACACTTTGAAAAAAACACCAGAAGTTTAGTCTCAGGTTAGTCTTAGGTTAGTGCATCCTTAACTTTAATTAGCAAAACTCCTTGCTTATTCAGGGGCTGTCATTTCCATGTCAACACCAATAGAGGGCCCATTGAATTGCAAGTTGACATGCACTGCTGCCTGCTGCCATAAGCGTGAAGAAGCCTGTCACAGGGTATACTCCATTGACTATATGATAATTGCTGCACTCCACAGAAGGACTACTACATTAGCCTTTGGTGAATATTGGGTGAACGAACACTCAATGTGTAGGTAAGGGTTGGGTCTGACACAGACAGGGCTGTATTAGAACCAATAAGCCTTCAACAGTTATGGCACACTGGCCCAATATTAATTGGCTATTTGGTTTTCAGTATTTGTAACACCGGGCAAGTGGCCCACCTGGAATTTGTACCCTATGACCAATCTAGCCCTATAGACAGTGAATAGTTATAAATTGGTAATTGCTGAAAAGGGGCAATGAAGGGGATGTAAATGACTGAAATTGGGTATTGCCTTCATTAGTCAACCCCCCTTTGCCTTTGGCAGGGCTCCTAAAACATGTCCCTCTAGGCAAATGCTTTATGAGGATGTACTCTAGATTAAGATCCAATCAAAATGTTATAAGTATGAAATATCAGAATATTATTGTGAACTACATACACAATTATTTCAAACCATGGCAAAACGTTGCCATGTGGTGGAACAAAAGCATAAATTCACTGAGTGCTGAGTTATATTGTTTTATTTTAATTTTGTTGGTTTGGATTGGGTGAAATCCAGCTCGGGCACCAAGAGTTTGAGTGCTGGCTAACACAAGAATTGTTTTAATTTAACTTTGAAGGCTGAATTGCAAAATTAGTGAAACTTTGATTGAGGCATTTTGGATAGAAACATTTGTATTGTTTAGAAAGTGTCCTATCAATCTTCCATTAAACAGTGTCCTACTTTAATTATGGGGCCTTGGACAATTGCCCATACATTCATGGATAAAGTGGTCCTATCAATAGGGGTTTGTCAGTTGTGTTTATTTGGTTATTTTGGTTACTGCATGATGTTGTTTATCAGCTACTTATATCTCAAATGTCAAAACATGCCCCTATTTAGACCCTAAATGCAGGAAAATGTCCACTGCTTGTGACATTTTTCTTTATTACGTAAACAGGGTGTTCTCTTAGGGTTTGGTCCAATTTTTTCATGGTAACAACCTGGCTGTAAAGTTTAACTTTTAATAAGGATAATGAGTTAAAGCACCATCAACTGGATCTTTACCTTTGATTTAATGGCGTTAGAATTCCTGGTCATCTGGCTGGGTCATCAATGAAAACCACTTTGTGGTGGGTCTAGGCCATACATCCATTACAGAATATGTGCAGCATGCTAAGCATTCTGCTCCAGTAAGACGAATAAAAAACTTGGTCCCATGACAAGTTTTGGATAGTTGGTGGTGGTTTTCGTGTACATTCAGGTTGTTGATGACCTTTGTTATAGCTTGACAAACAAAAATACATATCTGGTATTTTATATAGACCGTAATATTAAAGATATACTATATGACCAAAATGTGGACACCTGACCATCAAACCTATATGAGTGTGTTGGACATCCCATTTCAAAATTATGGGCATTAATATTGAGTTGCAGCTACAATAGTCTCCACTCTTCTTAGAAGGCTTTCAACAAGATTTTGGGGTGTATCTGTAGGAAATGAACCTAGTCAGGCAAAAAACATTCGTGAGGACAAGCACCGATTTTCGATGAGTAGGCCTGGCTCACTATTGGTATTCCAATTCATCCCAACGGTGTTCAATGTGATTAAGGCCAAGACTCTGTGAAGGCCACTTGAGTCACTCCACATCAAACTTGTCAAACCACATTCTTATGGTCCTTACTTTGTGTACAGGAACAGGAAATTACCTTCCCTAAACTGATACCACAAATTTGGAGGCTATGGTGTAGCACTGGCATCCACCAAACCCAGATTCATCCTTCAGACAGTGAACCATGATTTTTCACTCCAGAGAGCACATATCCCCTGCTTTAGGGTCCAGTGGCTTTGTGCTTTACACCACTACAGCACTGAGTGATGATATTCGGCCTGGGTGCAGCTGCTTGGGTCATGAAAACCCATTTTGTGAAGCTCCCAACACACAGTGCAAGTGCTGATGTTACTTCCAGAGACAGTTTGGAACTCTGTAGTGAGCAATGCTACAAAGGACAGGCAATTGTTACTCCCTATGTGTTCCAGTACTTGTTATACTGTGAGTATGCTTGGTCTTCCACTTCTTGACTGAGCTATTGTTAGTCCTAGAAATGTCCACTTCATAATAATAGCACTTACAGTGGAGCAGGGCAAAAATTTCATGAACCGATTTGTGGCAAATGGGACATCTTATGACAATGTTTGTCTTTGGAGATGGCTGACTATGTGCTGGATTTTATACTGCGGGTAGAAATAGGTGTGGCTGAAGCACCTAAACTCCATAATAATTTTACAAAAACATACTTTTGGTCATGTAGTGTATGGTGGATATATGGCTATTTTCAGGTCATCCTAGTCTGCCCATGTTTGAACATTTTGTAGCCAAGCTTCAATGTTGATCCACCTTTGCCTTGCCTACAGGCCTTTTATAATATAAGTACATATGGGAGTCCAATCAAAAAGTCTTAGTGAATAGTTTATTTGCTTACATATATATATATATATATATATATATATATATATAATATTACATAGTGTTGACCAACCAATAAATAACTAGTATTTTTTTTATTTTGAGTTGATTAGCCTCTTTTAAGTTAAGCTAAAAAAAAAAGAAAAAAAAGCAGCTTTTTATTTGTAGTATTTTCCATAATGCATTAAGTTATTTCACGTTTTGTGCACTCCTTTTTAACAACCTCTCCTCAAGAAAAACATAGTTAAGATTAATAAAATGTACAATTATGATTGATATTTTTACCTGCTCAGATAAGGAATGCCTCTTTCATCTCCAGTATTCTCAGAGGAGGTACAAATGCATCAGTGGTTTCATGCGACAGCCTTGAAATCTGCAAGAATGATGTGCATGTAGTTAGAACCATTCCATGAATTAATATATTTAAATGTCTGTTCTAAATTGACCCATTAGAGAGTGGCATGTTTTCTAGCATCACCCAAGCAGATAGCAATGTTTTTTTCCCAGGAATTTTCTATTTAATTAAGTTGCACAACAAAATCACATTCTTAAATATAATAATGGATAACCGTACCTGTTACAGAAGATCTGTTCAGTGCTACAGTTAGGTGTCTCATCAATAAATAAGGTAACTGAATAAGTTCATATGTTGATCGCTCCTCCTTCCCCAATGATTACGGTAAATTGCCCATAGTCTTAAGCATCCTTCAGGGTCCTTAGTAATTCCAGCCATTTACATTTTTAGAGACTTTTCAATTTGTACAAAAGCAAATTGTCTAGTGGATATTTCATGGGACATTCAACATGACAGATGCAGAAAGAAGGGAGATGAAAAAAAGGAAGGATGGCAAAGAAAACAAAGAGAATATCTTGTTCTGTACATAAAATGTAAACGTATAAGACAGATAAAATATTATACGTTTAATTTACTTATTTTGAATACTCATTCAGATTTACTCAATTTCTAGCTTTTCCTAATGTTTTTTTCCCCTCTAATGTCATGGAAAAAAATTCACTCCTTGATACGTACCCCCCGCAGAGAGAGAATAAAAAAAGTGAGCCAATATTTTGAATATTTAAAACCACATTGAATATGATGGGAAAATAGTTGTCTATGTAGTCTCTGTCAATGAATTATCCAGCGCAGCATCAGAAGCATTTTGCTTTTATTCTTCGAAATGCTTGAGTGATCTGAACATGATTCAATTAAGGCAGAGACTGGGAACCATGTTAAAGGAAAACAATAATGACATTTCTTTATAACCCATCTTACCTTCCAACATGCTGGTTTTAAATGGCACTGTTCCCAGAGCTAAGCTCCCCTGACATAATGGATAAAATCACTTTGTCCCTGATTTTACCATTTTTGGTCCATTAAGTAGCATCTCCGTGTTTTGTTTTGTTTTTTTAAATATTCTTTTCCATGAGTCTGAGAAAGACACTGCTGTGGTCTCAAACTTAGTATCAATATACTGTATATTACCCTACAGTGAACTGGTGGGCAATGATATGATGTTCTAGTGATAATGCTTACTGCCATGGAGGCATGAATGATTGTATTTTTGCCCAGTAAATGAAATTGTCTTGTGCTTAGGAGGGTCTGCCAAACAATCACTGTGAATGCTATAACATATAATTACCCAGCTAGTGTTAGCATCTAGATGTAACTGCTTTTGTGTCAAATGTCAGGGTAGTATATGCTGGAAAGGGATATGTATCATTTAGAAGGGTGAAGTACATCGACCTATAAAAGATAAATGAACTCGTAGTTGGTTGGTGGTTTTGTTTAGTTTGTGCTAATGAATGTATATGTTTTGATTGTGACAATTTTATTAAGTGAACATTTGTGTCTATGGATATTGTGGTGTAATGGAGAAAATAAACAGATGATTCAGGCAAAGAACACCAGGTGTTGCGCAGAATTTAATAGAAAAGGTTTGTGCCAGCACCTTTACAGACCTCCACCAAACTATGGTGGCTTATGAGGGGGGCCAAGGAACAGCTACTGGGCAACTCTGAGTTAAACCTGGCCCACAGCCACTGCCACCTTTGATCTACATTAGACCACCCATAAAATTATACACTTCTAGAAATGGGTGGAGAAAAGGTTTATGCTCTATGCATAGATATTTGAAATTGTGAGTTTTTTGATCTTGTGGAAACGTTTGTGAGAACAACAATGTGAAAAAGGCTACCTAAGCTACAGACGCAAATAAATTGGGCTGTCCATGAAGGTTTGGACAATACTGCAAGAATGGACAAGGGTATAAGAAAAGGCTGTGTAATAAAGCATCGTAAATAAGCCGAATTTTTTTTATTATTTTATGGGTTATGTTTCAAGAAGAATTGCATAACAATTGTCTCATCAATGTAACAACCTATGAAGTACAATCTGCTGATTGGATTATTCTGATTACTTTTGTTTGAGTACACAGAAACCCCATTTAACCTCAGACACATATAAAAATTCCATACAGGAAGGCAATGATCTTAATCAAGACAGCATCTAACAGCCCTTTAAATACATTCAGAGTAGGATTGTAATACATACTATTTTCCTTGTAAATACTGAATGCGCACCTAAATTGAATCAACATGTTCTGTCTACGTGTTTTCTGATAATAGTTTATCCAATTGCTAGTAATGGAAAAATGCATGCTGAACACACAAATTCACAAGCCTGGCATGTTTTGTAACATCTAAGAGACCAGTGCTTACTGCCCCTTTAATTAATTCTCTCCTTAACATTATATATGTACAGGTCCTCTGACAGATCTCCTATCCTATCCTCAAGAGGGCTCTCTAATTCCCTTTGTGGTAACTGGGCTGATAAAGAGGACATCTGTGCTGTAAGACACAGTATGCAATTTCAGGTATACCATGTGTTGTACCTTTACCTAACATCTCATTTTTGACCACTGAGGCCAATTAAAAAAGGAGCATGAGAAGAGACTATTGAGTGGCTCGTGCAGGCCATAACCACAAAGACTTAAAGGCCATAAATCTATGTTATTACCAAGCTGTTCCTGCCAGCAGCATGCTGCCATGAAACAATGAGAATAGATTAGGATCAATCAGCCTTCCCCAAGGCTTGTCAGTGGGACTTTAAACCACACCTTCAACCTTAAACTTTCACCTTCAAAAAAACACCTTCCCTGATCCCATCTAACAAGGTGTCTGTTGAGTTTACTTCTTCTGCTGAGCCATATGTTCATAATTAGCTAACTTCTTGCTTGTCACTAGGGGCATTGCTGAATATATGCCATCCCCGAGGGGTGTTAAAGACCCAATAAGATACCACCAGCAAGCACCGACCCCTCCTTTACTACAGCAGAAGAGGCATATTTAATTCCAGCTGTGAATTAACTTTATCCTCAATTTAAAAAGCCAGCGTGAAATCAAAAGAAGCACACAAAAACCAGAGATGGGATCACAGGTCAGCTAAAAATCTGCTCATTGAAAATACTAGTGGCTTGCCTCCATTTATCCAACCACTTGGGCCCAGGCAGGTGGCTGCTGGGCTGGCCTTGTTTATCCCTGGTTTAAATACCCCTGTAATTTCCTGGTTCGGTGATCAAAAAACCTCCTGGCTTCTGACTGAGGACCAGCAAGTAGGATCTGGCCCTTCGCTGTGTGAGGTAAAGTGTTAGATAATGATACTAATGAAAACTTAATGTCATCGCTGCTTAACATGCTGACAAGGAGGAATCATTTAAAGGTAAGATCTTTCGCTAACTTGTTTCTTACATCTATGATCTGTAACATACATAGGAAATACAATATTAACGGAATGCTCAGTATAAATTGCTGTTAAAATCCTTCCTGCGTATTGATCTATTTAGCAAAATGTAACAAATGGCTTCTGAAAAAACAATATAACATGTTGTATATACATATATACTTTGTTGGTTACGAGTAACCAAATTAGTTGTTCCCAAAACAATTTGTTGTTGAGTGAATGTGTAATTAAACATTTGCTCTGAAAATAAGTATTCAATAACTTATTTGATGACGCCAATATTATTATTATACATGCACTACAACGTTTTTACAATAAATGTAATAGAAGAACGAAATGCTAATAAAAAGTTACCAATACTAAATACATAACGTCAACATCGTGTAGTGATACACGTCTACATAATGTATGCAAAAACCATGATTTATATGTGTTATCTAATTTGTACAGAATTTAGCCAAATAATGAGTATATAATGTAATTAAGTAACATACATAATACAGAAAATAATGTGCGCAGAATTCAATTACACAATGCAAATATACGGAATACAAAATGACTGTCATAGAATTATTAGTATTATTTATCGTTTTATATAGCGCCATCATTTTCGGCGGCACTGTACAATAGAATGACATGTAATGAGAACACAATTTAAAAAGAAGGAAAAACATGGAAATAAATGTTAAAGCTAAGTTACTATGTTTCTTGTAAGCCATGTTAAAGCTAATGAAATGTTTATACAAAATGCACAAAAATATAAAATTATATTAAACAATATGTATGAATACATCATACATGCATTCAAAAATATGTTCAGATTGTAAATCATGTTACAGACACCATGCAAAGACATAAGTAGTATATTAATGTATACAGAATTCAAATGTTGTGTTTTATCTGCAATTAACCCCAGTCTCATAATGACATTTTTGTTTGAAGGAATTTTCTGTATGGATTTTCTTTTCTGTGAAAGCATATAGTGAACTTTGGAGGAAATATATGGGAGCCAAATGTGTTTTTAGGCTGTCATATTACTGGCCATTTAGTGAGCTGCAGTCTTCCCACAGATTGAATGGTAGTTGCTTCTGCTAGGAAATGTTCATTCCACCATAACTGCAAAATGTATTATTGTATACCAACTTGGCAATTTCGACCTTACAGCCATATTTTGCTATTAAACATTTATCATCATATGCATGTTAGGGTCTGGATAAATATGACAGTGGACCAGCACTGGACCTTAAGATGTTAACTCAGTCTTCTGAGTTACCTTTATCCTAGTCATCTCTGCTGTAACCCTGTGTGTGAAGATCCTGATTCTGAATCACAGAAATAAATCCTTGAATAATCAGAAGACTTTCTTTATTTTGATGCTACAAGAATTTTAACCCCTAGAGGAAGGTGTGTCGGCACCTGGAATCCCCTTTTCTCAAATATATCCCATTTCCGACAATCTCCTCTTCCTTTATAGCTATATAGCCGTTCTTCCTTTATTAATCCCCTCTTTACACACATCCTTTAACCTTTCCCTAACTCATGCCTCCATTTGAACATTAACAACAATAAGGTTGTTATTGTGTATCTGAAAATTGCTTTAACACAACGAGTGCCAAACATATCCTTGCATATCCTTCTGGTACTTAAAGGATTACTAATGGGTCGACTATAAAGAAAAAAAAAACATTGCTGCCCATGACACTCCAGGGGTCTTCAACAGGTGGCGGGGGATGGGTTAATTAAAATCTGACTTGTCTCTTATCTATATCACACATGGTCCTTTCTTCTGGGCTCCCGGAAGTAGCAAGCGTCTCAAAACACAGTAGGTAGAGAGGGAGGCTGTATATTAGCACTGCTCTGTATTATAGCCATCCTCACAAGTGCCATCCGTAATATAATCATGTGGTGGGTTTTGTAGTGCTGAATTATCCTGCATTACCAACATGGTCTTTCTGTGAAATACAATTACTAGCCTACATTCAATTCAGCTTGATGTATAGGTACAGTGAAGGGAAAAAATATTTGATCCCCTGCTTATTTTGTATGTTTTTTGATCATACATTTTTTGTACGTTTGCCCACTGACAAAGACATGATCAGTCTATAATTTTAATGGTAGGCTTATTTGAACAGTGAGAGACAGAATAACAACAAAAATCCAGAATAACACATTTCAAATAAGTGATTTAACTCAGTGAAATAAGTATTTGATCCCCTATCAATTAGCAAGATGTCTGGCTCCCAGGTGTCTTTTATACAAGTAACGAGCTGAGATTAGGAGCACTCTCTTAAAGAGAGTGCTCCGAATCTCAGCTTGTTACCTGTCCACAGAAGCAATCAATAAGATTCCAAACTCTCCACCGTGGCCAAGACCAAAGAACTGTTCAAGCATGTCAGGAACAAGATTGTAGACCTACACAAGGCTCTAATGGGCTACAAGACCATCGTCAAGCAGCATGGTGAGAAGGTGACAACAGTTGGTGCGATTATTCGCAAATGGAAGAAACACAAAATAACCATCAATCTCCCTGGGGTTCCATGCAAGATCTCACCTCGTGGAGTTTCAATGATCATGAAAACTGTGAGTAATCAGCCCAGAACTACACAGGAGGATCTTGTCAAGGCAGCTGGGACCACAGTCACCGAGAAAACAATTGCTAACATACTATGCCGTGAAGGACTGAAATCCTGCAGGGCCTGCAAGGTCCAACTGCTCAGGAAAGCACATGTACAGGCCTGTCTGAAGTTTGCCAATGAACATCTGAATGATTCAGAGGAGAACTGGGTGAAAGTGTTGTGGTCAACTTGCTGTGTTTGGAAAAGGAGGAATGCTGCCTATGACCCCAAGAACACCATCCCCACTGTCAAACATGGAGGTGGAAACATTATGCTTTGGATGTGTTTTTCTGCTAAGAGGACATTACAACTTCACCACATCAAAGGGACGATGGATGGGGCCGTGTACCATCAAATCTTGGGTGAGAACCTCCTTCTCTCATTGAAAATGGGTCATGGATGGGTATTCCAGCATGACAATGACCCAAAACACATGGCCAAGGCAACAAAGGAGTGGCTCAAGAAGAAGGTCATGGAGTGACCTAGCCAGTCTCCAGACTTTAATCCCATAGAAAATCTGTGGAGGTAACTGAAGGTTGGAGTTGCCAAGAGAGGATCTGCAAAGAGGAGTGAGACAAAATCCCTCCTGAGATGTGTGAAAACCTGGTGGCCAACTACAAGAAATGTCTGACCTCTGTGATTGCCAGCAAGGGTTTTGCCACCAAGTCATGTTTTGCAAAGGGGTCAAATACTTATTTCACTAAAATGCAAATCAATTTATAACTTATTTGAAATGTGTTATTCTGGATTTGTTTATTGTTATTCTGTCTCTCACTGTTCAAATAAACCTACCATTAAAATTATAGACTGATCATGTCTTTGTCAGTGGGCAAACGTACAAAATCAGCAGAGATCAAATATTTTTTTCTTTCACTGTAGCCTGGTGGTTGCATGCAGGCTTGGGGCGCTTTGTGAATTGACTTCCCCAAACCTGAAATCCTGAGCTCAACTCTGTAGCCTGTGACTGTATACAATAATGTTCTGTAATTAGACCCTATGGCAGGTTACCTCACACCAGTTTACAAATGGCTGCACGTTTTATTTCTCTTTCCTACAAGGTTCATGCAATGTTGATTTCTAGAAAATCTTGCTGCATCACATGTCTCTAGGCTTGCTGAATCTGAACGGCAATTTTATGACAGGCTGATGTATCACTGAGTAATTTTGAAACTCTACTGAGAAGGGAGTAAGATTGCATCTTTCATTTGGACAGTATCCAACCAATCAGGTTAAATATTAATTTGGTCTCGGAATGTCTGAGAGAAGATGATACCTTACATGTAGATTTCTATGATATACCTGGTGGTATGTATCTCCTGCTGTGAGTTGCATAGTTATGTTGTTAAAGAAAGCATTAAGAAATGCTGAGAAACCCCAAACAACCACCTAACTTCATGAGTTAAGCCTTTCGGTACAAGCGGCCAATTGATTGAATTGATTGACTAAAAGGGGTAAAAATACAGAATAGCTAGATTTTTACCAATCACCAATTTCACTATACAAATGATCAACTCTAATGACTCTCAGCATTGGCCTGTTGTAAGGCAGCTCCACGTCAACCTTTTTTGGAAAATATTTGGAAAAATTGGCTTCATAATGCTCAATGAGTCAGTTAAAACCAAAAGTACTAAATTGGCACTATAATGGCACCAAATAAAATAAAAACTGCTATTTTAAGGTGACCAGATCACAAAAAGAGCCTCAGGGAACAGATATACAGACAACCCCAATCTGAAATGACTAGAGTCAGTTCAGTCGGGTAAACCATCAGAATGGGCCAATAAAGAGCTGGATCCTGGTGAAGCTGGCAACAGATAAAACCAACCATTTCCACAAATACATGAGATTCAACAGTCAGCAGGGAGACTTAGAAGCCAAATGTTGAAGGTCTGCCGGGAAGATAGCTGACACCCTCCCCTCTACTGCTAACAACAGAGTGCCCAAAAGACGGCTTCTCCCGAAACAACATGATTAAGGAATGTACAAGCCATTTCAGTCCACTGGGGACACATTAAAACATTGGGGATTTTCAATTAAGGGGATAGCAGAAATTAATAGTAAGAATTAACTTGAAAAAGTTGGAGGACAGTATACTTCTTAAATCAGTAAAGTAATTTGAAGATATTTTAATCTACTTCCACTATTTACTCAAGTCCTTTAGGTGACCATCAGGAGCAGTTACAGTAGAAGTAGAAACAGGGAAATCTAAAGGTTGCAGTCTACAGTGCTGTAGAAAAGTGAACATTGAAGGAAACGATGCAGAGAGAGCATGTCTTAACAATAGATTAAGGACAATATGCATGTAACAGATAGACATCTGTTTTGTAAAGACCTCTGCATAACACGGAAATAAACTCAAATGTGCAAGACAGAGTCTTTACGTGGTAGCCAAAAGCTCTACATAGCTTCTTGGGAGACTGCCAAAAGAGGATAAGCACAGTTTGATGAGGATGGCCACGTAAGATATAGAAGAGTAGTTTAAGTTTAAAAAGCCACTCAACTTCTAGTATACATGCATGTAAGAAACAAGACCTTTCACCAGACCTTTGCAGCCGCCTGGGGCAACAAGCTAGCATTGGACCAGCTTGTTGTGTTTGGCAGCCTAGGTAGGTAATGTTTTTTTAATAAATCATTCCATAGTCTTTGGGGTGTGAGAAGTGGTTGCAATATATCCTGCAAGACACAGATGAGATAATTGTTGCATGCACATATTTATAAAAAATTAGTCAAGTCAAAAAACAGCATTAGCAATGTGTTCTGCAACAAAAATAAAACCTATTATTTCAAACTAATTCATGCACAAGTAGAGTTTCTCCCACAACTTCTAACAAGTTATGTAACAGTGTTTATGTTGCTAAACACATTTGTTACACATTTTCTGTGTAATGTAACACAATAACACAATAACTTAATAAAAGGTGCCTATTGCATATGCATTCTTGTGTTTAGTGTAGAAAAAAAAAAAAAAAACTGGCTATAGGGATCCTAGTTTTGTCACCATGACATCATTGAGTTCAATATAATACAAAAGAGATCACAGATAGGGATTTCTATCCATATTTTTATTTGGAGAAGTAGACTGAAAGAGCAATGTGGTCCTTTAGAACATAAAACCTATCTATGTGGGATATTGCATCAGGGAATGTTGCTATTTGTGGTTATTTTTCACTATTATCAACTACTCAGTGGAAGACATCTTAAAATGTTTTTTTTTATTTTTTATTTCAGCATAGGATCTTTACACAATAGAACTTTTTTTAAAAAAGGCCCTTATCCTCCCCAAAAATGATGTATAAATTGGATGAATACACCAAAGAAAATGGGGATCATGTTTACCAAACATATGGTAAATATGGCAAAAAAAGCTTCCGTCTTTATAGTGGGAAAAGCTCTCAGGTTTTCTCTGTCATCCCATGACGTACCACCGTCAGGAGTTAAAGGTCTGTACAAGCGACTCTTTTGGTAGCCGGTCGTACGGACCTTGAACTCTTGGTCTGGTGAAGTAGGACCCCGCAGGAAGGAACGTGCCAGGATAGACAGGAAGGGAGAAGCGGCGTAGCGGACAAGCCGGGTCAAACCAGGAGACCAAGACGAGACCGAATCAGAACCAGAAGCATGGTCAATAAGCTGAGTCGCTACCAGAAATCCAAAACCAAGAGCAGGATCAGCAAACAAGAGCAAGGTCAGCAAGCCGGGACAAAATGGGGAAACAGCACAAATCAGAGCACAAGCAAAACAGATGAGTTACACCAACCAAGGGTAACACAGAAGTGAAAGTCCCGGGCTTAAATGGGGAGAGAGTGAGGTACTTCCTGAAGGCAGAGGTCACCCTGGTTCATAAAATCGCGTCACCGTTGGAACGCGCATTTTGAGGTTTGGCCAAGGTGGCGCTGTTGTTTCAGTTTTCCGCGCGGTCGACCATGCGGTGAAGCCAGGGTGCACACTCGCTACCCGGAATGTTCTGGAGTCAGCCTCGCCACAGGAGCAGCTCAGGCACGTGAAGACAAGGACCGGTGTCGGAGGTAAGTTCTTACACCAAGTTTTGGCATCAAGAGTTAAAGGTCTGTACAAGCGACTCTATTGGTCGCTCGTACCGACCTTTTACTCCTGGAGCAGGGGGACCACAGGCAAAGTTTTGGCACCAGGATTTTAAAAGTCCATTCGAGCGACCCTATTAGTCGCCAACAGGGGGCTTGTCTGACATCAACCAATGACGAGCAGCTCATTGGTTGATGGCAGAGGAGGCCCCTGCCGGCGACCAATAGACTTGCTCGTATGGACCTTTAAAATCCTGGCACCAAAGCTGCTGCGTAGCGTTACGGCGTTAACCCGGTAATAAGAAAAAAACAAACACGAAGAATGTACACGAATATTTGCCCATTTTGAACACAAGAAGGGGAGAATATTTGTGGAATACAAAGATTTTTTTACCCATGAAGACGAACACAAAGACGAAGACGAACAGGAAGAGTTGGCTGGCGCCCAAGTCTAGTTAAAACAATCATTGTCTTCTTGTGAGGAAAACTGACTTTAGTATCTGCTTACAGACATTCCCTCTAGAAGTCGGGATAGTCCAAAATGGCCTTATGGCATCAAAGCATCTGTGAACAGTGTGACCAATGCTGATCCTAAAATTCCAAACCACTTCTATATTAATTACACAAAGTCCTTTCCTCAGTCATCTTCATCCTTTGCAAGCAGGCTGTAGAACTAAATGCCCCATTAATATGCTTCCATAAGAAGCAATGATATCATTTCTGGCATTGTTCTTAATGTACTGTACCTAATACATAACTTTAAGCTATCCTTGCATCACTTTCATATTGTTAGCTTGCTGTGGAAATGATTTCGTTCTTGCTGATCATGCCCATGAACGTCAGATTAGAAACAAACAATTTGATGGAAGAAGAACTATCTAACCTGCTCAAGTTTACTGATCTTAATCAATGCTTAATTCAAGCTTTATGTCGATCCAATGCATGTCTAAATTCCCTCACTGTATTACCTAAATTATCGTGCCAGGTAAGGGTGAGCCTAAAGTTGGTGGCTTCTGGGTGCAGAATTTCTTTGCCATATCCACCTCCACACACTGTTACTAATCTACCGCACAAACTCACTATACCACCCACACATTCTAACGCCATACATACATAGTTACATAGTCATACAGCAACATACACTCAGCTTCCTGCCGTTATGCGCAATGTAATATTTAGGTTGATGAATCTCTTACTAGTCATGACCCAAAAAAATGTCTGGAACCCGAAGTGATTGATTATAGAAATGATCTAGATGGGTTCATGTGCAATATTCTACTGTACTGTCTCTCCAATTTGCAAATACTTTCCCCAGTAATTGGTACTTGTGCATTGTATACACATTTCCAAAAGTGGCCAGTAGATGGCACTATATGCAGTGTCTTTACAAGGAAGACAAAAGTGGAGCTTACGGCAGCACATTTGCACTTCTATACACAAAATGTCTTGCTGCCATGTATAATGGTGTCTTCAGAGTTGAAGTGTAAGGTTAATACTTAGCCCTTATTAAATATTACATTCATTTTGAGGAGCGATTTATCTGTTTTACTACTGTTTATGCACCAGCTTCTCCTTGGATATTTTGTATGGGTCCTTGGTGTCCAAAGGTGGGAAAGTATGCTTAAAGTGTTGACTGAAGAAGATCTGTTCCCCAGCATTCCCTGAGCTCCTCTTTTATTGAAGTCATCTTGAGGGAATATAGTTGCACCAGTGCTGTACATGAGCTCCATCAGTTTTACAGCTCCCTTGGTGAGTCGGGGGAGATCTGAGAATCTCCCCAACTGGTCCATGATCCACACTGCCCACAAAACCTTTTTGAATAATCATTAACAGTGCACAAGGTTACTGACAGTACACAGTGAAGGGCATCAACTACTTTTAAACCATGTTGTAGTCAATTATAAAGATTACCACATTGAAATTTATATAAATTAACATAAATATAAATTAAACAAGACATGCCAAGGTGAGAGACTGCATGTGACACAATAAAAAGCAGAAATGTCTTAACCCCTTAAGGACAATGGGCGATCCCTAAACCCATTGAAAACAATGCATTTTGAGTCCGTACATGTACGGGCTTTGTCATTAAGGGGTTGATACACCATTAAAAATACTAGACTTGGGCACCGACCCAAGCCTAATATTAAAGGTCTCTTACGGACCTTTAACTCCTGGCGCCAAAACTTGGCCTGGGGAGACCATTGGCTTCGGTGCCAGGAGTTAAAGCTACTCTATTGGTCACCGGCAGGAGCCCCCCCTGGCATCAACCAATGAAGGGCACCCTACACATACTCACTCTAACGCCATTTGCTGACACCCTCAAATATACTAACTCTAATACTGTACACTGACACACTACACTGTACACTAATGCACACTCTAAGACCATACACTAACACCCAACACAGTTTAACACTGTACACTGGCATACCCCAAAAATACAAACACTCGAAAACTGTACACTGATGCCACACATACGCTCATTCTAATACCCTACACAGTCTTGCATTGTATACAAACACACATACATACATACACATGCACATTGCATGCTTACCCTTACACACAAACATACTGGGGCACACTTGCCCTTGCAGCCCCATGCTTACTTGCCCTTAGACATACACTTTCAAAATACAAATGCTCTCTCTCCTTTCTCATTAGCCCTCTCCTTTTTCTATATCTCTCTTCTTTCCCCTTATCTCTCCTCCACATTTTCTCTCTCGCTTCTCTTTATCCCTCCCTCTTTTCACCACCATCTACCCACTTTCTCCACATATTCCTTTTTCTTTTTTTCAGTCCTGTAATGGGAGTGCAAGGTCGGTTTCCTCAGACTTCTGCTTTAGTGCTCCCTTGCAGTGCTGAGCGCCGGGATATGATGTCATCAATTGTCCGCACGCGGAAAATTGATGGACAATTGAAGCATAGGTCTGACAGATTCATAGAGGAACATCCTTGAGCTTCCAAACCGACACTTACAACTGCTGATTTTCCAGGACAGATGGCAATTATGGTAATGTGGCACTGATTACACTTATATAAAATATGACACCATTAAACCCATCTAGTTTGTCTATTCTTGATTTAAAAAGCTTAAAACCTTTTTTGGTCCTTGGTCTTGCGTTATATTCAGATTAGCAAAATGCCTATCCCATGCATGCTCTTAGAGCACAGAGACAAGTAAAGCCGCTCCTAGAACTGAACATTTTAAGTCTGTGTGGGTCATGGTAAAACAACTTCACTGGATTTAAGAAACCAAAATTATATTGGTCTATGTTATGGAACTTACACAGCCTCCTGACCTCCCTATGCTACAAGTGAATAGAAACAACAATAAAAAGTTTCATGAAAATATGAAAAGTGGGTGAAAATGGGATTGCTGGCACTGAGTATATCAAGTTACTTAAAGAGAAAGCAATTCAATGGGGAAAGGGACTTATTCTTCAAGAGAAGTACAGTGTACGTCCTTGAGAGTTCCTGCACTGGGTTAAGTGTTGGAATGTGCCAGCACTAGTGCTACAGTTTATTTGTGGGAGTGCTATGCTCTAATGCTACACATCCTTCCAACAGTCAGGCCACAAGTGACAGCAGCTTTGGTCTATCCACTCCTTAAAAGTAAACCCGAAAAGTTCTGCCAAATCCAACAAAAGGCATTGTGTGGTGGACAAATGTATGCATTTCTAAAAATAATACTGTATTGTAAAAAGGTTAATTAATGATTCATTTACTATTCAGTGAAAGTAAGTGATGAGTAATGAGTTTATATCTAGAGATTTTGGGTGTGATTTACAAAGTGGTAAAAAATGTAAAAAAAGTAATAGATTTTACTGATTATAGTTTTCAATGTAATTTCTAAGTCCCAGCCAATAAGATGAAACATTTCAGCTAAATTAAACTTGCCTACCATTTTATCATATGCTAGGAACTCTCTGTAAAATTTCAAAGAATCTCTGATTTGAATACTGTCTTATAACACCATAAAAATATGGTGTTATTCTGTTGATCTGTATCTGGTACGCTCTGTTTCCATACATTATTATGGTATACCTACAAATAGAGGATTTGTATGTCTGATTTTGTTTATTTGATCTATACCTTCAATGATGAGTTAACATGTGATTTTCAATTGATCTATACCTGCAAAGCTTGTTTTTTGTGTTGATTCTGTTGATCTATACCTGATGTGCTATATTTCCATACATCATTTATGCATACCTGAAAATATAGGGTTTGTATGTGATCTATACATGCAAGTTTTATGTGTTGATCTGTAGTTCACAGACAGGAAGGAAAGGAGAGGTATGGCTTAGTGAATGAGGGACAAAGGGACTGGGAATTATTTCAGGGGAGAGGACCTCTCAAAGTCATGGTCAGGGTGAGACTGCACTGACTATCACAGTCTTCCCCTAATCTGCAGTCAGTGTGGCATTTTTTTTTTTTGGGTGTGGTAACAGAGTGATTGCATGCTAGGGAGTGTGGAGCAGGGCCCAAGGAAATGCTTTTTGGGGTCCAATTTTTTCAATATTTAAAAAAAAAAATTGTTATAGCAGATTAGCTGTTTTTTCCTTGTATTTAATGTATATTATTGTTTCCCGATATATATTACTATACTTGTTTGCACTTGCACATAAACTATCTTTAATGAAAGCTAGTTGTTTGTTACAAGATTTTTTTTCCTTTCTTTTTTTTTGGGATGGGGGTCGCCAGAGGAGTGGTCCGCAGAGGGTACCAGAACACTTAAGGCCGGCTCTGCCTATGCCTACTCTTTAACCTGCCTCTGTTGCTGCTCCTTCCTTACTCTGAAGAATCAATTCTTGAAAAAATGTCTTAATTTTGGATGAAATTTAGTGTCCTATACTGTAGGGCTGGAAGTGTGTATCTGCCAGTGTCTACCAAGTGCCCTACTAATACTGCTGCTGCTGCCCATCATTTTCCCATGCTGGGTGTATGTATCCACTGGTGCAGTGCTATTGTTGCAAATTTCATTTCCGAATTAAAAAAGGATTCCGAATTTCATTTAAACGGAGTTGTCTGAAAATGAAATTCATTGTCCGAAAACGAATGCTGCAAAAATGAAATTACTTTACATTGAATCGATTTTTGTTTGCCATGCACAAGCCTCATCATTATTTATAAGGATGTATTGTTTATCACAAAAATGATGTCACATGATGTATTTTAACTGGAGTGAAGATCAAGAACTTTTAGGTACTTTACTTCTATACATAAAAGGCTACTCGCAAATAGCAATTTTATATATATATCTATATACAAGACATTAAATTTAAGTTATCCTTTTAACTTCACTATGATAATTAGATTTTTATAACATTTGTTATTTAATGAAGTCTGTTCACGTGCCTTCAAAACTCCAGAGTTAAATTCCTGGTTTTGTTTTGTCCATCATTTGCATGGTAATTATAAAGCCATTGTTAGTCAAATATCAACACAACTACGGCAGGAGCTGCTTGTACATTGCAGACACAGAGAAAATGGCAGCCGGCTACAAATACTTGTAAATCAGGCTCCTTAACCTTTTCAGTGTCATAGGAATAAGCAAGGAAATGTAGTACAAGCACTTTTGTAAACTAAGGGAGTTAACTAGCTAGGTCACTGAAGTTCATGAAGTTTGGTTTGGAGCTGTTATTTTAATATCAAACCGATACAGATCATTATCTTTCCCTTCAAGTAAGCAACTTATCTCTGCTCTGTGGTCTTTACCTATCCATCATATTTAATGCTAGATGGTCTAAACCCCTAAACTACCGTGCATGCACCACCTGAACCTAAGTAATCCTTTTAGTACTGCGCCGCTACCCCACACATGGCAGCCATGGCATTAATCCATGGCTTCTCATGTTAGTTCAAATCATATGTATATCCGTGAAATAGTCATTTATCAAGAAACTTTGCAACTTTAGCAGGACTTCAGATTGTGGACTTATGTATTGAGCTGAACTCTATGCAAGGACAGGGCCCTTAAGAACGTGTCTGCTTCAATAGATTGACATTGAGATAGTAGCCAACGCATGTACACAGTAAAAGGCTCAAGACCCTGTAAAATGGGCTCCAATGTGCATTATATGATATATTATTTGTAAGGTCCCTATAAACTTGCGTGTTGTTACATTAAACCAGAAGGTGCGTTTAGGACATGTTCAGACATGTAAAATGTCCTGGAGCGCACATATGACTTCAGTTTTATAGGAGACAAGTATAAAATGTTTAACAAATTCCAAACTGAACCTTTGCTGATGGCAGGAAACAATAATATTTAAAATTACAGATATTTATTTAATGGTGCTTAGCGAGAACCGGATGCTCCTCTGTTAAGCCCTTACAATGGATTTTGAGCCCGTACATGTACAGGCTTTGTCATTAAGGAGTTAATAAGGAATCAGGGGATAATTAAGAATAATTTGGCATTACAACAACATAGTCACAGCTCCCCTTCAGTACATTAATGCATATTACAATTTTGGAGAGTAAGAAACGTGACAGTAATATATATATAAAGGATTTTTTTTATTTTATTCACACCAGTTGGGTCCTCTGGCAGCCCTTTTTGACATCAATGTACCAGCAGTAACTGGTTGTGTCATGATGTAAAATTCATGGAAATTGTTTTCAGTTTTCCCCTTTTTCCGTAAAAAAAAAAACAAGGGAAAAAAAAGAAAATTTTCAGAAAAATTTTCAATTTGTAGTTTTACAAATTGAAAATCATTTTGTTACACTGGGAACATGAAATGCAGTGTATATATACAAAATGATTATACTTGAAATAAAAGTATACCTTAGTATACAAATTTAACCTCTTACATGTCAGTAAAAGCCTGAGAAGACCGAAAAATTCAACTACTGTATACCAACAATCAACTTCTTTTCGCCAACAAGACGGAGCAGCTCACAACCAAACTAAACCTTTTCCTTACAGCGCCCCTAGAGACAGAAATGCTTACTGCTCTTATTTGAGAATTGCATTTTCAGTATTTGAATTGTATTCCAGGATTTGCTTGTCTTCAGGTGAGAGGACTTGCAATTATTTGAAACTTTTACAGTCTTAGAAGTCTTTGATGAAGGTTTTCTTGTTATATAGTTTGAATACCAGGTCATAAACATATTATTTATCATCGTGAAAGAACATATTCCACAGTCCATATTTTTTACAGGAAAAAAAAATAAAAAAAAAGGCTGAACATCTCAGGAATAAAACTAGAGTAACATGATCTCAATAGCAGTGTGAATTTACTAAAGTAATATCTTTCACATAGACAGAGCACAAGGCTCATACTTGACACATTTTGAGCTTCATTGCTTAATTATTTCTTAAGTCTTATACCACACACAACAAGAACCTTCCACACTTTTTTGCCCATCTGTTAATACATTCCTAGAAGAGGCAGCATTCAAACCTCTTAAGTTGACATCTTAAGCATCCTCCATAGAAACTACTGCTGCCAGAAGTAGTCTGGCCTTGGGGGACATATTTTCCTGTGCAGTGGTCTTATTTTGCATGGGCACATTACTGCCTGTGGAGCTGTTTGGTTAGTGACAACAGAGTGTATGAAATACAAAAAAGGAAGGAATACACTGTGCAAATTCAAAGCACAATCTGAAGCACACTATATGGCAATATATAACTTACCCATCACTAAGTACAACAGTCTTGGCAAGTTCTATCTAATCCTTACATGACTGTTTTGTCTACTATGGAGCTGAATCAGTGGTGCTGTGTTGCTTTTAACCTACTGAGACTGTCCTGTAATGTAAAACCCTCTCTGGACACCATTACTGAGATATATGTGTGGTAGAAGGTGTGCAGAAGCATATACATTTCATGGAGCTACCCAGATGACACAATGCATAAGACAAATCCGGTGGCAAGACCTTCTTCTTCCTAAAATGAATTTGACATTACCACGTGGACATGCTTTTTATTGCAATATTAAAAGTTTGGACATTTATAAAGTGGAAATGGTCCCACATTAAATGTAAATTATGTTTTCGCGTGATTGGAACACTACCTTTTTGGGGGTCTACTAACACTATGCTGTCTAGCGTTTCCTTCACATTTGATTACTATTGCCTAAACATCCAATTGTTGGCTAATTAACCTGAACTTGGTGGCATCTCTGGACTGTGTAATTCCAAATCTGCTCTGAACCATTCCTACCTATGTGACTCACAGTTCCCCAGTTTGGCATTGTAGATGTAAACCGTGGACAAGATGTTTCAAAATACCCAATTGTAGTTATTTTTTTCTTATTGGTTATTACAATGTTTTATACCAATGTCTTCAAACGAATTTACAGTCTCGTCTCTACTTCGTTGGGACATGAAGAGTAAGAAACAACACTCTGGATTTGTGTAGTTTACTAGAACCCTGGTTCTACTCATCCATCTGATCATGTAACACCTTTTATTAGTGATATCTAGACCCTGGGACAACTATGAGGCTAACACTGAAAATTAAATCCTTATTTATGTATGCGTTCAGAAACTAAAAAAAAACTACTGAATTGCCCCTTTGAGTAACGCGTGTTGCCAGTTCTGGGCACTGCCCGACAGAGGGCAGTGTTTGAAGGAATATACCACGTTCCGTAGTTGCTGCTTTACAAATTAACATTGCAAACATAGTAGGTGCTTGAAAATGCTAGTTTACTGGCTTGGGGTCTGATCTTTACTGGCCAAGTTTAAAAAGCAACTTACGGTAACATTGTAAATAACTCAGATACACTTTGATAAAAGCAAGAGTATTGGCAGGAAAATGATAAAACACAACCATAGGAGGTAAGCAACTAGGTTTTTTTTAAATATGAAACATGATTAATACTGTTTTTCTTACGTGTGAAGATTAGACACATAAGGTCATCATCAGGCATACAAAACATTTAATAAAAATCAGTATTTTTTTATATAATATATTTATATATATTATATTTATTTATAACATATTTTATATAATTATTTCATTATTTTTTCCACATGACCGTATCTAAATCCTGAGGTTCCATCAAACTGATTCCTTAAATCACTCCTAGAACTATAGATTTACTAAGCAGTGATATTTTGGAGACACTTTTTAAGAAATGTATTGATTGGCTTCAGTTTCAGATTATATTTAGTAACAAAAAAACGTTTTTTTTGTTTTGGTTTTTTTTTTGAAAATCTGTCCCTTTTTTAATAAAACAAGAGTGAATTAACGATTTTTTTGTTTTCTTTTTTATGATACGAAAATCAGCTTTATTGTAAATTTAGCTAAAAGCTGGCAGACGAGCACATTACACAAGACCAGAGTTTACAATGTTTGTAAAACAGAATGGCAAATATACATCAATCCAGTGAAGAGGTGTGTTAATGAATTGCTCATGTATTAAATTGCAAAACAAACAATATTTATTCATTCCTTCAAATGGATTAAAATAAACATATGCAGTGCAATTTGGCTTTCCTGTCTAGTACAAAAAGCACCCCCACCCCAGTATAAAAAATATATTAAAAAAGAATGAACTTTAATATTATTGATGAAAAGATAAATCCGATCAGAAATTGGATCTGTGATTAGGATTTGGGAGTGTGCAGGTTGGTAAAACAATCAGTGCTTTGCAAATACATTTCTCAAGGGGTGATAGGCAAGCTATTCCCTAGAAATTACCAAAAAATATGTTTGCGATGAGAGAATGGATGCAATTTACCCTATTAACAAAGTCATTGAGTCTTGGTAATGGGTTAACAGAATAAAGTGTCCTCTTGGGTGAAATAATAGAACATATCCATATGTCATTGTGTCATTAGCTAGCACGGGCCACAGGTTGTTAACTTGTTAATAAAGACAGGTCATGTTACTTAATTTAACTATTTATAGTATACAAGAAAGCCAATGAATCACTGTTCTCACACACACACACATATATATATATATATATATATATATATATATATATATATATATATATATATATATATATATATATATATATATATCACCAAGGTACTTAAATGTCTATGTGTATAGAATTGCTAAGATGCTAACATATTTAGCATGCATCGATCGTTTAAACGTTTACCACGTTTGAGATCTCTGTATTGTTTGTATTATAATTATTCTGCTACAATAAAAATATAATACAGAAAATCTGGATAAGTGTTTCGCTTGCACGTGTGCTGCATAGACAAATGTCTTTTTTATCCATTCCATTACGCTTTAAATGATGTTTATAGGAGCTAATGATTAGGGCTTAATTAGGAGGAGACACTGTAACACCAGTCTGCATGGGGTGTGTTTACACTACATATTAATGTGTACATATGCATGGCTTTGATTTGTGCCGTATGAGCTGGCTGACGTCACACATTTGACAGATTGGCATCGAATCAGATTCGTGGGTTTGCAAAGCCCTGGAGGCGTTGCTGGAGCTCTCTTAGAATAAGGCTGCCTCCTCTTAGCCTCCCTCATTCTCATTTAAAGCTCAGTGGGACTTAAATCACAAACCTGTCTGCCAATATCTAAGTAACAACATGGTAAGTGATTAGTCGTGTGCTTCTTGCTTTGAAAGTAACTGCTTGCCTTTTGTGGACTTTTTTTATATTGTACTTAAATCTAGGGTATTTTTCTTAGTATCAAATTATTTGGTTACATTGCTTGCAGACTACTGCAAGTATTGTACAGGGAAAAAAATGCTTGATGTTCTGACATGCTCTAGAATGCGGTGATCAATTTCTGGTAGATATTTGGAAGTCCTAGGTTTGTTGGATTTACCGGTAATTAGATATGTGAGCAGAGTTGGAAGCGCTGGTATCTCTGGCAAGTATATGTGCTGCGCAGAGCACAAGGAAAAGTTTCTCCAAGTCCCTGATGTGGGAGATAAGTCTTGCGGAGGTCTATCATCACACAGTAGTGAACCCCCTCTGATACCATTTCATATTGTATCATACATTTTACTCTCCTCAAAATATTTATTGTTTTGTGGACACGTTATCTCTGGGGTTCTTGGTTTTCTGTATGCTTTTAGGTTTGCTTTGGTTTCATTTGCTGATTGTAGAATAAAATTGCTGAATTGTACATCTTGCAGAAATACTGCATAGTGAAAGGGTCAGTTCTAAAGGAAACTAGTAGTCTGCTTTCAGTGGGTTTTGGCAAGTGAAGAGAACTCAGTTGTTGGGTAAAATGTCATTGCCAGCTGATCTGGATTTTTATTCACAAAGCAGAGGGCTTATTTTCTACAGGACAATGTAGTCTCTATATCTGGTGTCCTACAGGAGAGAATTTAGCATTACCTCCCCAAAGAGTCTTTCTTTTGCAGGAATACAAAGCTCTGTTTTTTTCACCATATCTAACCAAGTACTCCTCCTGTGTTGATTTTACAGAACACCATTCTGGCTTGCCAAGACCAATACTTTGCAGGGGGTCAGAGCTATGACTGCCCATACTTCTCTTCAACATCAGCCTCTACTGTTGATGTTTCCAAGGAGACTTGGGTTTCTCTCTGGGCTTCTGGTCTCCTGGACAACAAATCAAGCAACCAAGGCCCACACTCTCATGGTAAGTATCCCCTTCCACTACTGACCACTGATCACCTATAGAACCAAGAGGAGTAATCAAGCCCTGGTGCCTAGTATTACACAATTACAATAGAACATGCTACCCTATCTTGAGTTAAAATCACGTTTTTATACACACAATTTTATATTACACATTAAATTGTTAACTGGCAACATCATTTATTTTTTTAGTATAATTCTAACATTTTATTTTATTTTTCTCTACTAGGACAGGCATATAACTTTGGGGGACTGTTCCAAGGTGATTTATTGTGGGGTGACCAGCTCTCTTCTCAAATGTTCGCAAATAAGCAGGTAAATATAATTTCATTTGGTTTGAAATGCACTTCATGATTTGCTCATTTAGGATGTCCTAGCACCGCACGAGTTCATGTAATTCAGACCCATTGGTAAGCACAACTAAGAAAGTCTCATCTATCCTATTGACATTCAAAAAAGTCTCAGCATGTGATAAGGGTCATCACAAGTGTTTGCTTACACAACTACTCGTATTTATGGATTGCTTATATAGTTTACACACACCTACATAATATATTTACAAATATATCAACACTAGTTTCATACTTACTACTTCTATGTTTAATGTTAAATTTGTCCAAATTCTATGCTTAACTCTAATTTTGTTCCTTGATCTTCTAGCTCCAAGATACTCTGATTCAGAAAGAAGAGGAGCTGGCAAGACTTCATGAGGAAAACAACAAACTAAAGCAGTACCTGAACTCCACGTATGTGAAAAGCTTAGAGGAAAAGGCTAAGGTGTGTAATCATGTCCTACAAGATTTTATCAAGTAATGTTTCCTGGTCTCAAACACCTAGGTGCTAATCACTAGATAGTGAAAGGATGTTCCATATCTACAGTTTACCTGATAGTGATCCAGCTGCTAATGACCTCATTTGTAGATAAAATCCTGGAGAATCAGTAGGCTGCTGAAGGAAGTTTGATAGGGATCTCCAAGATAAGAACACTCTGGCACGCGTATTGTTGTTAACTTTACTCTCCTCTACTATGCTAATTGAAGCGGCTATCACTGGAAGAACACGTTGCTTGGAGCAATTATGAAGTGTAAAGTAGGTATGGGTTAACACCCTGCTTGACTCTCACCCAGATCGGCTATAAAGTGAAAAGATCCCATTGTGTGCGGTATTGTTTTGTTCAAAAATGCAGCGTGCTTGCAAATTGCACCTGTACCTGCTTGGGATCCCCTGCGGTGCTAAGCCAAGTCCTAACCACTTCAGCCAGAGAAAAGCAGTCTTTTTATCAGAGTGCAGGAATGCCAGACACTAATCCATCTTTCATAGATTTTTTTTTTCTTCCACAAATCCTGCCACAGACAAATACTCAAATAAAAGCAGTGATTTACAAGGCAGACAAATATAAAGATCTAGGCAGTGTAAGCAGTTGATGGCTTAATCGATATTATATGATTGCCTACCATGTAGATTCTAATAGAAAGTGTAACCTTGTGCTTTGCAGAAACTGATGTCGCAAGACAGCCTGCCTTCATTTGGTGCTCCAAAGAAAAGAAAAGCCAGGGAGAGCACACTCTCCTCTCCAGACAGCCAAGCCAAAAAGGCCAAGAGAAATCTCTACGATGACTTCACTGCCTGCGAACAGCAAACCAGCTCTACAGTAGACACATGGGTTCTGCAAACCCTTGGACTAAAAGATGTCAACACTATTGATGAGTCAGACTCAGCTAACTACAGTGCTTTGTCTTCACATCTTCTCCACCACCTGCAGGGGGCAGACTACTGTAATATCCAGGGCTCTCCCTCCTCTGGTTACGGTACAGCACATGTTACTCCTACCCATAGCCAGGATGCCAGCACCTACAGCCAAGATTCTCCATATCTACATGATCTTTCTCCATCCCACTGTGGCTCCACTTCATCACTGCCTGGAAGTCAACCTGTTAGCCCATTTGCTTCTCCCATCTACTACACTCCAGATGTATCTCCAAACAAAACCGAAGTTGCCTTCTCTACTTCCTTGAGCCCCCACAACAATGTGAAGACCCACAGCTTCTCTCAAGGACAAGCTTTTGTACGCCGGGATAATGAAGGAGGATGGAAGTTCACTTGGGTACCCAAGCAGTCTGAATAAACTGAGGGATGCGTGCAGACCCAGGAACTGCCCATAACACTTTTGCACTTTGTTCTCCTAGGAGAGCATGCTGGTTATGATGAGGACACGTGGTGGCATTAGCATATCACACAAAGCAGTCCGGTTCTTTAATCTTGTCCCATCCGACACTCAGAGAAAGAACGTTGAATCGTGAGCTCGATTTTCTTGGACCAGCTTTGACCTTTCAAGGCATCTTGTTTAAATGACATTGTTTATGTCGATCTACTTTTTCCATGAAAAAAAAAAATGTAGGATTTGCTAACAGTATTTATTTCTGTTTAGTTGTATGTGCAAATAATGTCAGTGACGTGATCCTGAGTAGTTTTAACCCATTGTGTATTTTGCTGCCAGAAGTACAGTGCCATACCAATCAGTTTGAAATCAAATGATTTATCACTGCCTAATTTTCCCTATGGTATTATTATTATTTTTTTTAATGATAGGAGGTTACACTGCCTGGATTAATCTAAATCAGATGTATCTCTCTATATTGGATATACTGGTTTTATTCACTGCCAGATAAGGCTGCTACACAGTTCTCAGAATAGAATGTGATGTCCCAAGTCAGGAATATTGACAAATCCTTTTTTTTTGTTAGGATATTTGTGTTGGTAACTATTTATTTACTGGTTTTTTTACAGATAAACATGGACAATCACATATGTTTTGTGGTGTTATGTCTACCTTGTTCACTAAAATGTAAATAAAATAAAATTAAATATGATTTGTTGCAAATGATCTTTTATATTTTCGTTTATAATGGGTGAATGCATGTTCTGAATATGTAGCATATTTGTAAGCAGCCTTAATGAGGAACGGCTGCATTTTTAACAATGAATGGTATATCCCCTAAAATACTCTATATTTTCACCCTGAAAATCCTATTAAATCTGTGATGTCATTTATGAACGTGACAACATAAGCCACACAGAGGTGGATTGAAATTTAATGCTAATCTCTCTAGTCACTGTACCTCCTGCTGCAGCCCTGTAATTATACCTGTATGGTTCAGGTAGCTGCAGCAGCCCTGATAGATGCATTTTGTATTTCTCACACTACACCAATCCCCAACCAAAATAATAAAACCTCATATAATGTTCATGGGCTTAAAATTCAAGGGAGGACATATATTCCTGTATTACAAATTGCAAATGCTTGCTATACCAACCCTTTCAATAATGGATACTTGGGTTGCTTCACTACAAAAAGTATTTGCCTTGTCATCAATAGAACTCTGTACAAAATTCTTGAAGTGGGGAATGTTTAGAAACATTATTCCTAGTACAGTTAAATGTCACATTTAATGTCACACAATTGTTACATAGAAAGGAAAAATACTTGAATGGTGTGTATGTGTATTAAAAAGTAAAATGACAGACCAACTAAGGCTAGTCTGCTTAACACACTAGAGAGTGCAATGATTGTGGAACAGCATCTTTAACAGAAAGAAAAACTATGTCAGCCATACAATATTTAACTGTTCCTATGGGATGAACATCACTGTAGACATCATTGCATTATCTGTTGTTATTAACTTTTCCATGGAAGTAGGAGTTTTAAACCAGTTGTATATCTTCATATTAGCTACCCCTGGTTTAGTCAATGCTAGCAACTCTAATACTCAAGCTACAGTGAGCTATAACTACCAACTTGCATGCGATTTCACAGGGTCATGTGGTCTAAATATTCTTGACTAATTGGATGACAACATCTTTATCAGTATTCTTTTTTATCAGAATGGTATAACTGAAAAACCTGATTGGATAAAGGGGATTCAGATAATTATTATTATCATTTATTGTTTTATATAGCGCCATCAAATTCCGTAGCGCTGTACAATGGGTAGACAGGACATAACAAGTATTATGTAACATAACAAATTGACTAACAGAGACAACAGGTGCTAAACTTAGTCAATGTGCGACATTAAAGAGTTAAGAGTATTCTTGGATACTGTAATACAGTTCCGGGCAATGCTTTAGCACGCTGGGATTGTAGCCCTCAACAAAACCAGTCCAGGTTGAGACTTAGATATTAAATAAGGCTGAATTGTCCATCTCTTTACTTCCGTGGTAAGGAAGCAAGCACATGGTTCATGTCTAAAAATGATGTTGAATTATATTATAGGAAAAGGTAATCCTAGAGGCAAACATTTCAGTGGGTTAGTGTTTTAAACCCACACAGCACATTGCTTCCATTTCCAAGAACATTTAGAACCAAGAAACACATCTGCCAAAGGCATAGTATTGGACTGAAGTCTAACTGTAACTGTTTCCAGTTACACTACAGTTATAACATATCTGTACATAATATAGATACATTTGTAATCTCAGAGTGCAAATGATATACTACCATCCTCATATAAGGCATTCTATAATAAGTTATCACTAGGAAAGTATATAATACAGCACTGATGTTATTATGTCCTGTGTCTGTGCCAGCTATGTCACCCTATACTCAGAGCATGACTGATGATGATTTGTTTGGATGAAGTCCTCCTGTGCTGATGCTTGTCATAGAGTTCGTTGTTTTTACTCTACTGTATGTTAGCTCTCCCTCAGGGCCCATCTATTGAGCCATCCCTGTACCAGCTGGATATGTGGTCCCTCTGAAGTGGATGCCAAGGCCATAGAACAGATGTAATAACAGATTGGTTTATTCACTAAATTATGACTTGCAGGTCAGCTGAGGTGAGACGCAACATTTTATCTCACCTATTTAGCCGTAGATTATAAAGTTCTAACCCTGATGAGTTTCCCCTGTGGTCAACTTGGCCCTGCTTCATGCATAGCTACGTTGAAATCTAAATTTTCTTATTGTTCAGTAAATAATCTCAAATGTTACATAATAGATATTATTAATATAATATGAAAAGTGTAAATCAAATAGACCCAAATGCTACATAATAGTTATTAGTGACATAAAATGTTAGAATTATTATTATGATTGATTACTAACTTTTTAACGCAGAACTTTGAGAAACAAACTGTTCGTTTTAGTTTTGTTTTTTTAAGAAACTTTCCCCAAGGCACCAATCACCCAACAACGTTTGATTGATTTACATCTATTTAGGAATTCATACGAGTTAGTTTGCTTATGTGGATCGTGAGTGAAAGGTTAAGGTTTAGATTAATGTTCAGATTAGTCTCATTAGGTTGCCCTGTGGAAACATCACCTGGGTCCTCCTATGTAACAGCTACTTTCCTCATGAGAAGAGGTGGTACGGTTAATAGTAAGATGAGTAAAAGCCACTGGCACCTTTTGCCTAGTTGTACCTTGTTAAACGATGATTATATTATGCCACTGCTTCTGGGACCACAAAACCAGCATGAAAAATTAACATTGCATATGTCTTAATTTCTTACAAGGTTTAAAATGCAAAATTTGCATATCCATTTGGGATAATCCCAGGGAATATGAATGACACAGGCAACACCTGACTATCCACAGCAGTACCCAATAAAAAAGAAGGGAGCAGAAAGTCTACCAATGAGACCTTGAAAATGTATCCGTAAAGGCAAATGTCTAATTTAAAAGCTATATGTTGAGAATGGGGTTAGTCAAAGCTTCTAAATTTAAAGTGCTTTAAACCTGCTGGACATACGGTAGCTCCACTTCAGGCTCAGAAGCATGTCAATTATCTAACATAATTATTTAATGTAACGTTATCTTGAAATACCAATCCGCACAAATCAATAGGCAGCACTATGTGTGTGCATGTCATTTTTAGATAAACTATCTAAAAGTAAAGAAGAGTAATAGCTTCTCTTGGCCATTGAGAGTCTGACAACACCAATAAATAGTGCAGAGTGATTACTTCTGGTAAAAAAGAAATCTATTTTCCATCTTTTCTTTAGCAGCCAGGAAAGAGCCAAATAAAGATGCAAAAACGTAGGTGTGTACAATGTTGTCTGGGCTATATTAATCTTACAAATTTAAGAGATCCTTATGGTAGGTGCTTAGGGAAATGTTTTGATTTCTTGGTTGGTGCAGTGGGATTAACAGCAAATTTCCCAGATATCTTAAAACTCCAAATGCCAGCAAGGTTTAATGTCAACCAGTCTGTGTCAAAGCCATCTACCTAAAAAAGGGTGAAGCTAAGGACTGGTACAGAGGACTTTATATATTTCAAATATAGGAATGGATATTTTCGAAGTTTTTAATCAGATATCTCCAAAATATTAACACTTCTATATAAGCAATAGTGTATATACATCTGATATTTCCAAAATATCTGGACTGTGTGCAAAGTAACTAAGTGGAAGAAGAACCATAATAGGTGTAGTAGTTAGGCCATACTTCATAGATAGTTACTGAATTCAGATATTATTTATATAAATTAGAAGAACGAGATAATAAACAAATATGATTGAAGAGTTTAATGGAGGTACCTAACTTGTCTATTTGAAAATGCTGTATGGCTATGGTTTTAATTTGTAATACAATACATGATAGGTGACAAATGGAGCATAGTTAGACCATCATATTAACGGGACGGCTTCAGAGTCTGAACAAAAATATCAATATTGTTCATCATTGCTATCAATCAATGGCATACTGACTATTGGACATGTATTGATTATTGGATTATTCTTTGAACGGATTTTCCATCGCCCCTTTTTTAACTTTAATTTGAAGACGTCTTGTGTTGCAAGTATCCTGTTGACCCCTGGCTCAGAAGAAGCTAGTGTTTACCCCTCAGGGACTGCTGGCTGTAGTGCCGGTTTGACTGTCCAGTTTTGCTAGAACCAGCCACTTGAGATTATGGAGGCAATTTGGAATGAATCACTCAGGTCAGACAGCAGGGTAAGCAAAGAATGCTGTGCTACCAGCCATAACATCTCTATCATCTTACACAGAGGACTTAGCAACAAAAGACTTTTTTTTTCAAAGTGATGCTTCCTTATTAGAGGTAATGGTCATCTGCTAAAATAAACTTGCTGGAAAAGAAAGTTGATCACTCTCAGTATTTCAATATCTATTAAACATCCATTATAAATCACCTTAACCAGAATAAATACGTAGGCTTTTTGCTATATATTAAATACCTAAATACAATAATTCCATAAAAGAATTCAGTGAAAACAATGTTGTACAACTGTATAATTCAAAAATTTGGATGTTATGCATCTTTCCATATACTTTTCTCATTGACCTAAGAAGGTCAAACACTAACTTAACTTAACACTAATTAAAATTAGACAACTGGATGTTTGATCTTTGCATTGTTCCTATCCTATATTGTGTAAATCAAACATAAATGAGTCCCTTATGGAGCAAGAACTTCTAGGACTTCCCTTTTTGGTGGTCAATGATGAAATACAAACCTCAATATATTTTTATATTATATTAATAATAGGTAGACAACGTATAGGGTATTTTGGAAAACATCCCTCATATCTGATGATAGGCTTTGCCCTAGAGGGCACAAAGCAAACTTATAGATAAGAGGACTTCCTCCCAATCAGTCACACCTGAAGCCTCAGCACCACTGACACGTGTGACAGGTTTAGGCTGCTCCAGCCATGAATGTTTGCTCTTATTTGGATCACTAGGGTTCAAGTCCAGTTAGCAATTATTCCTCTACTCCTAGTTTGCTAATTTTCCTAGGCACAAACTACATCAGCTATTTCATATAAGATGGTTCAGTTTATTTATAGGTCATCAAGAATATTCAGAGGCCGACATCAATTCATGGAGCAAGGTTTTCCAAAATGTCTAAGTGCTGGTAGGCACTGGTGTCTCCAGTTATGTATCTCCAGGAATACTTTTTAATAAGAAACCCATACTCTTGCTGTTTAACAGATACAGAACACTAGATGACAAGACTGGAAGCGATAGAGCCAAATGCTCTACTATGATAGTATTATGAGAGGGAGAAAGATCTTATGTGAAATTTGTCATAAGACTCCTATTTGTTTTGCATTTTAAGACTTTTTCTAACTAAATGTAACATTAGAAGCATTCTTCTAAAGACTGTTGAACCTACAAACCTTCCCCTGAAATAACTCTTTAAGTATGTAAAATGTTTTGCTCAGGTATCATGTGGCACAAAAGCATGCACTTACGGGGTTTTGCCATAAAAGCGCTGCAATGTTTGGTGCTGCTCTTAAGTAACAAAACCTTCAATAAAGAATAAAATTACACATTCTCAAAAGTTAATTAATTAAGGTTTTGTGGAACAGCACCGTTAAATCACTTTTCTAATTTGCATTGTATCTATTCCATAATATTAACAACTGGTGAATGCAATTAACTGGTTAATTTGATGCGTGCTATATTTGCCAACACTAAAAAGTATATTTATTATTTTTAGGCTGACTTTCGTTAAGAATATTCCTAACAAACATTTTTTCACACCACACAGATTTATGTTTGCTTAAGTGAGATAAATAAGGGGCATCATAATATGTCCAGTTCAAATTACTGTCAATAGCTGCAGTTATACTAAATACATGTAAGGTCATGGTTGCTTCTTTTCTTATTTTTTTTTTACTAAATGGTCCAGGGAACCCCTTTAGGGGTGTATTATCGATCCAAAACACTTTTTATTGCATACTAACTAATCACTGTAATTTTTTTTTTCAAAATATAGTCTTTACAATGACCCATTGCCCTACAAAATGAGTATAACTCTAACTTAGAAGAAATCCCTTCAGGTGCCGTAATTGCTCAATTAGCATAGCCATAAGGTCATTACATCTAAAATGAATGCTTGTCATAGTTGACTTTTTAGGTCATTTTCATGTGGCGGTTTCTTCAGTTATCATTCACCATACATACTTTTGAGATCGCAATTAGTTTAAGAAGTTTCCAGTTTCTTCAGATGGCACGTGCCTTAAAATACCAGCAACTTTTGCACCATTTCCAATTGTGCTTTTCAGCCTAATTCTCTATCCTATCTAACACCCACATCCCAACAAGATATGACAGAGCTATAATCACAGGGTGATTTATGGTGTCCCTGCATCACCTGTACCTTCTATTCTTTCATTGTATCCTGTACAATACACAGTGAAAAGCAGAAAGGTCATTTTCTTGCTCCAGGTCACCAAAACTTGTCCAACCGACCAAGCCATTGAAATGAGGCGGGCCTTTGTAAACACAGAAAGTGTGCCTACGTTTTTTTAACTGGAAAAAACATGCATTGTTTGTGTCTAACTCCAATGCTAAATGTGGGGTGGTTGATAACACCATGACATAGCTGATACTAATGATAAGCATAACGCTCATTTTAAGGATATAGTCAAAATAAATAATTACAATAGTATTTTAAAATTTTCATTTTGACTTTGTGTATAGTACATAGAATGGTGTTTCCAGCAATGTTAGTGTATTTTAGCGTAGTTAGTTTTTCTCAATTATTTAAGGTTAATAAAAAAATGTATTATCCATGACTATGTTGAGCCCCAGACTTTAATTTGAATATTATATACACTCAGAGTGTATATATGGACATATTTGTATGTGCATGACATATTTTTTATAAAGTGTATCAATATTAGATAAGGCACTATAAAGTATATCCTTTTAATGGTAATGACAGAAAATTTGCCAAAAAGTAGATTTAAGCCAAGTGTTGTACGTCATCCATCTAAACAGCTCAAATTACGTAATACTTCAATAATATTGCCACTGTCTTGTCTACTAAAAGCCTAACGCTTGTATCTGCTAAAATATAATATCCTGTGTTATTCTCTGTCTAGTGAGTAAAATATCCATATGGTACAATATACATATGTCCTCTGCCATATAATTTCTGTGTCCTCTGATCCAAGCTATCCAACAACAAATCATGTTAGATAATGTTTTCAAGGAGATCTACTGCACCCAGGGACATATGAACTGAGACATCTGGGTAACATGAAAGATCCTCTGAATAATTGGTATTTTCGTAGTCTAATAAAATGCTGCTTCCTTCTCTGTGATAGTGAGGGGTTTTTTTCTGTTCTGAGACCATAGGTGGGCCAAGTGTTTTTTTCTATGCTGCTGTATGTCTATATGTAAAAACAAATGTATATCTAAAACTTTGGATTTTGTGAAAGTTTCTAAACTCAGAAAAATTTCATAGCTACAGGAAAGTCATTTGAAAAAAACTTTAATAGTAGCTTAGGGTGGAAAAGTTTGCCCTTCCAATAAAATATATACGGTGTTAAAATAATTTCGGCCCTTGAGGATATATTTTTAACAGTTTCCAGCCCAGCATAGGAGAGGGTGTGCCGGTAATAGAATATAGCACCACAGGGGCTTTGGCTCCCGGAAGCTCAGCCGCCTTTCAGTTTAGATGCTTTAATCCCTGCTGGCACAAGGGAGTTCTTTCCAGGGGGGAAAAAGACCCTTGTATAGATGGAGCCAGGTTAGGAGGAGAAAAGTGAGGAGAAAAGTGGGAGTGAATAACAAAATGAGTGTCCATTATTTAAGATTATCAGAAGAATCCTGACTCCCACTAGACATTTGATGATTTAACTAAGTAATGATTGTTTAATGATCATTCACAATAAATATGACTTCTGTCAAATTACATTTGTTAAATCCCTAAACATGCTCTCATAAAAATCCTTGGTGATTAGCCCAGGTTCTACTGCTTATACTATAAGACTAATTAGCAATGCTTCTGAGCATTAGACCAGGTTAATTAATGTGATTGTGAATAGTTAAAGCTAGCAAGGGGCTGGATCTTTTAAAAAAAAAAAAAGCCTGGATAGTGATAAGGAAATGAATTTGAATTGATAAGTTAGCAACACATTGGTGCCAGTGGGTCTGTCTACTGACATTGCAAAATGAATGTTGAATTAATGAGTAAGAAACAAGTTTATATTTATCAAGCAATAAACATTAATATATATATATTCCTTATTATATAAAGAATATTTAAAAAATGAAAAAATAGTGCGTATCTTAAGTGGCTTTTGGTTGCTACGTATCCTGGATAGTTTGTTTCAGAAATGAGCTCTTGTTAATATTTTCCAGATACATTTAAAGCAAGACTCAAGCAATGTTTGACCAAATGTCACTTAACCAACTTGGATGTGTAATTTTATACTAAACAAAAAATAAGTTAAATACAAATAAGAGTTGTATTATATTCAGAGTGTATTTAAATAATATTAAATAAAACAGCCAGCAATATTTATAGGGCATGTAAGCGTATAAATACAGTACACATGATCTTAATCTTGGAACACTCAGGTAAAAGTAATTACAATCATACATATATATATGTACAAAATACATATTTTTAGATTTCCTTCATACTTGTACATGCATCTATTTCATTTAATCCAATTTCTAAAGCATTAAATATACAGAATTGTTTTAAGCAATTTTAAATAATTGGTGAAAAAAAGCTGTTGATCATCCAGTGAATTGCATAACTACACCACATATCATGTAAGCATTCTTAGTTATATCTTAATAATGTATTGAATAATACGGTTTTAATATTAATGTAATTCTTATATTAATATTAAATGTGAATTAATTAATTGTGAGAATTCAGCTTCTATCATAAATGACATAGAATGTATTATGCATGTGTATATATGTGTGTGTGTATGTATGTATGCATGCATGTATGTAGTATTGTGTTAAGAATCATCAATGTATTTTATATTCGCCACCCCTTCAATTATAAAATCACACTCATTGCATGGTGCCTCAATATATACGTTACATGCATTCTTCAGTTGTGTTCCTTGACTTAAGAAACAAAAGACTTGCTTTATGCAAGTTACATAGAGAATTCAAGCTCTTAGTGGTACTCGAAGTGCTGTGTTCTTCAAAACCACTTCTATTGTGTTAAAGAACAATAGATAAGGGATGCTCGAGCTGTCACTGTCAGCTATTGTGCTCTGGCCAAGGTGCTGAAACAAGAAGGCCTTCTAAAGGGCAGGTGTTCTTTCAGGGGCGAGATCAGAAAGCTGTATTGTTTACAAGAAAAAAAAAACTTGATACTTTTAGATAACACATTTATTATTTAATAAGTTCAGCATGAGTTAAAGATAGCTTTTTAAAAGGACTAAAGCAATGAGCTAAACCAAGAGCATGTCTAATGAAGCACAGAGCCTGAAGTTGAAAATTTGTGTAAGAACTTAGAGGAATGAGACATATACCAGGTTTTGTCTTGTTTGAGGAATCCTAGTTGTTATTCCACTGCTTAAAGAAACATCATTTACAATAAAGAAAACATACATTAACCTAATGAGGCTAAACAACATGCCTAATGAAATGGCCAGTAGGCTAGACATTGTGGGTTGTCCAAGACATCATGTATAAACCAGGGTGGGTAGCATAATTCCATGTAAATTGATCTAGTAAACAAAAGTATGGTTTATTTTGAGACTGTAGACACCTTTTGAAGTCCACTGTTGTTTTTCTTGACTGTCTTCTTCCACCGCAGACACATAAACACCACTGCTGCAACACGGTTCCGCGTCTAGCTTTAATGTGCAAGTGTAGGGCCTCTGCCACCCCCCACGTCTAAAAATCATTGTTTTAAAACAATCTAGCTGTTTACACCTGCCTAAGGCCACCAAAAGGAACAAAAACTCCCTAAGTTTTTTAAACGAAGATAAACACGACACAACCCCAAATCCAAAACCATGCATAAGAACTGTCTAGACAAGCCCTCTTAGGCCTTAAATGGAGGCTACGGCGGAGACAAGATGGTTAATTAGACTCAAATGTTGACCCCCCCAGCTACAGCTTATAGCCACACATTCCAAAATCCCTTCAGAATTATAATAGTTTTATAATGGATATTACAGAATGACTCCAGTCAGCAGTACTCATTGAGCAAGGAGCCTGTCAGACAGTGACTGTAGGAGAAGGCGTGGGAGGGTCCTATGTCATCCTGCTGCACCGCCCATATTGTCTGCCTCTCTTTCATCAAAGGAATGTGGGCTGGGGACTGTTTTGTTGGATTTATACTGCATTTTTCTGGACAGTTCTAAATTCTCCTAGAACTCATCTAGAAAAGTGCTATGTTATGCTTTAAGTTTGAACAAATGAGTTTTGGGGGGAAAAAAAGAAACAGAAAACATTAATACATGGAAAAGTTACCATAGTTACATTTGAAATGAAGTATTAAAGCACTCGCATACGTGAAAGATGTTTTCTATGTACTCACAGACCGATGTAGAGAGTCATGGGTGGCCTACAGATAGCTACTTATTATTTTAGATAACATAATGATGGCATTATTAAACCCCACAGGTAAACAATATGTGTTGAGTGATATACAACATTTATCAATTTAGATTTGTGGTAACAAACATCAGCCTTACAAAATTTGAGCCAAGTTAACTATGCGTGGGCAGCTGTCCCAAGTGCAGGACTGCAAACAAAACTTGCCAGTGAGACAATTTCTATCCCTACTATATAGAGATATTATATTCTTGCTGGAGGACTCAGGGAAGGATTGGAATATTATTGAGTATCATTCACCATGCAACTGAGAAATCCCAAGGTTCATGAATCATCGTTCCACTAGTACTTCCAAACAGCCTGATTAAGAAATTGTGGTTACATTTTTTTTTCCAAATAATATCACTCCCATGCTTGCTGCCTCTTAAAATACCATAAATATTGTATTTCATACCATATTCAATTTGTAATACATGAAGAACCTAGTCATCTCTTTCACAGTGCATAGGATCATACAGTATATACACCGTTTATTAGCAATATTCAGCTATAAAATCAAGTAGGGACCACAACCTAATACTAACTTGTTTCTTTTACAATTAGGTATTTACTTATTCCTGTGATCAATAATATCATGTAAGTTATCTGCCTGTATATTTTCGTAAAGTAAAAAAGCACTGTCTGGAATGCACAGAAATGTTTATAGTCAAGTGCCTGTGTTTTATGTATACCAGTTCCAAATCCAGTGCTGTCGTATTTGCGATAGAATTGATCAAAACTAAAACAAATCTTCTTTTTTGAAGAGCAAAGTGTTTCCTGTCTAAGATGTTTATACAGCGATACTTAAGGCATATTAACCCATATCTGATAACCCATATCAGATTGAAGTAGCCAAGCAGGAAAGCGAATGGCATGGGCTTATGGTTATATGTCAAGAAATAATATAGCCTGTGGCACTCAAAGAGTCGACTAACCTACGAGCTATGTGTAGTTATCTCTATTCATTATCATGCACACTTCAGAACTAACTGGAGGATCTAGACACCTGCCTACACATTCACATTCAAAAGGAACCTAATTCCTTAGCAGCTCATTACAGACGCTATTCCTTCCCATTGTAGTTCATTATCTTTTTAACACAAACAGGTCTCTTGGCACTTCAACAGTATTTTGCAGTTTAACAGAATAAAGCAAAACAAATAAATAAAGTGCATGGTGAACTTGGCAACTGTCTGTAAGATAAATGTCAATGTATCTAAAAAGAGTGCTTTCTTGGAATGCAGCATTCAACACATAAAAAATCTTATGTATGCGACAATCCAACATGATTAGTTTGTTATGATTGCTTTTATTAAAATCCTGGGTATTCACAAAGACAGCGCTAGATGTCATTTTAGAAACATTGCTAACTGGACCCTGTGGTTTAGTTGCCAGCAGCAATCCTGCTATATTTAGGGGGTATGTTGGCTACTAAGCTGTTGCAAGTGTCTGAACCCATGAAGAACCAATTTTACTGCAACATAATCATAAAGGTTATGTTAAAATAGAAGTAGGGATCCATTTGTCTGACTTCAGCAGAGATGCGCACAATTCTGTGAAATTTGAGCTCCTACTGCAAAGTTCAATGGTTGGCATAAGGTTTTTAGCTCCATGATTTAGTTGTGTCCTCTCTAAAATAGAAGGGATGAAACGCATCATTTTTATAAACTAAAAAATACAAATTGTTTAACCGTGGTTGTTTTAAGGGAAAAATATGTTAGACCAATGGGGGCCTGCATTAACATGTATATGGTAAAACCCCTGATGCTAAGTATTTAGTCTGTTTAGAGCCAGGTTTATAAGCACTCATGGTGGTTGCCTATGTTTTTGTCAATCATTTGAACTAATATGGGAGCACCCAAACTATTAGGTGAAAAGTGATTAGGGTCTCCAAACAGTGCCAACTTTTTCCTAGTGTCTCCAAACAGTAGTAATTTATAAATCTAATGTTGAAGTATACACTAATCTGCAGTGGTTGCAATCTGGGTGCTATGGCAAGTTCTATGAATGCAATATGGGTGCTGGGCAAGTCCTTTGGATGCAATCTGCATGCTGGGGCACGTCCTATGTGTGCAATCTGGGTTCTAGGGTTGGCCTGTAGGGTGTGTGACCTGTAACCTATGCCTGTAATTTATGGTTTCCATGGATTATTTATTAGATCTATACATTCAATGCTCAGTTTGCATGGGCTTTTTCTGTTGATCTATACCTGTCAGGCTGGCTTTGTGTGTATTCATTTGCTCTACACCTGCAATGCTATGTTACCATGTGTTATTTATTTAATCTATACCTGAAAATACATTTGTTTGGCATTTATTCCATCTTTGTGCATTGTATTAAGCATTACTAGACACAAGAATTCGATTTTCACTCTAACACAGCTTAAACGGTTTAGTTAAATCGAATTTTGTTTCATAGATTACAAAGCATGTCTTTGTATATATTTTCGTATTCTTAAATCTGCCCACAGAACTGCAAAGCCCATGTCTCAATAGTTTTTTTTTTTATTGGCATTTTTATATACAAACGGTAAAAGAATTATGGAAGCAATAATTCTCTGTCGTCATGTAAATCGCAATCTCTCTAGATCTTGCAATAAAATGCATCACTGCTAAAAAGATGCAGTAACTGTTATAGGAATATAATTTATTGGATAGAACTGTAAAACACAAGAAGATTTATTACACAAACTGCAGATCTTCTCTGCAAAAAAGACAGCTACAACAAGGTACTAATGTATTAGTATTCAATTAGTGATAGCAACTTTATATAAATATCTGGATTGTGACTACGCCTATTCTTAGAAGGGCATGCCTGGAAGTCACTATGTAGGCCACATTGTACAAATAGGAAGCTCTCCTACTTTAACTATTTAAAGGATGCGCAAGGTATTGCAAGTCAAAGTACTGCTTACTATGGATAGGCAACCCCTTGGTATCTCAGATGATGTAGATACCAACTCCCATCACATTAAACTAAACTTTAAATGGTTGGTGCTCAATGACAAGTTGAACAGGTTTTTTTTGTTTGAAGGGCTCTTCTATATTTAATAACCTATACTGGAAGTCTTATAATTTATGCCCACTATGCTGTTTTCTAATTTTATTTACTGGACCCTCATCCCCTGTTTTTATCCACTAGAGGGCGCTATACAGATAAGGGCAGATAACAGACCACCACTGGACTACTCTGTTGACCTTTACTGGTCGGTGTGACTGGTACAAGGCAAGAAAACAGAACAGTATACATTTGATTTTTTGAATGGCGAGGTGCAATGAGGCAAAAGGGATGGGGTGGAAGGAATAAGAGAAATTATCTCAGTTATAAAACATCACTGGAGAAAGGAACCAACAAGTTCAAGGTCTTGTGTGCAGCTGGACTCAAGTTTAGCCAATGGATTTGACCGAGGGAAGACCAGACAGCTAGCATCAACTTGCATCAAATCACTTGAATACACTGGTACAGAGCCCTGCTAGAGTCACCATAAGGGTTTTAAATTACACTTGGTAATCAGAGGCTGGACAGACAGAAAGCTGAATATATCATATATTGCTATGTGCTTTAGTGCTGGTCTCTTCAGTCAGCACTAAAGCTCACGGAAATATATTATATATGTGCTACACACTACAATTATGTATGTATGTATATTTTTATTTATTAACCACTAACAGAAGTACTTAGTGCTTTACAGTTTACGGTATAATAAAAGGCAATGTCCAATCGTATAAAAGATACATCAGCGTACAAATGTTAGGAAAGGAGGTCCCTCTCCTGTAGAACTTACAGTCTAAGTAGTAGTATGTGCAATGTACAATGTTCATATATTTATCATATTATTTTCATTACATTTTCATTTACAAAAAGATAACTGCAATATGTTGTATTAAAAATATTACGTACATACGTACTGGCCTATTTCTGCCAGGATCACCAAAATGGTAATTATGAACACATAGAAACAATGAGGCAACTATTTAACCTCTACTAACATTTTGTGCTAGAAATAATGTACCATCTATAGTTGTAATTGGTCATTTCTGTTAATGAGCGTACTCATGGCTATAAAACATGAATGCTTGCAGCAAAAGGACACTAATTATTTAAATAATTAAAGATGCATACATGGCAGCCCATAATAAATAAAACAGACCGTAGCAGTTAATAGCACATTACTACAATAACTTTTTTCACAAAGAAATTATGAACAAGTTAATTAGTTTTGGTCTTAGCATTTTGTTATGTTATGATAATGATTTAGGTTTGTGCTGGAGTAGTGAGCATTTCAGCAGTGGGCTTTGTTAATATGGGGATTAAACTGATTCACAGTGCCACCTACTGGAAGCAATTCAGAAAGCAATTGCAAATAAAACAGCCATTCACAAAAAAGAACAATATTTTCCCATCATAGTAATGATTCATACAATAGTGATTTCTGTGTAAACCCTCTTGCACACATAATCAAAGAATCCTGAAATCCTAAAATACAACTAATTATAATTATACAACAAAACAACATTGGAAACATCCAGAGTGCCCACTACATCACTTTATTTTTTAATGTACTAAAGTCTTTTTCTTTTACTAAACAGTAATGACATAAGGATTTGTCTCTTATGACATAAACACAAAGAAACAATAAATATAGTGGGTGCCTAGACCTTTCGGTAAAGAAGGTAAGTACTCGTGAGATCTTTTCCATACTCGTCTCCTGTTTTATACGAAGCTGGTATAGAACACTCAATGACATTTACAAGATAATACTATGTAAGAATTTGATGTGTTGACCTTCTTTGATACATTTGACTATGTAAATTTGCCTAAACACATAGAAAATGGCAGAACTTTATCTCACAAAATTATTACTATCTATGCTAAGTACTGTTTCTGCTTAATTCAGGCCAACGATGAGGTCACTTTTTTGGCAATTCTGTTCTTGGTATTGATGCAACCTACTGTAAATTTATCAAAGGGAAATACAACAGAAATAAAAGGTTTGTGGAGCTAACTGCAGATAACTTCCCCTGAAAGAAGCCAAGGCCAAATCGCCTTTAAAAATGTATAGTTTGGTTGTTGATATTAACTGATTAACTATTGCACTTTTGCCCTTTATGTGTGCAGGGGAAGGCTAGGAAGGGGCTACTCTGGATTAATTATTTTGGGCCACAGTCTGATGCTGTATTATGTCTTTTACTGTCCAAAGTAGAAAGGGCTCTATGAAAAATTTTCATTTCATTTCTATGTTCTTTTTATATATTTACCTGTACAAGCAAACACAGAAGCTAGGTTAATCTTTTTACTGAAGGAAGCACACAGAGAATATTCATGTCTGCAGAAATATATTATGTATTGATCCATCCCTTGATCAGTACAACATGTGCAAAGCAGATATCCACCAGAGGAAAAGAGAGAAAGACATGTCCCAATGATTAAGCGCTGTTAAGTGTGAAATATCATTTTGGAGTCTTTCCTTTATTCTGGCGGATATCTGCTTTGCACTGACCAAGGGACAGATCTATTTCTGTAGAAAATAATTTGATGCTGTTGATGTTGATGCATGCCAGGGGGTTTTTCATGCTGGGGGTTGCTTCGCATCCAGGCTAAACTCTTATGGATAGAAAATGATAGAATACATTGAGCTTGTTGTTTCCAAATGTACTTTGAAAGGCTGCTTTATTATTGGGCCACATTGCTGAGATTGCTCACCCAAGGTGCTTGCAGAAAGAACTCAGAGCTAGGTACTCATACAATATGATGAAATCAGGAAGTTGGAATATTTCACCTCAACTACAGCTGCAGACTTACAGTTTAGTGAATAAACCTATTTTCACATAACAACATTACTTTGCATAAGTCCAAATATATCATTAATGTGTATGTTCTCTATAGGTAAGTTTTCATTGGAATGGTGCAGGTGGGCTGTTGGGACAAGTTGGCATTGGATCAATACACTGAGTGTAAAGGGCTTAGATCAATTACATGCCATATTTCCAGTTTCTGGTTAGCACTTTTTTCCTGTCCTGCAACCCTCTCAATCAAACTTTTGTATTCTTATTTGACTAAAACCATAAAGATATTGTATTTTTTTGTCATTGATTATAAAACTAAACTATTGAATAAAGAATAAAAACTATGTGTGACTTTCAAGACCCATGGGTTTGGACTTGTAATAAACGTGTCCGTCTACTCTACTGGTGCTACTCTCTGCCTACCTCATCCTTTCCACCTTTCCACCTGTCACTGTAATTACACAGTTTACAATCTGCCATCTTCTCATTACCCTCATTTACAACTCTACACATTACAGAAGGCAAGAAAAGTTGGGACTTTTCCCCCTCTGATGCCAATGGTTTTCATGTTAATCTGGGATGACTGTACTGTTACAGTTAAACAACACCTGCACTATTTGGATTCTTCTTCATTGAAGAGTCAAGTTTTTAAAGGCACACTCCAGTACCACTGGTAGGTAACTGAACAAAGAATGTATGTTAATGTTTTGTTATTCAAGCTACAAAAAAATGAATAACTTATCTTTAGGAAGCTGCAGCTCCAGAGCTAAAGCGGAATACCTGTTCTAAAGGCACCCTAAAACATAGGTTAAAAAAGTAAGTCCTACAAAAGTCTAAACATTTCAGAGAGTAAAACTTTGCCCCTGAACATGAGCTGCAGCCAGGTCTCTATTAGATATTTAATAATTGTATCAATGAAAATGAAACAACATACATGGTTAAATGACACAGTTTCAAAACACAATGCAGGAAAATAATAAATTTAACATGTGAAGCGACTCAATCAACAGTGTCTCCCACGCGCTCCCACGTGCAGGTGGAATGTTACATAGGAAACACTTGGCTACTTTCAAGATTGGCCTGATTTCTACTATGTTAAATCTTATTTTATGTATCTAATCAGACTCTTCAGTAGAAAAAATGACATCTTGTTAGGGATGTGTCCCACTTTCATGTGCTTGGACTTGCTATTTGGCAAACCAGTCAAATGCTTGATGGGTCAGTGGCTGATGACACCACACACTCACTTTGACAGATGAACTAAATGGCGTCCGTGCAGTTGGCAGCTGGATACACACTGCAGTATTCCCTCCTTAAGAAGGTTGTGTGGTGGGTCCAGGTACAGCATAGTATGAGAGGCCTGTCTACACCCTGCCTTTATTGGCATGGATCTAGCAGGTTATTCTTCAAGGGATGGCATCACTTGCCTTTTTTGGTTTATATTGTGTATTCCACTTCAGAATTGTTGGGTGTGTTCTATGTAACCGAGTATAATTTTTACAAGGAGCAGTCAAAACAAGAGATTGACAGGATAAATGGACTGTTAACAGGGTCGCAACACTCCCAAGATGCTGAAGGATGTGTTCCTCGCAAAAAAAAAGACAAAGCAAACTGAGCACTGAAAGGTGGGGAGCCTGCTTTCCATACTCCAGGCAGAGGAAAGGAGTGTGTCTGAGGCAGCACAGAACGTTCTTGTAGAACAATGTCAGGCACGCTCCACTCTTGCCAGTTGAGGTCACCTAATTGATCTCATATTTTAACTCCTTACGCTGTCAGAAAACAACGAATAGAAAAAGTAATTAGCTTCTTGTCTCTCTAGAAGCCAGGAGAGTATGAGTTAATTCTGTCATGGTTAGTTTATATCAGTCTCTCTAAGTTTGGACAAACTCGTTATTTGCCTCAGTTAGGTCATTTGTGCTATTCTTCTTCTGTAGGATTTGGAAAGTGCAGAATGGACAGGCTGAATTCCTGAAAACGGGCAGCAAATGATAGATGATCACAATGTAATTTCCCGAGAACACCTATTGTAAAATCACTCTGCGGTTGGAACACAGCTCTGACTGGAAATGCAAAAATAGCTTACAATTAATAACTTCATTTTGTTTCTTCATCTCAGAGGTGAATTACAAAACACAATTAGTCTTATCTGGAATTAACACATTGTATGCACAAAGATAAAATATATCTTTAACAGTGAATTACTTGCTATTGCATAAAGATGCCCTTCATTTTTAACCAAAGCAAAGCCTAGTTACTGCTCATTTTTCTGTTTGTTTTTTTGTTTGTTTTGTTTGTGCTGTTTTGCAGGGATATTGTGATTTTTAGTGATCAAGTGTTTCACAACTTTAAAATACTGTATTTTTCCAAATATAGGATGCACATGATGCAATATGGATGCCTCTATATATAAAAAAGTCTTTAAATCTTATAACTGATAAATCTGATATCACACGAGTCTTACATTTTAGCCAATAAGATTATTTATTGGGTTTATAAAAATGGCAGCTCTCTGATTATTGAACCAGAACTTCAATGATCCTCCATTGGCACTTCCAATAGCTATCCATGTGGGCGGTGAGAATGACTACTATATGATGACTGTTATTGTTATAAAATTTAACTGCTCATTTAACCCCCTCCAGGGAATTAATCTGAAAATTGCATACATACTGTATTATCTATCAATTTCACATATGCCCTAGAGAATCCTAAATGTGTTTCCAAATGTATTCCATATATACCAAATGACAGAGGAGCCCTTATGTAGCCCAAAAATTAATATACTTCACAGTAGAATTACCCACATAGAAGATATCATTTCTATTTGCATGAGTTTTTTATAGTCCATTGCAGACTCTAGAAACTTGATTTCTCATGTAAAAAGTGTTGAATGAGCACTGGTTAATGTTCAGGTCAGCCAGTGAGATGACTTTCTACAGGTATTAGATCTGCTTTATGGCCAATTCAGCTGATTGGGTTGGTCCTTCATAATAGTGTTATGACTGACTTGAACTTGCAAATCTTAGAACTTAGGAAATAATGTAAGGGCTGCATGAATTCATAGAATCATGAAATATATATAGTCAGTTACTAGTTATAGGGCAGGAGAGGGTACAGAATAGCTTATTAGGTGGGTTTCAATGAAAGTCTGTATTAGTGCACAGTAGGATAGACAGTGTAGGGAGCAGGTTATGCAGGCTGTGTAACTGTAGAACAAGTCAGGGATTCGAGAGAATGTGTGCGAGGAAGCTAAGCCCTTTTCTGGAAGTGTACTGGGAGGCCAGGGTTATAGAAAAGCAAAAGAAGACAGAAGAAAGAAGACACAGGCAGAAGTGGACAAAGAAAGAAGACAGAAGAACAAGAAGAGGCAAGAAAAGAAGTGGAGCCACGAGAAAGGGACAGGATGCACTCGGCAGAGAGGGTAGCAATACATAGAGACAGGCTGTTTCAAGGCAAAGATGTCACAGACAATCTGGGGCCACTGACAAGCTGTTTGGGAACAAAAATGGCACAGATTAGCTTGTTGGGGGCATCGAAAAACTGGAGACAAAGATGGCACAGACAAGCTGTTTGCGGTAGAAATGGCACACGTAAGCTGTTTGGGGACAAATATGGCACTGATAAGCAGTTTGGGAGAACCCGTCACATTCCTGGCAAGTCAGATCAGCATTTTTTTGAAGACTTTTGCACTGGCTCTTGGTGCAATTGCATCTCCCACCTAAGTGCCCTAAAGTAGGGGAAAGGGCAAATATTATATGCAATAATTTACAATAATGATCTGCATCGTTATTCAAGCAATCTTATTACAGAACACAAGGGCTGGCACATTCTAGCCCAGGGAGTCAAGTAAAGCCAAGTGGCCCTATGAGCCCCTTGCCCTTCCTGGTAACTCACGTGCATGCTAGCACACATATGTACATATACACTCACATTTACACACTCACCCTAACACACTTACACATGCACATTCATATGAACATACACATTCACTGTAACACACACATACACATTCATACTCACACACACATACATATACACATATATGCACACTTACACATACTTATACACACACATTCATGCTAACACACACCTGTGCATACACTCTTACTCTAACATTCATACATACATACTCCCACCCTTAACCTCTCACTCACCCCCTCACTTCACTCACAGTTTTCTTTCTGTGTGTACCCTTTTACAATGGGTACAGTTAGGTACCAGTTTTGAAACAAATCCTTCAACTGCCTAATTGTTAATGAAATAATTGGGAAACAGCACACAGCCAGCCATGAAACAGCTTGTTACGTTAATTAAAGCTTGAATGATTCATTTCAAGTGCATTGTGGTGGTGAACAGGGTCAACATTATGAAAATTGTGTCAATGCCCAAATATTTATGGACCCAACTGTATATACCAATATATGTTAGTCCTTCCTGACATAGCCTCTGTAATCAGAGCTAGGGATAGGACTGTAAGTACACATGCCTATATTTCTAATTGGCAAAGCTGAGTACAGTAAGTATAACATGTCTTGATTGTTTTTGTAATCATGTTTTTGTTTGCAAATTGTTGGAAATAGTTACAAGTGACTTACAGAGGACTGCTATGTAGACAATTTTACTATATCACACCCTTTTTGTCTGGGCTACCACGATTAGTCTCATTACTACTGAAAACAATTGGGTTTTACAGCAGGGTTTTATATTCTCCTAATATTCTTAATCTCCGGAATCATATACCTTTTCTAAGGAAGGGTTTCAGCGTCTGAACACCTTACATTTACATAGTTTCTGGAAAAGGAAATACATCTTTTTCTGCAAAGGGTTAATAGTTTTTAGCAGTTGAAAACATTTGTATTTATCCAGAGATTACCGGAACACAAAGATCTCTGCACATTATAAGACTTTTATTGTAAGTTTTGCTTAGGATGAAGAACTTGTAGAGTTTTATTTAGTTATTGCGTATTTCTCAATAAACTGGGAAAGTTGCCATCTTACCAAAAGAGTTCTGGATATTTATAGGCTGAAATCAATGTATGCGCATGAAGTGTGTTGATTAAGGGCAGGTTCGCCATTAAGGAATATTGAAACAGCTGCCCCTGCTGAAGTTCCAAGTTTGGAACAGAATGCGGAACTCCCTATTGTACTGTAATTGAGAGTTAGATAAACTACAAATATTAAAACATGTACACAGTGATTTAAAGGTATTGTTCTGAGAAATATGTCTATAAGTGCCCAAACTGATTTCAGCAAAATGCAGAAAAGTAACAGTACTTTTCAGGCGCAGAAGCAAAAATCTTTCATAAAAATCAACAGGATTAACAAGAAAATCCCACTTAATGAGGCTTCTTGTTTTAACGATACAAGGTGTATATGTATTTATTAATTTATTTTGCACCACACAACATTACCAGGAGAGCATTTCCCATAAGACCTTCTTTGTACAGAACGTCACTTTTTAAAAGATGCTGCAGAAGCCAAAATGGGAAGTTGCTTAATTGCAGTCCCTTCTATTCTCATTACAATTACACACAATATATTCAGTCATAGTCATTTTATACAAAAGTCAATATGTAGTACTCCCATGGACTACCAGATATTGGAAAAACACCTTTGTTTTTAATTACCATAGCCTTTTTGGTTTTTTTTTTCCATTGGAGTCCAATGAGCATTAATTATTATTATTATTTATTGCTTTATATAGTGCTATCATGGGGCAGACTGGGGCAATTGCCCCAGGCGGCACTTTAGAAGGGGCGGCACTTTGCCGCCCCAAGCGCTTTTTTTTTGTTTGTTTTTTGAAGCGGAGGAGAGAGAGAGGGGCACCGAGTGGTTTTCGCTTACCCGCTCGGCGCCCCTCTCTCTCTCTCCTCTGCGGCGAGTCTCCCTGTTCGGTCCCGGCTTGTAATGCAGAGCGCCGGAAGTGACGTCAATTTCCGGCGCTCAGCATTACAAGCCGGCACCGTGGCAGAGCAGGGAGACTCGCCGCAGGACTGTTTAAAGGTAAGTACCGGGGGGGAATCGTAGATTATGGCGTCGGCGAAGTTTAAAATGCCCCCCCCCGACATCGGGGGGGCGGCGTTTTAAACTTCGCCCCAGGCGGCGTTAAGTCTTCGGCCGGCCCTGCAAAGGGTACACAGGACATAACGGCAATCATATATATTGCATAACAAGATGGCATAAATAATTTAATTTTATTACATTCTTTCATTAAAGTGTTTATTTCTAATCTTGACTGAGGTACCGTCAATGTTGGCGCCCTCCCTGTCCCCAAAAATAACACATGAAACAAAGGAATTCTTTTAAAATATTCTTTATTAAAAGTCCACTTTTGGATCAAGATGCTACAAAACATTACAAGACATTGTCATGTAAGTTAACTTTCATTTTATTTATTTTCTGTGTTGACATTTTTCCAAGGGCAAACCTTTTCAAAGTGCTTTTCAATCCCATAACGTAGCAGAAGTCATAACATTCAGATTCACATTAAACCGCAGCCAACAAATTCTCAGAGGGACTGTTAGGATGTCAGAGCCCTGTTAGAATAGAGATACTTTCTCACATATTTGTCATTTGAAATTAGTCTTTCCAGCCTTTCAATGATTTAGTATCTGAACGTGAATGAGAGATGTATGCAGCTGTAGCAAAGACAGGGGAATTGGCCAGCCCAAAATAAGTGTTAGTACGATGTAAAACAGTAGCACTAATGATCTGAAAAGAGTTGATCTTTTTAAACTTTATAAATGAGCCTTATAAATTATTTAATTAGTGTAGCATTTAAACAAACCGATGCCCTTTAAACCAAATAAAAAATGAAAAATATATTAAATATAATCTGTTAGAATGCAGACTAATTTTATGAACCTAGGTTTAGGACCTATAACCTGTCTCCTTTGTTTTTGACCTACATTACTTTATTTAAAACATCACTGCACAAGATGAATATCATAAGTGGATCTTTTTCAATTATTCTTTAATCAGCGAAGATGTTGATCATACTCTGATGGCTTTGATCTATGCAGGAAAGCCATAAAAGGATGTGCCAGGGTGATAAATGTACAATTATTTTTTGGAAAAGACTTTAAATCCCAATGTGAAGGTCTACAAGACTGACATCATTACACAGAGGCAGAAGAAAAATACACCACAATATAATGTATACACAATAAACCAGGGGTTCTCAAACTGCGGCCCTCCAGCTGCTGCAGGACTACATCTCCCATACTCCTCAGCCAGCCCCTTAGCTGAAGGAGCATTATGGGAGATGTAGTCCTGCAGCAGCTGGAGGGCCGCAGTAACCCCTGCAATAAACTATATAATGTGGTTTAGTGACTGCACACTGTGTCTAGTTCTGGTTATCCTGACTGATCTGGATATGCTTTGATGTTTGATGGTCAACAGCCATACAGAACGCATGGAGTTTTTCTAGATACCAAAATCTGAAATGGCCAAATAGAAACACCTTGGTAATGGGGCTTGTGGTTAGAGGCCAGGGGAGGGCTGGCAAGGGGAGCAATTGCCTTCTGGGCTGGTCTGATTTAAAGATTTTGGAACACTATTTGAAGCCTTTCCAAGTATTTTTATAGAAATTCAACACATAATCTCCATGATTCCCATAAATTATTTTCTTGCAAATGTTTTCTGAACTGGAAAGTAGACATTTAGCATGAATCTTGCTAACTGATTTGGGGTTGGTTTATTACTGGACCACATGGTTAGACCTGCTTTTAATGTTACCAGCTCTCCCTCGTTAGAGGCATGATATGATAGAGCTTGAACAATAATTTTTATGTGAGCCTGGGCCCTACTGAGCTATTTATGTAATCAAGTAAGACACTTAGAATAATCTATTTTATGTCCCTTCAACCTATAGGGCTGTAGAACACTCATCCTCAGAATTTCACTCATATTCAGCAAACATTGTTAGTCCATAGAAAAGATGGATGTCAGGGAAGGATAGGGCAGAAGGATTTGTGATCACCATTAGGTATGTATGAATTATCATTCTTACAATGAAAATGAATATCTAATTTTCCTGCTGGATCAACATGGAACATTTTCTATTTTTATAGTACATAGTAAAGTAACCAATCTCAGTATATTTATTTATTTTTTTAATTATATAAGCAAACGTTTTGCACACTCTGAGTTCTCTTGGCGAGAAAAGTATAGGATTATTAATAAACCAGCATTTACTGTATTTGGAAGCTAACAGGGATTTGCCTGCTTTAAGTCTAAAGCAAACAGTTTTCAGCCTACTTTGGCTGTTTGTGTTTCGATGTGATTGTTTGAATGATTTATGCACTTTTTGATAAGGTGCTTGCATAGCATGGTGCAATGAGCCAATCCCCAAAACAGAAGACAATTACCAACGTTTACATAGTATTTACAAAGCTAAAATCATACAGAAGAAGAGTAATCATATATCAAGCAGTGGGTTACAATAACTCACATTCTGTGTCTTGAAAAATACTTCTCTATCTTGATTGAATTAGGGACACTGCAACAAAGAAAGGTATTAGCCCTTGGGGGTATTTAGCTAAAATCTTATGTGTACCTTTCAGATGAGCCCTATGTACATCCTCTACGTAGTGTATACATTTGCAGTATAACCTGTAACACGTTTGCGCCTATATTGTAACAGGGCACCTGCCAGTTTAAGAGGTAAGAGGTATTTACCCAATGTATGACTCTTGGGGCTTGGTTGGTTTTAGTATTTCCTAGCAGATAAGTGGATTAATAGGTTACCAACGCTAAGGGCCACATGTTATCAACCTCAGCTAGAACACTAGCTATAGAACGTGGAGGCCTGGGCACAGTCCTGTCATTCAACATATCTCTCAGATTCCAAGATTGTTAATAGGTCCTAATTGTAATGGGATATTTAAAAGGACAAACTCCAAAACTTACTTTAGTTGTATTCGTTTTCAATGAAGAGCTTGCAGATATTTCTTTCATAGACATTATTGCCACTGTTATACTCCTCTAACGATTTAGGTTTGTCATGTTGATAAAAGGGTCTGGGGTTGCTTTGGCGTGGGACAGCTAAACCTTTTTTGTCCCATGGAAAAGGTAGCCATATAAATAGTGTGATACTTTCAATAGAAAGAGAAATTTAGTAGATAATGTGCAAATTTTGTTGGAGATATAATATTTGATCATTTTGTCTATATATATATATATGTATTATACTTTTTAGTATTGATGTTAATAACAACCATATGTACAATCTTACTTTGGTACTTTTTCAAATACAAAGGTACCACACAGGATTGTCTAGGTGTTGGGAGGGCTTGGGCAATAGAGTTAACTTACACCGGAGATCACCGCATTCTCCAACTCTCCAGGATTGGGTCAAACAGAGTTTATTTGTGTTATGAAGTACTTGGTTTAGACAGTTATGGGTCAATCAACTAAAGGTGGCTTAGCTGGACTCAATTCTTGGGTTCAGACCCTTTTAAACAACTAATGGAAAAGGAAGGCAGATGAGTTCAAGCTAAAACTAAATATAAAGTCCACACAGGGCTCATTAGGTTTCAGACTAGGATTCATTGGATACATTTTACTTTTTTCCCACATGTTTAGTGATGGTACATACTATGTGTAATTGCAAAAATACATTTTCACTCTATCTTTGTTAAGATCTCACCCGCTTATTGTGTTGCTGCTTATCTCAACATGGCCATAAACCTATTATGATTTGTTATATCATTATGTGGACTTATTCCTATCGCTTATGTCTTTTAAATGAAAAATATAAGAGAAGAGAGATACAATAGTTTAATACACACTGTAACATACAGTAAGCATCTCTTTCCCTTTAAGGGAAGAGGACTCTGGACAGGAACAGGAAGTGTGGGATTAGCTTGCTGGGAGCTGGGACATGGAAGGAGGAATATGGTGATGTTAAGAAACAAAATAAAGAAAGTTGCTGTTAAAAGTCATCTCTGAGTGTCTGCAGTTTTTGACAATATTACACACACTGTAAAGGCAGCAGTAAAATACCAAATGAGAGACAAATTAATCTGGTCCAAAGCCCTCTCCCATTTTGCCCCGTAATTTGGAGTGTTCTGAAGGTTAGCACATTTTTAAATGTTAATAATACTATTTGGTATCTTTAATGTAGCAGCCTTGGAACTCTCTGCTATTGTAAAAGCCTGACTTTAAAACAGAGATTATGGTTTTCAATGCCATATTGTACAACAGTGTAACCAGACACTGCCTTTATTCTTTGAAACCTAGTTTCAGAATTTACCTTTATGAATTTACCCTTGAATGCTAATAGTGTTACGTCCATGTATGAAACACAATGTTGCTTGCAAACCACTCTGGCAAAGATAGGGTTGAGTGCGAACTATACACTCCTGACTATTATAATCAGGGTGTGACACATTACAAACATAATTATTTCTTTTTTATGTAACAGTATTTGGAATGTAATGGATTTGAATATACATTGTATCCCCTCTAAGCAAGGTTGTGATGTAAAGTCATGATGTGAGTCATTTAAATAGATGATTCTAAGATATGTCAGCCCCACGTAACAGAGCCCTGGCTTTATACATTCCTGCGTGTTCGCTAATCCTTTTGCACCTGCTTTGGCTTGAAATGCAGAAAGTTGACTGAAACGAGAGTGCAGTTACCGAGAACACTACCTCCTGCTAAGATGCCTGAGGTGTATCAGCAAACAATAGCAATGCATCATATGGTTAACAGAAGAACTCAAGCACAGTAAATTGCATAATACCTTTGACAGGACTACCAAAACTGTGACTCCTCACTCCTTTTTATAGTGCCACAAGGCTTGAAGAGACACCTAACCATAAGCTGCACAAGCTGTAGCCAGCCAGCTAGGAAATGGATGTGTAAAATCTTACCTTCTACACCTTAAGTTTTTTTTTTCCTGTTTTTAAGACATCTTAGCAACTTAAGTACATTCTGGTGCCTTTAGTTACTAGTTTGTCAGATCTAATTATTTTGTAGAAGCTGTAGTTGCTCCACCATTGCCACCATTGCCATAACTTGTGCTGCTGCTTGTGTGCCATCAGAGAAAAAAGATGTGTGAGAGGAAAGCGGGAGATAAAAAATAATGGAGATTAAAGAGAAAGGAGATAAGAGAGAAAGAAAGTTATAGGAGCAAGAGAAAAGAGGAAGATAGGTGAATGGAGGAATGAGATTAGATGGAAGATAAACAAGAAAGAAAAGAGGAAAGGAGAAAAAGAAAAAAAAGTGAAAAAAATGAGAGAGGGATAGGGTGAGTGAAAAGAAGAAAATAATAAAGAGAAAGCAAAAAAGAAAATTAGGAGGAGAGACAGGTAATGCACACTCACTCTAACACACAGACACTCATACTAACACAGATACTGACAATAACACACACACCCAGAATCTCACACACATGCTAACACACACCCAGAAACCCAAATTCGCACATACATCAACACACCCTGACACTAACACACACACCAACATCCAAACTAACACTCATACCAACACACAAGTGCTCCCTGACAATAACACTCACTCACAAAGAGACACTCACACAGACAATGATAAACAGACACTAACACACACCCATATACTCACACTAACACATACACTAACACTCACACACTCACAGACATACACACACAGTCAGACATTGACACACAAACATTCAGTCAGACATTAAAACACACATATACACCCAGACACTGACACTAACACACATCAGGTGTACTTTTTTCCAACCCACACTGTGAATGTTTGAATAATGCATTCAATGTGTACAAGAACAATACAATAATTTGTGTGTTATTAGTTAAAACAGGTCGTGTTTGTTAATTATTATGATATTTTACTTTCACTTTTCACTTTTCTAGCCACTGCAAGTGTTCCTTAGTCAGGTTTTGTCTGTAGCGCTGGTTTATTACCCCTTTGAACAGGAGCACTAAAGACAATAGAAATTTTTTACATTTTCTTACCATGTAGAAAGCTTTAGTTCTACAAATATTGTGAACTGTTCTGCAATAAATGAGAAACTAGACGTTCAGTTACAGATTCCATCTGAAGATCCAGCATCATGAAAACAGCAGAGGCTGTATATTTTATTGAAGATAGCATTTTTATAGAACTAATAGGTAAATTAGTAACAGGGACAGTCTCCGTCTACAACTTTTGAAGTCTGTACCTTATTATTCATTATTATAAATGCTTACAGGGAGCAATGTTAAGAAACCTTTATACATTAGGATGCTCTGCATTTACAAATAGTAACATTGGGATTTAGGTTGAAAAAAAGACCAGAAAAACACACATTGAAACGATTTCCAGATATACATAAAAAGAGGCAAACATTCCTTTGTGACTTTAAAATCGGATATCTCATTGTAGTAACAAGTTATAATTAATAATGTCCATTAACATTTTTATCCCTGTTTAGTAGGATTTGCCAATAAAGCATTCAACCAATTATAAAAGACATAAATACATTTATATTTATTTTAAGATGTCTCCTCTGTGTCACCACTATGATGTATCACTCTGCACTTGTATTATGAATTATTTGGTATAAGAAGAATAATTTAATAATTAAATATAGAGTATGTTTTGCATAAAAAAATAATGTCAATCGGTTTTGGTTTACTGGATACACTTCATTTCTTAACCACCAATTTAAACAGCCACGGATTGAGACATAATTCTCACCACCTTGTAAAGGCTGAACCTAAATGATTCAGGATCTTTGCATACAAATTGTTTTGCAGCTGGAGAAGGAATTGTGCCCCCCTGGCTTATTTCGTTACTAACTGCTACAAGGAGATGTTTGAAATACCAAGCAAGAAACCAATTGAACTTTGATGGCTTCATTTCACATGCTTTGACCCCGGTATTGAAAAGCGCAATGATCTGCCCCTGTGTTGGTCCACTTTACAAAGCAATACTCATTGCAAATGATGTCACAGAAAGACAGAGGTGAAGGTACATTTACTCTGCAAATAAGAGCAACACATCACTGACACCTAGCACAATAAGATCTTTATATCGTGGCTCATGGCATCACAACTCAGCAGACTTTCAGGAAGCAGCCATTCTGTTATTAAACTCTCTGGTAGAAGTTGACATGGGCTGTTCTAGTTCGCGTATTCTAAGGAACAGCTTCACTTTTAAACATATATCTTTGTTAATTGTTGTTTTTAAAAACGGATGAAACATTTAAAAATACATTATTGATTTACTTCAGTGCTGGAAAATAGAAATGTAGAACTAGTCTCATTTGCGTTACTGATGCAGATATATGTAGCTTGCTAGAACATACAAAGTGTATTCAGTTATACCGTTAGGCTTCCCTTTTAATTTTTTTGTATTTTTGTTTGAATCCAGTTACCTCCGGAAATACCCTTTCACAACCTTAGTTACTGTCTTATTGCCCAACCTCTCTCTCTCGCCATTCAGTTTAATAGAAATAATATATCCCCCTGTTTGTACCGCTAGGCAATGTAAGATTATTTAGCTGCTGTGTCCTATGGGGTCCAGTTGCATCTTAATCCCGCAGCCCTGCTGTTACACAGCTGCACGCATTTTATAAATGTATTCAGATACGTAATACATGTATGTGTTGAAAAAAAGCTTCCTCTGGTTTTACCGCATAACAGCATTTACTGCCTCCTATATTGGTTACTCACAAGTGAATCTGCATAATGGTAGAATATCTAATAGGCCACTTAATGGTTTATGGTTGTAAAGTCAATGGGCCCTAACATAGCTTTCTACATACAGCCATTTGGTTTCCTCATTTCTTATACGTGTATTTCATATGTAGCAAAAATACTATACATATACATGCTGGGTTAAGCCATTGCTGGTAGGTTGCTGCCAGATGGATGCCATGGTTTGAGTTACATGTAGAGTTAATAACCGGTTGCTTCAAAGTAAAAAGCCCTGCTATAGCTACAGTACGGTAAAAAGTGTATCAATAGCACAATGCAAGGTAGAATAAAAGTAAAAGCCACAGCAGGTACATGTGCGATCACTGAGCCTTTCATGCTGGGGTTCCCATCTCACTTCCCAAGAAGAAACCTGCTTAAACTTTAAAAGGAACTTGGCTAACAAAGGTAATCCCAGCACACCTGCACACTCCTTTTCAAGAGGTGTTACTCTCATCCTTGTGCACACATAGTGCGCTGGAGATCTGAAACCTGCAAGTTCAGTCTTGTTCCTTTCCCCTCATGCTCTGAGCCATTTAAAATATGTCATGATTTGTAAGCTGGCGAGTCCAAGGGATGTGGTATGTATTTATTGGGATAGTGTTTTGGGTCAAGGCATCATGATTTGGCTTGCTACACTGCAGGTGTAATCTAAAGAACAGCTAATCCTTTTCTTGACATTGTTCAGTCCTTGTCAGACAAGATCTGGAATTGCTTTAAAAGGTGCAGAAGACCTCAAGCTGTGATGGAGATAAAGAATTTATCCACATACGCACACCTCCTTAGGAGTGTTCTGTATTGTTTTCTAAAGAATTAACACTTATGTCTCAATGTTCTAGCATCTCAAGTTATAAAGTAAACTCACAGCAAGTCTGCTTCCAAAGTTCAGAAAACGGACGGCAGGGGATGTACAGGAAACTAGTTTGGCTTTGAAAAGGGCTGCTAAGATTAGGTAGGGCATAGTTATGGTCATGTCTAAATTTAATATAGAAATATAGAAAGCTCCAGTTGTTTGAAGTGTCTCAAAAGGCATGTTGGAGTGACTAAATATTACTCTAGTTCTGCGCATGACCCAGAACACGTTTCGCTCCCACAGTATATACTTTTTTTTGTAAGGTACGTTTGGTGTAGCATTTATGGCATGCCTGTGTATGGGGCAGAAATGTAGTCCTGGTTTTAATAAAAGTGTACTTGTTACATATGATAATTGCCAAATTCACTTAATTCACTTGTTCCCAAGATAAAGAATAGAAACTTTATAGAATAGAAACACTACCTTATTAAATTTGCAATTACTGCCACAGCAGGGAATTGTTTAAAAATACATATAACCAGTTTGGGCCTTCTGATGGAGTGAATATCTTGTGTAAAATAAGTTAATCCGGTGAAGTATTAAAATACATTTATTTTTATGGGAGGATGGGAGTGCTACCAGGGGTATACACTGATCAGCCATAACTTTATGACTCCCTGCCTACTTGGCAGGTTGTGTAGGTCCCCCTTTTGCTGCCAAAACAACCCTGACCCGTAAAGGCATGGACTCCACTAGAGAGGGGTCGGCATGGGCAGGGGTCAGCATGGGCGCCCTGGTTCGTCTGCAGCCCCATACAAAACAAACTGTGATGCACTGTCTTTTCTGACACCTTTCAATGAGAACCAGCATTAACTTTTTTCAGCAATTTGAGCTACATTAGCTCATCTGTTGGATTTGACCACACGGACCAGCTTTCACCCCCCCCCCATATGGATCAGAGACCCTTGACCGCCCATGACCCTGTTGCTGGTTCATTGCTTTTCCTTTCTTGGACAACTTTTGATACTGACCACTGCAGATCGGGAAGACCCCACAAAAGCTGCAGTTTTGCAGATGCTCTGAACCAGTTGTCTAGCCATCTAGCAACCTTACGCTCGCCCATTTTTCCTGCCTAATATATCCCACCCACTGACAAGTGCCATTATAACAAGATTATCAGTGTTATTCAGTTCACTTGTCAGTGGTTATAATGTTTTGGCTAGGCAAAATATATGTTATATATTCCATACATAAATGTTAGGTCTGTGGTATTTTGAGTAAAAAAACGGATTTCTTTTAAAATATACATTTGCAAAGGAGCTGCTTGTGACTTACAGAAACTATACAGAAGGTTTATGAATTGTGCCAGTGGTTCACACATACTTTTCCATGTTATTCCGTTGCAGGACAAGATATAGGCCCCTGAGGTGCAGGGGTCAAGTCTTAAGGACCACCAAGTCTTATTGGTGCAAAGGTGGACCTTGGTATTAATGGCTTCTGTACCTATTTATTACCAGGCATGTGCAAGGTTTGTTTTTATCACGTCACATGTAGATGGGGCCACGAACACAGTTTACAAGGGAGTGAAAGCAATTTCTTTGATACACTACTGTTCCCTAATAACATGGTTGAGAAAAAAATGTTTGAATGATGTTTAGTGGAATATTATCTGCTAAATATTAAAAGCCATTAGTTGCAGGACTGGTCACATGTTTCTCTCTAGCAAACAGCTTGCGCTGACACTAAATGTGCAGCGATATCTTATTAATATTTTGGGTGCCTGCATGTGGGTGAAAGCAGCTCATATATATACTGTCATCCTTGGATAATGGCAGCTTTAAATGGTGGCCATTAAAAAATTAAAGCACAAAGCAAATGTATCGTTGGAATGTAAGAGCACTGGCCAGGAAAGCAGATTAAAATAAAATATAATAGTAGTCATTACAGCCAAATGAGCAAACAGAAAGGAGAACACTGTGTAGGAACACCAGTCCCGTCAGCTTGAATACATTAGAGTTTCCCCATCAGTGAGGACAGCTGTATTAATCCCCTAGGCATGCAGTACACAAAACTTCACATATAAGAGCATTATTTGAATCCAGCTTATTATTACACATAGTCACCACTGAATGGTAATAGGCTACCTCTGGCACTTAAGGTGTCATAGACTACCAGTCCCACACACACACAGAGGCATACTGACACAGGTGTAGCACTGTCATAACATCCTCATTGTCGACACGCTGCTTGTTGCTCACCAGGTATCTAGCCCATAGTGAGTCCTGCAGTTAGCTACTTTAGCTAGTGGCGCACAAATTTAAAATACCCCAAACAGCCTAATTCCACAGTGATGTCCACCATCAGGGACCTCTGCCAGCGCTGATCCTGTTGACCTGAAACAAAGAAAAAAAGAGGGAGAGAAATAAATCCTTGTGGTAGATTTATCCAAAGTGTTCTGAAGTCAATGAAGCTCTCCCTTTTTTAACCTCCCATTACTCCTGTTCACAAACCTATGTCGAGTCCTAGACCAAAGAGCACCCCACTCAAGGAGCCCCTTTGTTGCCCAAACCAGAAAACTCCATGTATTTTTTAAAACACTTTTAGAATGCCAATGTAGGCATAGATCTCTTGTGCATGTCCCCCACAAATTGTCAAGAATTCTGTTGCACCCCAGACAGGCTTCTACACATTGGGGTGTAGGAGAGGTGTGCAGTTGAACTTATCTCCTGGACCTGAGAGACAGGAAAGGGGTTAATGCATTTTCATTTCAAAATGATGGAGCTTGCAGTGACGTCCTCTCCTCCGATTGGAGGATTGGGGAAATGACGTCACCACAGCAGCGCCATATTGCTCTCAGTTCACCTAAGGGAAATATGGTGGCACTTGCAGTGGAGTCCTCTTGACCGATTGGAGAGGACGTCACCGCAGCGGCACCATTTTGAAGGATTGAACAGTGAAGCTAGAAGAGAGAAGATGCGGAAGTGGTTAGCAGAGAAGGTAGCAAAACAATTAGAGAGCGTGAATGAGAATGAGAATGTGAGTGAGAATAAATGTGGCCACCAGGCAACAAATTTTGTTCCCAAATTAAAAATGACTCCAAATTTTTGGACAAACCGAATGGGCAGGGAACGAAAATTGTTGCATGAAGACAAATGGGCCAAAAACTAAAAAAACAAATGCGTCCAAATCGTTTTTGGCCCATTTGCGCATCTACTAGGTAGGGTTTGTGGGTGTCATATTACATTGTGTTGTCACACAGCATACACAGTGGTGAGAAAAAAGTAAGTAAACCCTTTGGAATTGCCCGAATTTATGAATAAATTTGTCTTGAAATATGATATGATCTTCATCTAAGTTAAAATAATGAACAAGCACAATCTCTTTTAACCAATAACACACACATTATTGTGTTGTTCTTGTACATATTGAATATATCATTCAAACATTTACAGTGTGGGTTGGAAAAAATATGCAAATCCCTAGGCTAATCACTTCAACAAAAATTAATTGGAGTCAGGAGTAAGCAAACCTGGAGTTTAATCAATGAAACGGGATTAGCGGTGTGTTTTAGAGCTACTTTGGCATAATAACCCAACATTTTGAGTTTCCTATTGCCATCTGCTGATGTGAACCATGCATACCAAAAGGTACATTTTGGAAATACAATCAAGATTTTGTTGATTTGCATACAGCTAGAAATGGTTATACATAGGGTTTACATATTCATCAGTCCACAGTTAGACAAATTGTTTATCAATGGAGACAATTTAGTACTGTGGCTACTCTCCCTAGAAGTGGGCGCCCAGCAAAATGACTCCAAGGGCACAATGCAGAATGCTCAATGAGGTAAAAATCATCAGAGCCCAGACCTAATAATATGGCTGAGCTTAAATTCCCTCTGAACATTGTGCAGATCTGTTCTGCAGTTACTGGAAGTGATTGTTTGAGGTTAATGCTGCCAAAGGAGGTTCGGTCAGTTATTAAATACAAGGGTTCACTTACTTTTTTCACCAGAATATGATTGTTTAATAAATGTGTTCAATAAAGAGATGAAAGATTATCAGTGTCTGTGCATTATTAGCTTAAGCACATTGTGTTTGTCTATACTTCTGTAGATCCGATTACATTTGCAGAAAAGCAGGTAATACGAAAGGGTATAAATAATTCATATTAAAATATTTTGTAGATACTTTAAATAAACATTATTTACCTGAAGGGGGAAAAAAAAATCCGGAAACTATTTGTGTCCCAAAACCCAAAAGTACACAGTCTCATCTGGCTAAAGCATTATCTCTGCCCACATCGTGTTTAATCCTATGCAAACTAAGGTGAGGTGTGTTATTAAGCTTATACCAAGTCCCAGCTACAGCACGACTGGCCTAACCTGCTGCCTTTCTTCTAAGACCTGCAGCCAGTATATTTAGACCAAGTTAGTCACTTATGAAAACATTGTTTGTTCTCCTTATCTACTGAATATTTTACCAAGATAAACCCATTGACAAGTGCATCTTGATTAAAGGGGCAGTCATTTGATTTTATTTGATATTTCATGTAAGCAATTAGTTTGATAGTTTGGAGATAATAGCAACTAAGGCAAGAATAAGTATTTCAATTTTACATCTTGTGCCTGCAGTGTACATCTTGTGCTTGCAGCTTTGATTAAAAACAAAGAAAAAAAAAATAAAAACATAAACTTTACCTGAAATTAAGAAAAATTATGCAGTATAGCACAACAGAAATTGGCTTAAAGTTACATACACTGAAAAAGGCACACTTCACTGTCCAAACGTTGGACACACAAGGGTGATTCTGTTCCGTCGCAAGCCCACAGTGGATCGTCTTCATCTTCTGGGGCCTAATGCACCAAGGGAATAAGTGGCTACAGTGCCTGCTTGGCCAAAGACTAGCAGGAGGGCTAGATGTTTTCTCTCCCCTTCAAGGGGAGGTAGGAGCTAAGAGAGCAACCCATCTCCCTTACCGCTTTTGCTGTCCTTATCGCTCAACCATAGTGCATGCAAGACCAGAGGATCAAGTTTTCCTTCTCTCACAGGTGCTCACTTGATCTTAGCTAAAAGGCCAAAAGTATATTATGTTAATATGAAAAATGCTATTGGGCTATATTCTGGTAGAGTTTCTTCAGCAAGCATTCAAGTGTAGTAAGTGACATGAAATATTTCATCTGAAATTAGTAAACTTTGATATCTTAGGGCATGAATCCTTACATATGAGAGTAGTTTAGATAGCAAGAGGCCCTGTTGAGTCCCAAGACATATAAGTAGTTATTTATAAAGAGCAATTGTGTGAACTATTTTAAAGGTGTTCTTATAACCACAGCAACTGATGGGGTGTCCCTGTCCGTTGGCCCCTGCTAGCAGTTTCACTTTCTAAACTTTACACTGTTATTATATATAACCCCAATTGTCTCTTTCCTCATTGCTAAATCGGCATGTTATCTTTCCTCTTTGGATCCATGCACAACAAAGAAATTGGACCAATAATTTACTTGCTCCAAGCATGAAAATAAATTTCCATTCTCAGTATAAGGAATCAGTAACATCTACGCAATGCGGAAATGTAATTTAAAATATCCTATGGCTAGGATGATGGTGAGAAGAATACAAAAGCATTCTACCTCTCTTCCCTTGACACTGTTAAGACTACAACTGGGGCTGTGGAGGGGGATTGGGTAGTTCTTTACTTATGAAAACTGAATCAATTACTGGATTCTGGAGCTCGGCATTCATTCATGTGGTGAATATTATGTATCCCAACAATTCTTTAAAACACTGACAGGAAAAATGAGCCTAATTTTCCTGTTAAAGCAAGTGAATTCTTAAATGCCCTTCTCAACAGATGTTGGAGTTTACATTTACACAGCAGGGTATTCAATACACATTTGTTTTTGGAAATGTTACTTTGAAGTATTGCTGTACTTTTTTTTGCATAAAGAAAATCAGTTTCTCATTTTGTGCAAGGACCAATATTCAAAATTACAGAAACTAAAATTAACTGTTTTGGTTGAGTGTGCATATATACTCATTGGCCACTTTATTAGATACACCTTGCTAGTAACAGGTTGGACCCCATTTTGCCTTCAGAACTGTCTTCATTCTTCATGGCATACTTTCTACAAGGTGCTAGAAACATTCCTCAGAGATTTTGGTCCATATGGACATCCATGATGTGACTCTCCTGTTCCACTACATCCCAAAGGTGCTCTATTGGATTGAGATCTGGGGACCATGGAGGCCATTGGAGTACAGTGAACTCATTGTCATGTTAATGAAACCAGTTTGAGATGATGTGAGCTTTGTAACATGGTGCATTATCCTGCTGGAAGCAGCCATCAGAAGATGGGTACACTGTGGTCATAAAGGGATGGACATGGTCAGCAACAATACACAGGTAGGCTGTCACATTTAAACAATGCTCAATTGGTACTAAGGGGCCCAAAGTGTGACCCCACACACCATTACACCACCACCAGTCTGAACCGTTGATACAAGGAAGGATGGATCTATGCTTTCATGTTGTTTATGCCAAAGTCTGACCCTGCCATCTGAATGTCGCAACTGGAATCGAGACTCGTCAGTCCAGGTAATGTTCTTCCAGTCTTCCATTGTCCAATTCTGGTGAGCCTAAGCAAACTGTAGCCTCAGTTTTCTGTTCTTAGCTGGCAGGAGTGGTACCTTGGTTGTAACGAGTGGTTATTTGAGTTACTGTTCCCTTTCTGTCATTTTGAACCAGGGTGGCAGGCTTCCAGAGTAAAGATTCGAGCTACTTAGAAAAGAGTTTCCTAATATTGTAAATGTAGTCCTTTACAAATACATAAATTCTACCTGAGCAGAGGAGCAGGTCAAGTGCACGGAATGAAAAAGTTAGGCATTTTGTGTGTTTACACTTAAAAGATTGTTTCCTGTACATACATATTTCTTATGCTTTTCATTCAATTGTATGACTTGTGCATTATGTTGCAGGGAGACACCCTATTTTTCAATTGTAGAATTATAAACTAGAAGAGGCACAAATAATACACAATGCGAAAGCTCTAGACCACTTTGTGCTTCCTCAAGACCTAATTTACATTAGACTCCCTTCTAAGCACAAACATATTTTAGAAATGCTTCGACAGCTCAGAACAGAAAAGTGAATATAAAAAAACATTAAGGCATAGAATGGGCATCTATGGGATAATACCAGAAGTGATCAAGACAAACCATTAACACAGCAAACTTTTCTTATGTTGATCCACTAAAAAATGGCACACTAACATTTCAAAATGTCCTTGGTCCTACTTCTGAAAGTACTGCCCATATTTATAAATCCAGCCCTCCTTATCCATCAGTCTGAAATTAGTACCATGACATATCCGTGTTATACTGCATCAGAAGAGTTGATTTTATGGCCGTGGCAATTTCTGTATAATTCTGCCATTCTTGGGCGCCAGCAATTTATTGTAGACAACCACCGCATGATACAAAAAAATCCATCTCAAAAGAGGGATTTTCCAGACAATGAATCTATTTTAAAGGAAAAGGCAAAAACTTCACAATTTGATGTTTGTCTTGATCCTGGTTTAAGGGGGTGCATATACAGGCTCCAAGGCCAGAGCTAAACATTTTAGTTTCTCTCATTTTATGACAGGACAGGCGACCTGCACTCCTCTGCTATCAGAGGGCGCACAGACTTAGAACAGTGTCAAGTGCTAACTGACAGCAAATATTTAGTTTAACCCACAGGGTGTTAAGACAAAGGAATTTACAAAGTTACTTGGTATTTAAAGACTAGCAATTGTGCTTCATCTATCAATAAAGTGTCCATTAATCATATAAATCATACTAAGGAACAGTCTGTGCTGATAAGAGACAAGAGGAAGTCAAATACACAGTCTTCTACACTGTTTGTTATGTAGGCTTTTTGAAGGAAAAGATTGTGGATAACCTGTATGATATTGAGAGTAAACTAAGCATTCCAAACTTGAATGAAGGTCTCAAAAAACAATGTTACACATATGTACTAAGCGTGGCTAGAACTAATTGACACGAGGCACCAGCAGGAGTTTTTTTTCCTACTTCTGGCACTATCTCTCCTCAGCCAGGACTGGCCTTTTCCCTTTTATTAAAATCACTTTTATTTTGTGTGGTTTGGCTCTTTCACTTATGCCGTTTCTTGAGTTCTGTTGCACGCACGTGTTAGTAGAAGGTAGGAGTTATGATCACTAGTTTGCAGATGCAAACCCGACACCAACCATCTCAACTCGGCTGCTTTAAAGTTGAGTTGTACTGAGTCAAAGAGCAAAGGTAACTCAGGTATTCATTAACTTACCTACTCAATGAGGGATGATGAATGTAATCCCCTTTTTGGTAAAAAAACATATGTATGCTCATTTGAGTTGTGGCCTCCACATATTTTGTTGTTACGATTGTACTAAGTAATATGTCCTATTTACCCACTGTACAGTGTTGTATAATATGATAATATATTATATAAAAAAGAAAACATCTGGGCTTGTCCTTCCTTTTTCTTCAACCTACATGAAGAGTTTAAAATACATGGCCTGAGCCACCCAAGCTCATGTCGCTTCATCTCCACATCGTGTGCATTGGTATGGGGAGATAAACATTGGAAAAGGGGTAGGAGTTAAGCACACTTATGGCACCCCCATGTGATGTGTGGAGAAATTGGTACATTAAGAATTTATTACAGCAGTAACATAGGCAGTACTATTGTAGAAACTTTGTGCTGGTGACCTGTAACTTCTAGTAGCGCTAGACAGCACTTCACAGGACACAAGCTGTCTATGGACCACGAGAGCAAGCAGCTAGGGATTCACCTGTTGGGTCCCTCTAAGATTCATTTGGAAAATCATTTGTCTGTGCATGAACTAAAATAAGAAAGTGAGCTGGGCCTTCTGGTTAGGAAAACATGCAGACTAGATAGAACTAATATTGATTTTGAAAATCTTTACTTCTTGTGGAAGAACTGAAATGTTTCACAGAATGGTAATATAGAAGAGCACCCAAGAACTACATGGTCCAATTTTACCAATAACCAGTTGAGCGCTGAATGAGTTAAAAAGAGGGATTAAGATAATTGTATGTTTTGGTATCGTGACATAAGCACATTCCTGAAACATGAAAGGATTTAATCATATTGAATGTCCCTGTGCCCAGACCATAAGCTTCCTAATTGTTTTTTGCAAGGTCTTGTTTGTGGAACATTAAAAAACCTGCTTTCCTCCTGCTCCGCGTGTCTTCAAATAAATTGAGCTTAATATCCAGGGATACAATTGTAAGCTGTACTTTTGTTGCTGTGTTCATTGTTTGCATAGAGTAATGTTTCGATTTAACACCACTTAATAATAATCATAAAAAAAACATTGATTTTGGTATGTCAAGCAGAGCCAAACTGGAGGGATTGTTGTGTAATTCCAGTTGTGGAAAGTACAAACCAAAATACCAATGTATATAATAATACAGAGAATATCAACATCTAATTCATAACAATACTTGATGTCTAGGATGTACATATAGAGGAAACAGGAAAATGGACATAGCACAGCACTGGATCATGTAAAAATAGTGCTAAATTATTTATTTCAAAAACATAAATAAAGTGTGCACTGAGATCCAGCTTATGGCAAAATAGACTAAAACATGCAGGTTACAGATACGTTGACACTTTAACAATAAACTCAATTGTTTCACTGTCTTTGGTCTATGCTCTCAGTTGGTAAATGGTGGCAGGAGACGCTACAAACAATTGTCAGTGGATGTCTATGGATGTATTCAATAAATAATACAAAATAATGACAAGAATAGTGTTACCAAAGTGTTTCTTAGAATGAACCAACTTCCTTAGGGCTAACTTCAATGGCAATGTGTTTTCATACGCCTTAACTATTGTTTGTGGTGTTCCCTGCCCCCACTACAAACTGAGAGGATACACTAAAGATGGTGAAACGTTTGCGTTTATTATTAAAGTGGCAGTGTGTACCGGTAACATTCATATTTTAGTGTGTTTTATACTTGAGCTGGATTTTGTTTCTGAATCAAAAAATGCCCCCCCAAATTAAATTCCGAGTCGAAAACGGAAAAATTGCGGCTGGATCGATTTTGCTTGCCATGCACAAGTCTAATACCCACCTAATTAAATAGTTTGTAATGGAATTGACAGGATTAATGATAGAGGTACATAAAGAGAAACCAGAGAGAACACATTAGGACATAATGCATTCTCTGCATCAGTTAGCAATAGCAGTTGTCATGTTTAAGCTGTTCACAGTGGGATAACTACAGGGGCCCGTGCCTCTAGGGGGCCCAGTGCAACCCCTTGTTCCTGTCTACTTGTTCCTGTCTACTTGTACCGGTTCAAAATTGTTTAGAAAGGGCCCTTCCAATTTGGACCGCAGAGGGGCCCTTTGTGAACTATTTTTAACCAGCACAGGAAAACAGGAACGCATCGGTCACTTTACATCATGTGATCCAGCTGTGAAACAGAGGCTGCCCGCACAGTGTGCCAGCAGTGGGACAGAAAGCTGCTGGAGCAGTGAGAGGTAAGCCATGACGGGCAGAGGTGGGATGCACGTATATGTGTTTGTATATAAGTATGTGTGTGAGAATTGATGTATAATTCTGGGTGAGCATGGATGTGTAATTGTGTGGGTGAGCATGGATGTGTAATTGAGTAGGTGTTTTTGTGTGAGCATACATGTGTATGCCCACAAAGCAAAACGGGTGAAAGACTTGTAATGTATTTTCTTTGTCTTTCTTAACGTATGTACTATTCCCCTTCTGAAACAAGTCTAATGCACCCTATGCAACTGGAATTCCATCACATCACTTTTTTCGTACTTGTTTACACACACAAATGTTTGTTTCCCTATTAATCCCCTCTACATACGCACCAAGATGTACTGTAAACTACGTTTATCACCTATCTGGGCAGGCCTATTCTTTAACAGGGCCATAAATAGGCAAATAAACATATGTACAAATAGGAAGTGTACAGAACATGTCACACTGCTAATTTTAAAACAATGCAAAAAAAAATTTGCGCAGGAAGTAATCACCCATACATTTGTACAGAAGCTTGTGACCTCCCCCTAGTGGTTAATTTAAAACAGTACCCCCTCTTTTGTGTGCTCTACAAATGTTTTGTACAAGAAACAAGTGCCACTATTCAAATTTTTTGATGAAGTTGACAAAGTCACTAAGTTACCCTAGAAGGTTAGATTGCCTCAAGCAACAAAAAGTTAAGAGGTTAAATTAAATTGGTTCAGTATACTGGCACTTTTGTCAAATAAACTGAGTCCCAAATGTGCCATCATGTTCTATGCTACCTATGTGCAATGAATAAGGAGGCTTATCTTTGGGAGAAAACTATCTGAAAATTGCCAGCCCAGTCCTCCTTTAAAAATTAAAAAGTCTCTCAATGGGTGATCATCAAGGGTAGGATCTCAACTCCCAATACATTCATCCAACAAATTGTCTGACAGCACACCAAAGATAACAAAAAGTATTCATCAGATAAAACTCATTTTTATTAAGGTCATCAGAGAAATAATCCATAAAGTGCATGAGTGGAAGAAGGCAAAAGCTTAATGTGTTTCACACTTACAAAGTGGTTTTATGAAAAGTATATATATATATATATATATAGGGGGTAGTAGAAGTATTATTAAACACCCATCTATAGACACCAGACAAGCCAGAAGGCTTCTTTTTCCCTCAGAAATCTCATGGTGCTGCCACAACCACAAGGGATTCTTGGTAGGCGCATGCAAATAAGGTCAACAATTATCTCCTTTGCCTCAATGTAAGAGTTTCCATCACCTTTACGCACCATAACTTATGTAATGGTATATATATATATATATATATATATATATATATATATATATATATATATATATATATGTAGTACCAATAAAATAACTATAAAAATCGATGCCGCAAAGCTCTCTCTACCTTTGAACAGGTTTGTAAGCAGAGATTAATTGATTAGAGCATTGCTATAATAAGTAATAGTTTATTCAGCTTCCAACTCCCACCAGTGGCAAGAAACAAGAAAAAAAGATGAGCTACAGCAGCAATTTATCTCAATCTGCACAATGTAAATAAGTATTGAAAAGGTGACAATGTTTAAATTGATGACATAGTATGCCAATAAACGTATATGGAAAATAACCCAGTTTGCTTTGTGTTTTTTATATATATTGATACCCAATATATCATAGGCATTAACATGAAATATGCATAGTGCTCCAAATGATACAATTATAAATAACAAACAATCACAACAGTTATCAGGGTAGGTATTCGGACATAAACACTGTTAAATCAAACTGCGAGTCCAGGAGGCTTGCTCGTTCTTAGTTTAAAAATCACTAATTAAAAAAGCCAAATTGCCTCCATTACAAATGGAAAAATGTTTTCCAAGGGCTGGTGTCTCAGCTTTATTTATAATGTTGGTAATATGTTCCTTTATGAGTTCTTTTATGTATTGTATGCCACACTTGATTAGATATATGGCATGCCACGTGGTGCAGTTTATATATAGTTTTACCTCAAAAGACTTCCCATTGCTTGCGGAAACAAATTGTCTGGATCTATTAATGTATGTGCAACATTTACAAATTCTATGCCCATACCTGTGGTATGTAGCCATGTTTGTCCCTTTATTGCTTTACTTAAATATAAGTGGTGGGACAGAATATTAACCAAAGATCTGGCTCTTTTTGGTGCAATTCTTATAACCCCCCTTCAGATTATTTCTATAATTCTAATCAGATCTTAAATCCTTTAAGCGTTTTTTTCAAAATGGATCTTGTTTGTATTAGGTTATTTTCCATATACTTTTATTGACATACTAATAACATGTAATCAATTACAGTTAGTGTTACTTTCTCAATATTTATTCACATTGTGCAGGTTGAGATTGGATTCATTGCTGCTGCAGCTCTTGTTTTTTTGTTTTTTTTCCTGTCACTGGCAGGAGTTGAACAGATCCTTACTTATTTTAGCCATCCTCTAATTTCATCTCATCTTCCAAACCTGTTCAAGGACGGAGCTTTGCAGCTGAAGGGGACATACCAAGACGATGCTCTGCTTCCAACTTTGCAGGAACAGTTTGGAGAAGGCCCTTTTCTATTCCAGCATGACTGTGCCCCAGTGCACAAAACAAGGTTCATAAAGACATGGTTGGATGGGTTTAGTGTGGAAGAACTTGACTCTCCAGCACAGAGCTCTGATTTAAACACCATCAAACACCTTTGGGATGAACATAGATTGTAAGCCAGGCCTCTCGTCCAACATCAGTGCCTGACCTCACAAATGCTCTACTGGTTGAATGAGCAAAAAATTCCCACAGAAACACTCCAAAATACTTGGAAAGCCTTCCCAGAATAGAAGGTGTTACAGCTGCAAATGGGGACCAACTACATATTAATGTCTCTGTATTTACAATGCAATGTCATAAAAATCCCTGTGGATGTAATGGTCAGGTGTCCCAATTCTTTTGTCTATATTATGTATATATAGTAGGCTTTTTCAGCATTCATATTGAGGCTGCTTTTGCTAAATCACATTATGTCCCCCTTCTTTCGTTCATGCATGGATTAATACTAATTATTAGTTAGTACTGCCATGTTTTTTTTCTATGCAAGACTAAGGACCTTAATAAAAGTGAGTTTATATTTTTATTTGATGTATACTTTTCATTATTTTTGGAGTGCCGTCGGACAATATGTTGGATGTTTATTTTTGGTAGCACTATTGGTTGGAAGAGACCCTTCCACTTCTGACTGCTTCTTCTGACTGCTACACCACCTCTTTGTTCTACTGCAGCGGTTCTCAATCTGTGGTCGAACGACCCTTTCCCAGGGGTCGCCTAAGACCATCGGAAAACACATATTTCCGATGGTCTTCGGAACCGAGACACCGTCTCCAGGCGGGTCCGCCCACATGCAGATACGCCCACATACGAGTACCCGGCGTAATGACATCATCGTGACAACCCCATCACATACACCCTGTACAAATACAGGTGTATGTGACAGGGTTGGTGCCATAATGTACTTATGCGGACCAGTCACACACGTGTAGAGAGCAGCTACTGTGTAGAGAGCAGCTACTGTGTAGAGAGCAGCTACTGTGTAGAAAGCAGCAGTATTGGAGGCAAAACGACACTTCATAAATTATAATTACTGGGTAAATGTAAAATCATGTACTGTAAAATCATCAACTACTGCAAAAAATATGAAGTGCTACTGTTATGAAGTAGCAACGAAAACATTTTTATGGTTGGGGGTCACCACAACATGAGGAACTGTATTAAAGGGTCGCGGCATTAGGAAGGTTGAGAAGCACTGTTCTACTGGAAGGTGAAGCTGTCTGTGACTCAGGTAACTAATATACACGAATGCACAGCCAAGGATGTTAAGTGATTCACCAAAGGAAGCATTGGTGCATCACTAAAGTCCACTGGGTGTTTTCACTGATTATGAGCATTTGCGAATTTGCTCACAGGTCTGCTGAGTGCATTGACTTTTGCAGAGATTTGTAAACAGGCAAAGCCAAAAGAGTTCCTCTGAGTTTAGTTGCGCACAGCAGCCACCCATGCTCTTGGTTTATTGAATTTGGCAAGATTACCATCTAGTGATTAGTGGTTAGAGCACATTACTCCATACTGCCGAGAAAGCCTTATCTCCTTTTCGCTCTCCCTCTCTCTTTCTACAGCTATTCTTTACCTGTCTCTACAGGAGAAATATATTATCTGCATATATTTCAATAACTTGTGTCGATGCATTGTATAGAATGACTAAACGGACTCCAACAAAAAAGGTTATTTGTAAAGATATTGCAAGCACTTGATAGGCACAATAGCAAATATGCAACAATGATATTGATATTTATAGATGCAATTACCAATTTTCATACATACCTTTATTGCTGACGCATTACCACCACTTATGATAGAAACATGGAATTTGGTGGCACCTAAGAACCATTTGGCCTGTCTAGTCTTTCTGTTTTTCCTGCTGTAAAAATTCAAACCTTTATCAGCCCATGGTATTGTCAGACCCAGCATAGATTTATGCCTATCTAATGCATCTTTAAATTGTCTTAGTGTATTAACCTCTTCCCCTTCTGCTGTAAGGCTGTTCCAATTATTACCCTTTAAATTCAAATGAGGATTGAAAAATGCAGGTATCAATCCTAGTCATACCTGGGAGGAGGGCATGGGGGTCGGTCCGCCTTGGGTGCCACTCATCAGGGGGGTGCCACCAGGTCGGCATTGGTTGTGCATTCCTCCAGAGATGGCCTATAATGTCCGCTTCTAGAGGAGCAGGCTCGGTTGGGGAGATCAAAGATCTCCTTCTAACCTGATTAAAATCAGTCAAGGGAGCGCGGAAACGTATGGTGTTCGTCAGGATTTGATGTCATATCCCGGCACACAACACTGAATCCGCGCCCACCACACCGGAAGAAGACTTAATAAGAAGATCCAAGAGGAAGAACATGCTAACTGAGCATTGTACAGTTTGAGCTAATGCCCCATCATGTAGTGTGCTGATTGCATTTCAGAAAATACTTTGCATTTGTACATCATCCACAAAGTAAACATTTTACTAAACAGACAAAAGTTGATCAAATTATTGTTTATTGTAATTCCAACTACATTCTACTATTTAAACAGTGATTTTTTTTTTTAATAAGAGGAATTGTGGTTTACAAAATCTCACGCCATAGGTAAGTACTTGACAGATTGTGGTTGTAAATGTATTCCTAACAGATTTACTGGGGTTCTGGTTACCAAGACAAAATTACAACAAAGCAAAAATTCAAGAAGAGAGACCATGACTTAACTAATCACAAATGTCACACAAACACCTGGATATGAGCATAAGTGTATTCCCCAAGCCAAGAGTGCCACTTATACTTATGCAGTAGAGGAAAAGGAAATTTGAAAACACTGAGAAGGAAAACTTATGTTAAATGCACACAATATAAAGCTTAACTCGGATGTACCGTATTACTCGGATGTAGACTTAAGTCCACAAGGCCTTTTGCGTTATTCCGCACAGTACCAATATAAGATTCTTTAGATGGGGTCTCCAGTACCGTACAGTTTTACGTGTTACATTGTGGCAGCAGCCACCCTTTCATTTTATATCTCTATTGGTAAACTGTTGCTGTTTGACTTTCCATGTGTCACTTTTCATCTTGTTTTGTGTATTTGCAGTTAATGAAAATTCTGGGCATAACAATCTCCTCTGCTTAGAAAAAGGAGGGAGGCGGGGGATTTACATCTGACTGACAATTATATATCCACTTTATACTAGGGAGACGGCTAGCCGCTGATGCATGTACACTGGTTTTGGTGCAGAGTAAGACATAATAGAACAGATCTTTCTTATGGTTGTTGGGAATCTGCCAGCCCCGTGCTAGTAATGGGAGCAAGAACCTGTAAAGCTTTATATTACCTAATGATTCCTGGATCAATATCCAGAGGAATAAATGTGTGCAGGTGGATGAAATCCCTATTTCATTTCTTTCAAGGAGCTTTGTAGGTTTAAACTCGCTTAGCAAGACGAGACATTGTTGGCAAATTAACACATTCTAAAGATTAGAATTACAGCAACCACAATGACAATACTGCTGGTAAGGATTGTATTTTTACACAAAGGGACACTCTAGCCATCATATGTACTTTGATGCTTATGAAAGCTGAGTGGTCCCTTTAAATTTTCCTGTTGTCCATTTTGCAAATGCATGGGGGGATTCTGCAGAATTCCCCCATATGCATTTGCCCTTTCCGCATCCCCCAGCAAATTGCCGTGCTGGAGATTTGTTTGGCCGAACACATCTTCCTGCACACAATGTACTTACTCCTGCCTGCAGGGGTTTGTTCGGATCTCATAGTTACATAGCTAGATAGGCTGAAAAAAGACATGCGTCCATCAAGTTCTGCCTTTCCCATATCTGTTTATTTCTGTTTAACCAAAAAGAGGCAAAAAACCCCAGTTGTGGCTCTTTCCAATTTTGCACAAAGTAGGCGAAAAAAATCCTTCCTGACCCCAGAATGGCAGACAGATCTCTCCTTGGATCAAGAAGCTGTTTTCCCATAATTTAAAAATGATAACCCTGAATATTATGTTCTTGCAAGTATTCATCCAATTGTTGTTTAAATGTCTATAAGACTCTGGTAAAACTAATTCTGCAGGCAGAGATTTCCACATCCTTATTGTCTTAACTGTAAAAAACCCTTTCCTTTGCCTTAGACTAAATCTCTTTTCTTTCTTCCAGTCTAAATGCGTCTAAATGCAGTTATGTTCAGTCTTGTTGTGTTGGTGCTGCCCGCACTACAAACCCTTGACCCTGACAAGGGCATAACACAGATCCCTACAGTCAGCGTTAGGTATTTCTCTCTCCAAAAAAAGCCCCATGATGCTGGTTTTACCACCAGCAGAATCTATTCACAAATTACCATATTTATAAGATGCCAAGCAGCCTATCCAGAACATTTTTTGCATGAATGCAAAATATTATAGATGCTCAAGTAATGTATGAGACATTTACCTTGATGTTATTCAAATGTGATATAAAAAGCTATTGCAAAAATATCTATAGGGAAAAACCTCACTTATAAATAAAATGCTTTGACCGTGCTATCCAAAGAAATGCTCCATTTAATGTCCCACCACATCCAATTAAGAGGTAATCCGACAGGGCCGGACTGGGACTGAAAAGCAGCCCTGGAAAAATTTGGAGACCAGCCCCATATACCGTATTTGCTCGATTATAAGACGAGGTTTTTTTCAGAGCAAATGCTCTGAAAAATTCCCCTCGTCTTCTAATCGGGGTCGTCTTCTAATCAGACCTCAAATAGAGGTCTGATTAGGAGACTAAGATCCAGATCCCCCGCACTGCTGCAGGGGACCTGGATCCTCCTGTCTCACCCCCCCCCCCATCATACACACTTACCGGTGCTTCCTTGCTTCCTACTGCGTTGCCGGGGCAGCGGGTTGACGTCTACGCGATCCGCGTAGACAACGTCCGCTGCAGCCGGAAGGAGGTGTGGCTAGCAGCGGGGGTTGTCTGCGTCCGTCGCATAGACCTTCCCCGACTGTCAGAGATTAGAGTTCCCCGCACCGGTGCCGCACCGGTGCGGGGAACTTTGATCTCTGACAGCCGGGGAAAGTATACGCGACGGACGCATACAAACCCCCGCTGCTAGCCACACCTCCTTCCGGCTGCAGCAGAAGGCGACGTCAACCCGCTGCCCCGGCTGGAAGCACCGGTAAGAGAGGGGGGAGAGCGGGGGAAGGGGGGTGAGAGAGGGGGGAGAGAGAGAGAGAGAGAGAGTGTGTGTGTGTGTGTGTGTGTGTGTGTGTTAGTTAGTTAAATGGGGGTATAGGGTGTGTGTGTGTGTTAAATGGGGGCATAGGGCATTTCTGGAGTGGCGTTAAGGGGGGATTTAATAGCGCACTCTGCCTCCTGAAATGCCTTATACCTCCCTATATGCCACTCTGCCCCATAATATGCCTTTTAACCCCCTAAATGGCAGAGTGGCATATAGGGGTATAAGGCATTTCTGGAGGCAGAGTGCTCTATACAATGCCTTTTAACTCCCATAATGTCACTCTGCCTCCTGAAATGCCTTATACCTCCCTATATGCCACTCTGCCCCATAATATGCATTTTAACCCCCTAAATGCCAGAATGGGATATAGGGGTATAAGGCATTTCTGGAGGCAGAGTGGCACATAGGGGGTCAAAAGGCATACCATGGGGCACAGTGGCATATAGAGGGTTAAAAGGCATATCATGGGCCACAGTGCCATATTGGAGTGGCAAGCCTGGGGGCAGATGTGCGTAACTGGGGGACAGGTTGGAAAATACAAGAAATAAAAACAAAAAAAAATCTTTTTCTCAATCATAGCTTTTATTAAAAAAAATAGTTTACATGAATTAACATTTACTGGTAAAACTTTTTTCCTTTGGGGTCGTCTTATATTCAGGCTTTTTCTTTTTTTCCTAAGTTAATATTCAGATTTTGGGGGGTCGTCTTATAATCAGGGTCGTCTTATAATCGAGCAAATACGGTAGTTTATCTCACGGTGAAGCTCTTATACCCACACGCACCCCTTACACACACCCGAGTCACACTATGTGCCATTCTTTTTATCTCATTATTTGTATTAAAATGCCAGAAAGCAAAAGTGTTAAAAGGCCCTAATAAATGAAATACATTACACATAATGGGATCAAAACATTTACTACTGCGAACATTTTTAGATGAAAGAGTTCCATTTTATTCAGTGGAACAAAACACTGATCACATTATTCTTCACGATATTCTGGTAAGAAACTTTTATTTCTTTATTAATTCATGTAGACTATTTTTTTCCATATTTAATAAAAGCTATGATTGAGACATGTTTGGTTTTCCTTTCATTTGACAACCTACCCCCGAGTTATGCACCTCTGCCCCCAGGCTTGCCACTCTGCCCCCTGATATAACCCCCTATATGCCACTCTGCCTCCAGAAATGCCTTATACCCCCTATATGCCACTCTGTCCCATGATATGCCTTCTAACCCCCTATATGCCACTCTGCCATATAGGGGATTAAAAGGCATATCATGGGACAGAGTGGCATATAGTGGGTATAAGGCATTCCTGGAGGCAGAGTGGCATGAAGGGGGTTAAAAGGCATATCATGGGGCATTCTGCCTCCAGAAAAGCCTTATGCCCCCCTATATGCCACTCTGCCTCCCTGATATGCTTTATACCCTCCTATATGCCACTCTGCCCCATAATATGCCTTTTAATCCCCTATATGCCACTCGGCCTCCAGAAATGCCTTTTACTCCCTATGTCACTCTGCCTCCAGAAATGCCTTATACCCCCCATATGCCACTCTGCCTCCCTGACATGCCCCAACCCTCCTATATGCCCCTCTGCCCCGTGATATGCCTTTTAACCCCCTTTTTGCCACTCCACCTCCAGATATGCCTTTTGACCCCCTATATGTCACTCTGCATCCAGAAATGCCTTATACCCCTATATGTCACTCTGTCCCATGATATGCCTTCTAACCCCCTATATGCCACTCTGCCATATAGGGGGTTAAAAGGCATATCATGGGACAGAGTGGCATATAGGGGGGTATAAGGCATTTCTGGAGGCAGAGTGGCATAAAGGGGGTTAAAAGGCATATCATGGGGCACTCTGCCTACAGAAAAGCCTTATGCCCCCTATATGCCACTCTGCCTCCCCAATATGCTTTATACCCTCCTATATGCCCCTCTGCCCCATGACATCCCTTTTAACTCCCGTTATGCCACTCTGCCTCCAGATATGCTGTTGACCCCCTATATGTCACTCTGCATCCAGAAATGCCTTATACCCCTATATGCCACTCTGGCATATAGGGGGTTAAAAGGCATATCATGGGACAGAGTGGCATATAGGGGGTATAAGGCATTTCTGGAGGCAGAGTGACATATAGGGGGTCAAGAGGCATATCTGGAGGTGGAGTGGCAAAAAGGGGGTTAAAAGGCATATCACGGGGCAGAGGGGCATATAGGAGGGTTGAGGCATATCAGGGAGGCAGAGTGGCATATTGGGAGTAAAAGGCATTTCTGGAGGCAGAGTGGCATATAGGGGATTAAAAGGCATATTATGGGGCAGAGTGGCATATAGGAGGGTATAAAGCATATCAGGGAGGCAGAGTGGCATATAGGGGGGCATAAGGCTTTTCTGGAGGCAGAGTGCCCCATGATATGCCTTTTAACCCCCTTCATGCCACTCTGCCTCCAGGAATGCCTTATACCCACTATATGCCACTCTGTCCCATGATATGCCTTTTAATCCCCTATATGGCAGAGTGGCATATAGGGGGTTAGAAGGCATATCATGGGACAGAGTGGCATATAGGGGGTATAAGGCATTTCTGGAGGCAGAGTGGCATATAGGGGGTTATATCAGGGGGCAGAGTGGCAAGCCTGGGGGCAGAGGTGCATAACTCGGGGGTAGGTTGTCAAATGAAAGGAAAACCAAACATGTCTCAATCATAGCTTTTATTAAATATGGAAAAAAATAGTCTACATGAATTAATAAAGAAATAAAAGTTTCTTACCAGAATATCGTGAAGAATAATGTGATCAGTGTTTTGTTCCACTGAATAAAATGGAACTCTTTCATCTAAAAATGTTCGCAGTAGTAAATGTTTTGATCCCATTATGTGTAATGTATTTCATTTATTAGGGCCTTTTAACACTTTTGCTTTCTGGCATTTTAATACAAATAATGAGATAAAAAGAATGGCACATAGTGTGACTCGGGTGTGTATAAGGGGTGCGTGTGGGTATAAGAGCTTCACCGTGAGATAAACTATATGGGGCTGGTCTCCAAATTTTTCCAGGGCTGCTTTTCAGTCCCAGTCCGGCCCTGCCGGTGGGCCAGTCCGGCCCTGTAATCCGATGGATCACTGAAGGAATCAAGTCTTGAAGCAGTATTGGAGCTCTATTGATCCCTAGGTTTGGCCAAAACCTAAGTAACCAGTAGGTGGAGACAGAGCTCTACAGTGTTCTACTTCATAATGTAATTGGCTATAGAATGAAATCTCATCAAGTCAAGGTGCCACTCAAGTGTTCACTAAAACAACCTCATTTAACTCATCTTATGTAAATTAGAGCCCATCGGAGTACAATTCATTTGCTTCCAAAATGGCTAGATAAAAAAAATGAGTTACAAATCCCTGAGAGGCAACTGAGTGAATATCAGAATGTATGGTGTGCTGGTAGACTTTACTGTCTCTCAGTGTTAGCTATAGCCATTCCACATTGTAGTACACAAACTAATTTCTTTCCAAATTAGCAAGGAGTCAGGGTAAGGAACTTTCAAGCAAGAATAGTGTCCCCACATTCAAAACATAAAATGTGCTCAACAGAGATTCCCTTATACTATATGAAGAAATGTTTATAGTATTTTTTTGCACTTGTGGTTGTCCAACCATATAATGCTACCACGCCGAGAATTCTGTAAATAGCCAAACTGCCTGGCATTAGTGGGTTTCTTGAAAGATTGTATTCAAAGTGCAACCAAGATAGCCTTAAATACATGTACATTTTTTTTACTTTAGATTATTACGTCATGAAGCTTTTACATTATTTCTAAAACAACATTTTCAGGCGAATCGCTTAATGTGACTTAAGGGCTGTAGAGCACTGTGATACACTCATACTACAAACAGTCTGGGCTCCAGGCAAAGGGGGTATCCAGGGACAAAAGCTGGGCATAAGAATTTGGGTTCCAATAGGGAGATCTGCCCTAATAAAGTGTGACAGGGGCTGCCACCACTTAAGTGGTGTAGAAAGTTTACACCACTGTCTGGTGCCCCCTTGAATTAGGCACCCCAGGTAGGACATCTAGTTTTAAGACCAGCCCCTTACATCTAATTCCACTAGATTGTATGGTAGATAGCTAATACCATACTCATCTTCAATGGTACAACTGGAACAATCAAATACATTGTAAAATCAATCTAAATAACTAAATACAATGATTTTTGTAGGTATTGCCGTTCCCACCAGTAAAACCAACACAATCCATATCCGGAGAGGACATATCGATAAAATTATCTAGCCCAAAATCACTATTAGCAGGGAACAACATAAAAACGCATTGTGTCTTTCATTCTCAAAATGCTGTTTCACTTATGTACTTCTGTAATAGCTCTCGAATGGCTTCATTAGCTCTAGGTATCTCTCATTAAGGGAAAGGTTGGAGATCCATGTTCTGGGGAAGGGGGCTGCTACTAAAATGTAGAATAGTTATGGATCTAAGCTGATTTGTTTAACATTTTCAGTGTGGTAACATAACTTGTAATGCTGTGGCCCCCATGCAAGCTGTGTTGAGGGCCCATCTTCTTATCTTGATTTGTGATTACATAAGTGCAGTTGTATTGTGGAGCAATAAAAGTAATAATCCATCAATATCATAGCACATACCTTACTTGAATTTGGTAACAATGTTTTGCTGTGTTTAAAATCAGTAGCTGTTAACTTTCTTTCCTTGTACTTTGCATGCGTTTTATGTTTATCTTTGCATTCTTAAGTGATGTAATGCACTCCATTACCCGTGCAATCAGGTGTCAGCAAATGGCCCCATTTCTTCACAAGTTGTTCCCACCCCTGCATTTTTACTTGGATAATCTGCTTACAGCAATATGTAAGGGTCGTTATTTCATGTTAATTCTCTTAGACCCATCTGCTGCATTTGAGAAAGCTCAAACTCTCTGCTCATTTGGCACAAATCTCTTGTGTTTTTCATCCAGTCTGTCAATTCTGTCTAATAATACTTTCGCTAAGGGAAGGAATTGGCACACACCCAGCAAATACTACTTACTGGCACCTTGATGAAGCAAAAATTTGGGGGATTTCATCAGGGAGATGTATTGTTTAGAGTGGCTGTGTAAATAATATATGGCCACATAGTGTGATGAAATCCCCAATATTTATACTTCTTGCTTTTTAAGTAGTATTTGCTGGGTGTGCGCTAATTCCTTGCTTTGTTGTATGTATATATTGGTCATTCCAACAACACTCAAAAATCTTGCTTGCTTGCTGGGGTGTGCTTCTCTTTCATCTAATATATTAGATAACAAAGGCCCTGTTCACACGGACACATTGGAGGGGTTGGGACAAATTTATCAATATTATCAATTATATCCAACTTTAAGGGTAAATGGTTGTTTTGCCATAAATTTTGCTTTAAAAAGATGTTAAAGTCATTACTGAGCTCTTCCGTTTGAAATATGATGACATGCTGCATTACTCAGTTACCCAAGTCTGTCTTTTTATAGAGTTATTCCTCTTGCAGGATTCAGAGCTAGGCCATCTTTTCATATCTCCATCTCGCCTTTTCTCAAATGTGAATAACCTGGAAGCTTCTCCGTCTATACCATGGGTATGCCCTTACTGCCCCAAACTGCAGCGGGAGAGATGGATGTCAAAATGGAACCATTGAAAGCCTCACCCCTGTTTTCATTCTAACCAAAGGATGGCATACCATACATTTGGAAATTCTCAGCAAACAATCACAACTGCTCCAAATCAGGTGAAACTGTGACCTTTAGATGTCATCTAAAATGCATTTAAATGCATCAAAAACCTACATGGTAAGTAATACAGCAATGGTAGGCTTAGATGGGACTCACCAAAATAGTGGCAGGGTAAGCAATATATGGCCATATATTTATGTCTCAGCATTTAGGTGCTCTTAAATAGTATTTGCTGGATGTGCACAGATTTCGTGCCTTGTTGTTTGAATACATCCGGCATTTACTTGATTTGGATAATATATTAATCTGTGTCATCTGTCATTTGTGTTTAATTACATTTTTTTGTTTACGAATGGATTCTAGCTTCAGTTTTGCTAGTCTAATGTAAATCCCAGTATAGCCCAAGAGATGGGCAAAAGTATCAATAAAGCAGCTTATTTCTGCCACAATCAATACCTTGATTGATTACAATGTAGGGGGGAAAAAGAGACATCTTGGGTGGATAATTGATTTCCAAGCGAGGGAAATATCAGTGTTTAGATAACGTGCAAGTCCGATGATACTGTTTTAGGACTAACCATGATGAGCAGAATTTGCAGATCCTTGATGTGAACATGTTGTCTAGTGGTTAATTATTATTAGCATTTGTTGAGCAGAGTTATAGATCAATGGCTTTTCTACATTTAGAGGTTGAATGTTTAATGTAATATCTCATAAACATATTAGTATTGCACAGTATACTCACACCATTGATTTGTAACACGGACAGAAGAAAATGTCAAAAAAAGCAAGGCATATCTTTTTTTATTGGAAATAGTCATAAGAAATAGCAGTCCAATATTTTCCTTAATATAGGAGTTCTTCATTAAGAAATTTTGATGATTCTGCTTAAACGGAATACCTTGGATATTGTGATTATTAGATTAGTTAACCCTTTGTGGGTGACAGAACCACCAGTGCCAGGTCTCTGAAAGAACAAAATGGCTGTTTTCATAAAGCAGAAAACAGCTCCCCCCAAACAATAACTCTTAGCCATATATTGCTTAATGTTTGTGAAACACTTAATAAATCTAAATTTATAGATGTTGCTTGTTTTTACCCAAACAGACTAGTTTTCATACATCCACACAAGCCCGTGCATTCCACTCTCAAACCCTTGAACAAAGTAAGAGAGGAATTACCTCTACACAATTGACAAGAGTTTTTATTTTCTTCAGGTCTTTTAATTACACAAATTTAACTGCAAGGAGAACCCAAATAAAAACATTTTAGAGGGGATTACATATATGGATTTGTTTGTAACACCCAACAGTCAAAATGCACTATAGTTACGCTCTTGGAGGTACTGTGCCTCTTAAGATGCTTGGATGATACTGGTCATAGTTTTTTGTGGCAAAGTGTTTTTTATCCATGCACAATGAAAACAAACTTTGCTGTGCTTTAGAGTATGAATGTAAATTGGCCTATTTACGCTACAGTTCCATATCACAAACATACTTGTCTGTCATCTCTGCGGGGTCCCCTCAACGGAGATTTGCAGCTCAGCATGTCTATATTTCAAACACACTGTAAATGGAAAAAAGATTCCAGCAAAACAATTACCCAGTCTACTGACCTTATTGAATGTTGTCTGCCCCAGTTTGCGGCAGGCCTGATTTATGAGACGTCAGCCTTCTGACTGTCTGCGCACCTCCACTGAAGATATAAGGAGAGTCCCAGGCTGCTGTCAATGTTCTCGAATCGTTATTATATTTTACAGATTTTCAGACACACAATATACAGCGGTGAGCACGAGATGAAGGAGCATAATATATGGAGTCAGAGGACCATGCATCAATCTGATTGTTTGGAAAGTGCAGTAACACCATGTTGTCTGATGATTATTTAGCATTTTGTACTCTGGTGCTTAAATAGAATGTAATAAATGTTTCATACAGGTATTTGCAGCAACACCGTATTACATCCTGCTCATAACTGACTCACGCCGGTCGAACTGTTAATTAAAGCAATACATAATTTGGATCCTATTGCAAGCTGTATATTTTTTCATAGCCACAGGTGACATTAAAGGGTACGTCATAAGTGTACGCAGAGCCACAGAATGCAATGTGCTCACTCCATTAGGAACACTTAAGCGTCATTGTCTGTAGTTAAATGCTAAAACTGAAACCAAATGTCTGCACATGAACCTGCGTTGTGTTGCATATTAAATATTAACACTTCTGGGAATGTGAATAGACACTATACTGGTACATTTGTACTTGTGACCAGGTCATCATGTGGTTATTGAGGGAACTATGGGTTAATGTGTAGGGTGCATGATGATAGTTTAGTGGTGATTGTGCTACAGAAGGCAGGAGATATTTCATCTTGAGTTTTGCTTGAATAGGGGCTATAGAAAAGGCTGTGCTGCATTAGGTATGTGCCAAAGGTAAAAACTAAAAAGCTGACTGCACTAATCTTTCAGTCTAGTGAGCATTCGAGCTATGAAGGCAGTTGAGAAGGTGTCTCAAATCCCCTTAATCAGCATCTAATCTGAATGGCCAGAATGTAAGTGGCGGCTGTAATGTACCACATCAAGGATGATATCCAAAGTTAGAGGTGATTCAAAAATATCTCTGCGTATAACTGCCATGTCCCCTTTTGGTTGAGCCTCAAGGTACTATGATAGTAAGAAATGCTTACCTTGGTGAACAAGACCTAAGGGCAATGCTATATTGAAGTGAAAAGGGCCAGGGCAGGCTGAGAATGATCCAAGTCAATAGGAATAGTAAAGGTCAAACTAGAAGAATCAAAACCCACAACTGCACACCGAAAGATCACCCTGCATGGAATGAAGATTTGCAAGAGGTCAGCAGCGTGTCGAGATGCACAAGGATGGCATTTTCTCCCTCTACAGCAAGAAAATGTAAAAAAAAAAAAAAAAAAAAAAAACAGAAATGTAGTCACCTTCGTGTCCAATGGGTGCCAGTCATTGGCTGTTCCCTAAACTGAGTTGGAGCTGGACCTTCAATACAAAGCAGAAGACTGTTCAGTACATGGCAGAGCTGGAAGGAACAGTGCTCCTTTAGTTTTTCCACTTTTGATAAGATAGAGGCTTGTTCTTTAGTAAAGGTACTAAAAGTGTTACAGGCTCCTTGTCCACCTCAGGCTTAGAGTAAAGGAAAGGATATTTTAATACATAAGGCTAAAATGATCTCACAATGTTGTCTAGCAGTAGTCAGGAAGCCTATACAAGGAAGCTTTGTTTTGCGAAATGTCTTATGCTTGGATGTTGCTTTAGAGCTGCGATGACAAACCTATGGCACTTTAGTTGTGGCACATGGCCAGGTTGCCGACTGACAGGGCCGGCCTTTGGGGTGTGTGTGAGGAGAGAGAGGGGTCTTTTTCAGCATTTAGAAGCAGTTTTAGAATCTTACAGAAATGTTCGTGGTATGGCTTGTTGTAACCATGATGACATTATCAGGCAGAAATTATCTGTGCATACAAATTTGCAGTGGGGTATAAAGGGTGTTGGCTCTTGGGTTAGCATAATGCTTCCGCAGAAAGGTGCCTCAAATTTCAGAGCTAAAGGGGTTAATTCTCAACAGAGAATTTTCCTAATTTTAGATTGTCACCTTTGGGCTTAGTGCAAAAGAAGGATAAAGGTTCATATAGATTAATTTGTCATTTATCTTTTCCTGGAGGTAGTTCTCTTAATGAGTCTGATTTTCCGGTCCATTACGCAAGTTTTGAAGATGCAATAAAATAGGTTGTTTGGTTAAAATGCATTGTTAGCAAAGGTGGACATTGGGGCAGCATTTAGGCTCTTGCCAACGAACCCAGTCTGCTTTCCTTCGTTTCCAGTTCAATGGTGAATTTTATTTTGACAAGTATTTACCTATGAGTTGTTCTAATTCATGTTTGGTATTTTTAAGCACTTGCATCATTCATAGAACGGTCAGTTAAAAAAGTAGCAGGCTTGGATTCGGTAATACATTAGACAATTTCTTGTTTATTGGTAGGGCTGAGAGTAAGGAATGTTTAGCTGAATTCATTTTTTGTTTTATCTGATTTTGGTATTCCGTTGGCGCATGAGTAAACAGTTTTCCTACTATATCTTTACAGTTTCTTGGTATTGAGATAGATGCGGTTAACATGTTATTTAGACTGCCTAAAGATAAAATTGTTAAGCTACGGTTTATGATTGGTGTGGTTTTAAAAGCTAAAATAGTGACAGTAAATAGATTCCAGTCGTTGCTTGGGTTGCTAAACTTTGCTACAAGAGTAATTCTTATGGGTAGGATTTCCTCTAGGCACATGACAAAGGCTATTGCTAGGAAAAAAAGAGATAAATCATAGAGTTATGGTTACTAAGCAGGTTAAGGAAGATTTAAAGGTATGGGATATATTTCTTTAAAAAAAATTAAAGGTACAGCGATTTGGCATGGCAAATTTATAGACAATGATAATTAGTTTTTTGGAATTTTTTGGCAAGGTAAATGGGCTGCAGATAAGTAGCCCCGGGTATGGTGTGAAGCAGGATGGAACAAGGCTATAATCTTGCTAGAATTGTTTCCGGTGGTGGTTGCTTAGGAACAGGGTCGGCCTTTGGGGTGTGCGACCTGTGCGACCGCACAGGGCGCCACACTCCAGGGGGCGCCGCCGCGGGGTCCGACGCCACCGTAGCGTACCGCTGCCGCCAATAGCGTACCTAGCGGGGGGGGTTCGCACTGGGTGCCGCTCATCAGGGGGGCATCCGGCACCCCTCCAGAGACGGACAGTAATGTCCGCCGCTGGAGGAGCAGGCTCGCAAGGGAGCGGTATCGGAGGTCTTTAACAGACCTCCGGCTCCCTTGAGTGATTTTAAGCCGGTTCAAGGATCTTCCTTGAACCCGGCTTAAAATCACTCAAGGGAGCCGGAGGTCTGTTAAAGACCTCCGATACCGCTCCCTTGTGATCCGCGCGGCAACAGCTGCTGTGCGCCGGGGTTTGTTGTCAGATCCCGGCGCACAACACTGTAGCCGCGCCCACTGCTGTCTGTGCCCTCTGACCCGGAAGAAGACAGAAGAACTAAAGAAGAGGAGCGAAGAGAAGAAAAAGGAGCTGTAAGGAGAAAAGAGGAAAGGTAGGAAAGCATTCAGTGAGAGTGGATTGGTGTATGTGTGGATTGGTATGTGTGTGGATTGGTGTATGTGTGGATTGGTATGTGTGTGGATTGGTATGTGTGTGGATTGGTATATATGTGTGGATTAGTGTATATGTGTGGATTGGTATATATGTGTGGATTGGTATATATATGTGTGGATTGGTATGTGTGTGGATTGGTATGTGTGTGGATTGGTATATGTGTGGATTGGTATATATGTGTGGATTGGTATGCGTGTGGATTAGTAAATGTGTGAGAGTGATGGGTGTTATGCTGTACCTTTTCAATGTCTTTTTCATGATCTAATTATGCTCTAAAAGTACATCATAACTCCCATCACTGGGAGGCAGAGGCCTTGCACCCCCACTGCAGGACTCCTGAAAGGTAAGTGAACTTCAAAGAGGGAAAGGGTAGATAGTTAGATGGGGGTAGATAGGGAGAAGGGAGTGAGAAGGGGTAGATAGGGCAATCATACTCCTGCCAAGTCTGCGAGTACATCCTGGAATCTGGGTATGCCTGGGCATGATAGGAATGTGATTGATGTTAATTATATATATATATATAAATAATATTGTTATTTACCGTATTTGCTCGATTATAAGACGACCCTGATTATAAGACGACCCCCCCAAAATCTAAATATTAATTTAGGAAAAAAACAAAAAGCCTGAATATAAGACGACCCTATAGGAAAAAAAGTTTTACTAGTAAATATTAATTCATGTAAACAATTTTTTCATATTTAATAAAAGCTATGATTGAGACAAATATATATTTTTTTATTTCCTTTTATTTGCCAACCTGCCCCCCCCGTTATACACATCTGCCCCCAAGGTTGCCACTCTGCCACCAGAAATGCCTTAATCCCCCTTTATTTGCCACTCTGCCCCATGATGTGCCTTTTAACCCTCTATATGCCACTCTGCCTCCAGAAATGTCTTATGCCCTCCTATATGCCACTCTGCCCCATGATATGCCTTTTAACCCCCTATATGCCAGAGTGGCATATAGGGGGTTAAAAGGCATTTCTGGAGATATATATATATATATATATATATATATATATATCTGCTAACAGCAATCAAACTCCTATCAAGCAAAGGCAGCCAGTACATGCTGGAACCTGGGGATGATAGGAGTTTGAGTACAGCCTCCCTATGCCATGCTACCACCCCCCCTTACACATCCATGCTATCACACACACACTCATTCACAAACATTTAAATACTCATTCATTCCATTAATCACACATACACACACACTCAAACCCCCCACCCCCTTACCTGAACTGCAGATCTCCCACTCGCAGACTTCTGCAGGGGCCCGGCTGTGCGAGCAACTTCTCTGGCCCCGCCCCCAGAGGAAGGAGGGGGAGGCCGAATTATGTGACACTCTGCTAGCTTCCTGCTGCTAATAGAAGAGACGCTGCTCGGCACCAAAGCACCGGTAAGCAGCCTGGCCCCAGCAGACATTTTTTTGAGGTCTAATTAGAAGACGACCTCGATTATAAGACGAGGGGTATTTTTCAGAGCATTTGCTCTGAAAAAAACCTTGTCTTATAATCGAGCAAATACGGTAATTGTTTTGTCCTATTTTGGTGTTTTACTTACTTTAAATAAAAGTGTTAGATTTTTTTATGGTGTGGGGGGGTGTCATATTCGGTTTATGGCCAGGTAAATGCTGCACTTTCGGTTTCAGTCCAGAATTCGTTTCGGTGCATCCCTACTACTAAGCCAGACAATGAACTGCTGGGCCTACACCACATCAATGTTTGGCGTAGTATATAGTGATTGGGGTTTTGTTACAAGTTTTGTTACAAGTTTGTATTCCTTTCTTTTTTTGGGATGGGGGGGCGCCAGAGGAGTAGTCCGCACAGGGCGCCAGAACACCTAAGGCCGGCTCTGCTTAGGAATATTATTACATGGTGACAATATGGTGTGTGGTTTGGTTTATGAATACATTAAAGGCTTAATCTGTGCCAGTGATTTATTTGTTAAGGTGTTTGGTTTACGTGTGTCTGATTAACCCCTTCGTGACAATGGCTGATTTTATTTTTTGTACTCTTCGTGACACAGGCTGTTTAACATTCCTGCGGTGCTCGTGTTTAACCCAAGTTATATAATGTTTTGTTTCAGGACAAAAAGGGCTTTCTTTTTCATTGTTTTGTTCATGTCATTGTTTTGATTTTTTATTTTCTTTTACTAATCACATATTTTATCAGAAAGTTGGGGTCCATTGACATGGTTGAATGCAGTACCTGTATTTAACCTGCACATGGAGCCAGAGTTTTTCAACTCTTATTTTTTTGAAAGGACACGCCGCCATCTTGCGAGTGGCAAAATCACTCGCAGTGGTGGTTGTGACCGATCCCTGGAGGGGTTACGACGCGTCCTGGGGTGGGAGTCTGGTGTTGCTGAATGCCTCGCTATCGAGGCATTTCAGCGACACCATTAAAGTTTGGGAGGTGATTGCTGATCGCTTCCTAAACTCTTTTAAAACGGACGTCCTCCGCCATACACTGTATGGCGGACGTTGATGGCCCCTGATGCTGATCTCATGGATGCTGAATACCTCGACATCGAGGCATTACAGCAACACCGTTTGGGTGCAGAAAGCGAATGTGGACTGCTTTCTGCAACCTTTTAAAGCCATGAGGGTCCTGGCACGTTAATTGTCACTAACTGGATGTTAGTGCATGATGTGCCTGGACCTGCAATTGCCATTAACTAACGCGCTGTGACAATTTGATTTCAAGCTCTTCAGGCAGCTGGTACCTCAAGTGGAGAGAGAAGGGTCGACAGTTCCACAGAACTGTTGGGAATTGACTTCGCCCAGTGTTTTAATTGCTAGATCTCTGTTTAAAGGTACTTGGGATACCTATAGGAAAGCATGGAAGTTGTGGTCATGCTTTACGATATGTTTAAAGATTTCTTCATTAGACAGATCTTAAAAGGATATGGTTGTATTAAACATACGCAGGATACGAGGAGGCCTGCCTCGTATGATTTACTGCACGAACACAATCTAGTTTTAGATAAGATATGTTAAAACAAATATGAAGCTTATTTGTTTAAAACAGCTTTTGTTATCACTTTTTTGGTGTATTTTGCCTTGGTGAGCTAATGCCTATTAATAATCTGGGTGGTTCCAGTCTGCAAGTGGTTTGCAGTAAAAATTTAAGGTTGTTCTTGAGATCATCTAAGACAGATAAGAAGGAAAGAGGCTGTTGGATAGTATTGCATAAGGTTGATGTGGGAAACGTTTGTCTTGTTAAAACGGTGGAGGCTTTTTATGGCTCTGCGTCCCAAGATTGCAGAAAATTGGTTGATGCATGGATCTAGTCAACCTTTAACGAATTTTCAATTTAGAAGTATGCGTAAAAAAATGCTTATCAGCTCTTGGTTTGGAGAAAGAGAATTATTAAAATAATTGTGAGATGGGAATCTGACCATTTAAAGATTTATGTTAGACCTAATCTTTTGTAGATGCTAATGATTTAGAGGAGAGCGGAAAATGATGAAGTTAAACTTTATTGGTTATGAATTCGGGGCGTGGGTATTTGTCAAATGGAGAGTATTATTTTCGAATACCTTAATACTTTTTCATTGCCTAATGTAATTATTATTATCCATTGCGGTGGCAATAACTTGGGGAAAGTCAAATAAATTGAGCTTTTGTTTGTGGTTTAAAGAGCTTATTCTTAACTTGAAATTTTTTTAGTGAGGCTATAAAATCATATGGTCGGAAATAGTACCTAGGCTTGTTAGGCTCAAAAGACCAGAATTTAGAGCGCTAGATAGGGTTAGGCATAAGCTTAAAAATTCTATGCAGAAATGTATGGCTAAGGATTAGTTAAAGTTTGTTTCACTCTGGGTTTGGGCCATAGAGCGTTATAGTGGATACATTTGTTTGATTATGTTTATAAGTAATGAGTTATTAGTAAATATTATGTAAAGCTAAATAAAAGACCACAGCCTGTTTATCCAATCTTGGAAGGAACAGGAGGTGTACCTGAGTTCCAGTGTGCTACAAGGTGGGCTGGTAAGAGAGATGACTTTTGAGAATCCGTTAGAAGTCTATACTGTTTTATTTTATACTGGGAACCAGCTTAGCTGGGAAGACTGCTGTATAGTAAGACTTCTAAATAGGAGTAGGTTTTTCTTTGTGTGTATGTTTAATTTGGGGCAGTACAAGCCTGGAAACATATTGGGTCTCCTACTGTCCCCGCAGCACTAGAAGTGTCCTGACAGGTTCCTTACTACAAATATTTTGTGACACCATTAAGTTAGAAGACGATATTGCAGACTACAACATGTTAACAATGTTAAGGCCATTATTATTGATACAAATCATATCAGTGTCATGGTGCTGGATAAAAAGGAGCATAAATGAGGGGTTTACTTAGATAATTTCTAGCAGCCAAGAAGCTGTTAAAAAGTTTCATTCATTAGAGGGATTATTAAGCAAAGCGATACCAATGAATCTTTTCCCCATTCATTTAGCAATGACAATTTCAGGGAAAACTTAGGTATTTTACAGTATCATACCATGTAAAAGAATATTTTATCATTCCAAACAAGAATTTAATGGCTCCACGATTTGGTGAAAAAAATCATAGTTATTCAATTGAATTTTTTAGAGATGCAGCTGGTCCTCATGGTTTTGGTGTTCATTGGTGTGGAACACCGGCTGTGGGTAAGCTGCCAATGGACTGAGGGGAAAGAGGCTGAAAAAAGTAATTTGCTTTTATTAGAACTTTTCTCGATGGTGGGGGCAGTTGAAGCAATTGATTGCTGTTGAGGTGTGATAATATAGGAGCAGTTATGGTAATTACAAGTTTGAATACAAAATCTGTACAGATAATATACTTGCTAGGGCATTTGTCTTTCTCTGTGCTTTGTCCATGGATTTATGACTAGAGGCAAATCAAATTCAAGATAAGGTTATTCAAATATTTCTTCAAGAGTCTCTGACATCAGGAGAAGAAGTGCCCAAGACCATCCAGGAATTATTTTTGCTCATGTTTGCTCCCCATTAACTACCACTTGGGGAGCATATTCTAAAGCTTGAAAGCAATTGTTGATTTTATGAGCAATTGGCAGTAAGGTCCTTGGCAGGTTTAGAAGGGGCATCAGTTTTGGCAATTGGATTTTTTGTTCCAGGAATGTAATTCAAAGACATATTAGGTGTGACCTTTTTAAGTTATAAAGTAAGAAAGCAATAGTGAAGGAATACATTATTCAGCAATGGGTTATGAAAGAAAGATTAAAGTTGAAGATGATGGAATACCAATCAGTTTTGATTTGTTGCACATTGTAGTAAACTTTTTGGTTAACTAGAGGTTTTAGTTTCTGACCAAAAAAGTTGTAAAGGCCTTGTATTGAATGGTGTGCATTTCTCAATATATTAATTGTGATATATTTAATGCTAATTGGTAGAATATTTTAAAGGGTTATGGTATGGTGGGGTAGGGCCCCATCTGGCCTTTTTTTAAAGAAAACATAGCAGTTGGGTATTCTTCGCCTGCCCATTAAAGGGGGATGGACTTTTTGAGTAATACCTGAACCAGAACAGCATTCATGCTAACAGGGTTAAATGTTCTGATTTAAAGGTTATACTCTGGGTTTAGAGTTAGACTAGGTGCTCTGTAAATTGTTGGAGCTATATAACGATAATAATAATAATAATAAATAATAATAATTACACTACTGTAAAACTCAGTCTGCAAATGTTTAATGCCTGGTTCTGACTCTCCTAACTCAGTAGCGAACAGGTTAAACATTTAAAATGTATGACTTGTCAAACAGTAAAACATCCAGGGTAGCATGATGACTATCTCATAAAATGTAAATGACTATAAAGATGACTGATGAGGGAGATCCCTAGCGAGTTCTTACTGATCAACTTACAGTTTAGCTAATAACACATTCTAATAGACTGTACTTCATTTAGCAGCAACAATGTTCAATGCAGTAGTGTTCCAGATTAATTAAAGGGTAACAAACAATGGTGTTTTCAGTAGTAATAGACCAATAAATTCACAGACGTTGCCATAAAGTATATACACAAGGGTTTTGATTTTAAACTAATTATAGGGTCAACCATAAAAGACAAGATTAGATTTGTATGAAAAAATACAATTGCTTGTGAAAAGCTGAGAAGAAATGCATATACCGGTATATATATATATATATATATATATATATATATATATTTATACATATACAAATGTTGGAATATTCTGTAATATATATATATATATATTACAATGCTATATATTATCTTGGCAAATATATCTTTAGTCAGTGTGAAACTATTTTTGACTGAAAGCTATTGACCTCGCTACACTCAAGCTGTTAAACAAATGTGCATAAACAATGTGCATTTTTTTGAGTTAACTAAGAATTTCAATCAAAATAAAAATGCATATTGTGCTTCATCATTGTAGTGCTCTGCTCAGACTGACTGCCTATCCTCAACTAACATTCCTGCATATGAAAATTGTGTAGAACCTCTTATCTGCGACCAGTAACATCAGAAGAGCACCAAAACCACAATGCATTGGCCATATGTCATAATAACTTCCCGGCTGAAGTTCAAAGGCATCGCTAGGAAGCACTTGTTATATCCAGGGCTGGCCTTAGGATTCCTCTGGCCATCCCCATGGGCCCCCCATCATCATCATAGATTCTGTTTGTCCCCTCCATCACACTTTTCCTCCCATGTAGTTCAGATATTGATCAAATAAACAACACAAAGAAACACAGCATTGTAGGTGTACGGTAGATCAAATGAATAAAATATACAAACACTGTATAGATCAAATTAATAATACATGGAAAGCCTAAATTGCAGGCATAAATCACAGATTGCACACCCCAAAGGCCAACCCTAGCACCCAGATAGCACGTATAGGACTTACTGACCCTTAGACAAACTCTCTCACCACTAACAATTTCTCCCAATCTCATTGTCTCTACTCGCTCGTCATCTCTGCTTTTTCTGCCCATCTCTCCCCTCGTCTTTTGATCCTCCCTTTTTTCATTATCGCTACAATTTCTCTCTCTCTCATATCTCTCCCTTTTTTCTCCTATTTTCTGTTTATATCTCCCTTTTCTTTTTATAGCTTACTTTTCTTCCTACCTCTTTCCTTTATTGCGCCTCTTCTCTTTCATTCCCCTTCTCATTATCTATATTTATCTTTTTCATCTCTTTTTCCTATATCTGTCCTTTCTTTTAATCTATCTTTGTTTTCTTTATCTCCCTACCCTTTGTCTTTATCTCTTCCCTTTTTCTTTATATCTCATTCATTCCCCCATTCCTACTTTTTCTGTTTCTCTCTCCTCTATTTCTTCATCATTATCTTTCTCTTTATCTCACCATTTTCTTACAGTAGGCAGCAGCAGGTATAAAAAAACACTGTTTCAGATAGGGGGCAGAATATTATGTGGGGGGGGCTTGTGCCCCCTCTGGCCCTGTCTAGGGATGCCTCTGGTCCTTTGTACCACTTACAGAATTTCAAACTGCCTCTGGAAGCAACATTAACCACTTTGCGTCATGAGTTCATGAAATGGGTTTTCATGGACAAGGAGCTGCACGCAAGCCGAAGATCACTATGTACCATGGCAACCTTCATCTGGAGTGGTGTAAAGCACACTACCATTTGACTCTGGAGCAGTGGAAACCTGTTCTCTGGAGTAATGAATCGTGCTTCACTATATGGAAGTCTGATGGACAAATCTGGGCTTAACAGATGCCCGGAGAACCCTACCTGCTGGAAAACTTAGCGTGCTTTGAGACACCAGTTTTGGGAAGGCCCTTTCCTGTTCCGGCATGACTGTGCCCCTATGCACAAAGCAAGTTCCATAAAGATATGGTTTAATGTGTTTGGTGTGGAGGTAATGGAGTGGCCAGCACACAGACCTGACCTAAGCCATATTGAGCTTTGGGATGCCTTGGAACACCAACTTAAATCCAAGGCTTCTTGTCCAACATCAGTGCCTGACCTCACAAATGCTCTTTTAGCACAAAGGGCTTAGCCCGTAGGGATGTGGGTGTTGGTGTGACAGAGCCTGTCCTGGTGCGTATTTGGTCATTTGTTTCCTGGGACTTAACTTACTGTATGAATAAATTATACTATTTTTTTTTTTACTTATCCAGAGATGTCAGTGTGGCAGAGCCTGTCCTGGTGTGTGTTTGGGTGTTTTTATTAAAAAGGATTAATGGCACTAAATTGTGGCTTCAGACGTACCATGTATGGCGGCTTTATTTTAGTGTACTGATGAACTCCCAGTCCCACCTTATAAGATTCTATGCTATATTTTCTGCCAAGCACTGATGTCATCTTTATCCAGTACAAATGGAGGTCCTTTTTTTATCTCATGGACAAAATGTGAGAAATAAAGTATATATCATACAATCACTTCATATACACATACCAAATACATTGCATTTATAGTTTGAAGAAAATATGCTTATAAAATAGTTTTCTACCATTTGCCAATTAAAAAAATCTCCCCAAATTTAATTTTAAAAATCTGGTCACCTTCCATACAAAGGCATAATACACGCATACATATACAAATATGCTTAACAGGTACTACAACATGGATTCATTCACACAGATCCCAGCTCACCTGTAGAGTACAACTTTTGCTGTAGTTGCAGCTTCCTGACTGGGGATTCTGACACAGTAACACCAAGTGGACCCCCATCTGGCCTCCTATATCACCCAGCACAAAAAGTACCATAATCATGCTGTACATAAAACTTACACTGCAGCATGTAAGCAGCAAGTGGGGGCCGCTTGCATCCATGGGCCTTGAGGCAAATGCCCCAGTTTGCCCCATTCTTAATGTGCCGTTGTTTAAAACGAACCATGTTTCATGCATTTGTTGATGTCTTGCAGGAAGCCAAACAAACCTTGTTGGGCTTAATGCTCGAGGACAAGTTGCTCCTTTAAACTAACAGATCATCCCATCCTGACCCTTTGTCCTGTAATAAGGTGCAGGAGATGTTCAGTTACTTATCACTACAATTAGGTTAAAATATTGTAACTCAGGTGATGAAGCTGGACCTGTGCTGGAGAAGATGCAGAGGCATGCAGGAACTTTATAAAAAGAAAACTGGTACCCTTTTCTTTCAACAAAGAATCCCATCACGTACGACTATTTTTTTTTAAATTACATATGAATTCTTCAACACTTTATGAAAGTATAAAAGACACATCAGCAAAGCATGAAGAGGAAAGACATCTGACAGCTGGAGAGGCACCTCATAGGTTGTCTGTCAATCATTCATTGGCATCAATATGTAGCGGCATTGGGAAGCATAGTAGTGATTGACAGCTTATTCCCCAAGTCTCCTGCAGTAGCTGAAGTCTTTTCGATTCCATATGGCGCCCTGGCTGATCACTAGAACAGCTACCTGCACGGATGGTGGAAAAAAGTCTACGGCTGGTCTGATGTTTTGGGGATTAGCCTCAAAAGACTCTGTCAAACACTGCCAGATTTACTCTGTTCTGCCTTATGCATAAACAGTGATTTTGTTTCCAGCCTTTAAAAAGCAGCGTTTTTAAAAAATAGCTTTGCCTTTATTTTATTAAAGAAAGAAAAAAACAATTACAAGCTGGTCTTAATTGTGGAAAATAGAGAGAACAATTTATGTAAAGCAATAGAAGTTGATCTAGTGGGGGGAAAAAAAGAAATATTTTTGTAGTATTCAAAAGCCTTGCTGATAAATAAGACATAAGGGTATGCTTAAGGCTGTTCCAATTACTTCAACAAAGATTCCTCAGCTGGAGGTCTGTGTCACATTATTATCATCAGAGGAACCAGACTGCTTACTCCTGTTTGTCGCAGACACCAGAGACCTTCTTAACTTACAATTACACATACATATTGTGTCTGCTTGATGAATGAGTCATGCTAGCTTTTAATTAGAAAAACAATTAAAATATGGAAAAACCTTGGTAAGTGGCAAAAGGGATAATTTATTGTGTGACTGTGGAAAGCATTATTATTACATGATCATTCTCATTATTTAAACAATAATGTTGCAGCAGAAGGAGACTTTATAACTGGACACACTCCACAATTACACAACCACCAAAATTCCGGATTCTAAAAAAGGAACATTGTTTCTCGCTGTCTGCTAATAAAAAGCCACCTAAAAAGTCAATCTTCTGGACAATACTTTTTTATATGACAAATCCATTAATTTGCTTTTTTTTTTCCCTAAAAAGATAATACCTAAATTGTGCCTGTTGGGAGGCAATGCTGAAGATATCAGCATGTGGTCAAAGAAGGCAGCACTTGCACATCTGGATTCTTTTCCTAAATGTGTTGTTGATTGCGTAAGCAAGGAGGGAGACAAGTACCGTATTTGCTCGATTATAAGACGAGGTTTTTTCCAGAGCAAATGCTCTGAAAAATATCCCTCGTCTTATAATTGGGGTCGTCTTCTAATCAGACCCCAAAAAAATGGCTGGGGCCATGCTGCTTACCGGTCGCGAGCAGCGTCTCTTCCGTTAGAAGCAGGAGGACAGGAAGCTTGTAGCTTCCTCACAGAACTCTATCTCCCCCTCCCTCCACTGGGGGCGGGGCCAGAGAAGTTGCTGGTACAGCCGGTCCCCTGCAGAAGTCTTCGAGTGAGAGATCTGCAGTTCAGGCAAGGGGGTGGGGGAGGGTTTTTGGGTAAGTATGTGTGATTAATGTGTGAAGTATGTGTGATTAATGGAATGAATGAGTATTTAAATGTTTGTGAATGTGTGTTTGTGTGTGATAGCATGGATGTGTAAGGGGGTGGGGGTTGTAGCATGGCATAGGGAGGCTGTAATCCCACTACTATCATCCCCAGGTTCCAGCATGTACTGGCTGCCTTGGCTTGATAGGAGTGTGATTGCTGTTAGCAGCAATCACACTCCTATCAAGCCAAGGCAGCCAGTACATGCTGGGTTAAAAGGCATATCATGGGGCTGAGTGGCATATAGGGGGTTAAAATGCATTTCTGGACCTTCAGAAATGCATTTTAACCCCCTATATGCCACTCAGCCCCATGATATGCATATATACCTCCAGAAATGCATTTTAACCCCCTATATGCCACTCAGCCCCATGATATGCCTTTTAACCCCCTATATGCCAGAGTGGCATATAGGGGTATAAGGCATATCATGGGGCAGAGTGGCAAATAGGGGGGGTATAAAGCATTTCTGGGGGCAGAGTGGCATAACTGGGGGGGGCAGGTTGGCAAATAAAAGGAAATTTAAAAAATATATTTACATGAATTAATATTTACTGGTAAAACTTTTTTTCCTATAGGGTCGTCTTATATTCAGGCTTTTTGTTTTTTTCCTAAATTAATATTTTGATTTTGGGGGGTCGTCTTATAATCGGGGTCGTCTTATAATCGAGCAAATACGGTAAATAAACCTGCATACTTATCCAGCTAATTGAATGGTTTTATATAGCTTTGTCTTAGTACCAAGTTTCTTTACCGCTCATAATCACTGGGCTTAAAAATGTCACTCTGGTGTGCCCTTGATGGAAATAACCAGTGGACATGAGCTTTATAACCAAGTGAAGACCTGGGGGTGACTACTAACTGTATCTGGGTATATTTGCACCTTTATATTGCTGGATGTCTTATATTTTGTGTGTGTTTCAACATATCACACACTCCGTTGAATATATAACCTTAGAACCCTGTCCCTGGGGTTTACTTTTTAGATATGATAATGTGCATACATCCTATATACTGCATGTTATATAATTTATATGTCCATTCTACACACGCCATGACATAGAATACATCTTTGCCTGTATCTTTGTTTGCTTGAAAGCATCCCTTGCATTAGCAATCATGAAGCGTATCAGTCAGCCAGTACCTCTGCTCCCTTCGCTCAGTCTGGTGACAGGTTGTGTTATATTCATGTTGGTAAGACGCCACTACTGCAATTTTATTTTCTTCACAAACACCTGTTAAGGGTTGGCAAGTGTGAACAGATTTATTTAACACTGCATTATATCTTACATCAAATCTGGTTGCTATGGAGGAAGACGGGAATCTTTTCAGCGTTTGGATGACAGATTAACAGAACCAGAAACTGGGGACTGGTTAACACTAGAGACAATTAAAAGTCCCATCATTTACACAAAATGCATTGTTTTGTTAGAAACAACATCCCAGATAATTACGGTATATTCAAATTGGTTAAAGATGATGTGCAAATAGAACAGAAGACACAATTGCCAAGCGTCCTCACTTTCATTCTGTAATGTTGATATTAAATAAGGTTTGAATAGTTCCCGAAGCTTAAGCTTTCTGCTGAACTTTCCAAAGGTAAAGTCCTTCCATGTAGAAGATGGTACCACGTTGCACAAGTCTTTGTTAGGATTGCATTATCTGGTCCAGATAATGCTCAAATCAGCATTCAAATGGTCTTTAATTGATTATTCAGCACATGGGACTATTTTGTTAAAGTACATAAAAGTCACTGTTGTTATTGGATAAATCTGTATATTGTTGCAGAGTGAATGCTGTGACTGGCGGTGGGGCGGGTGCCTGCTGGGGTGTACCGTTTTGCACCCAATGTGTTCTATTTCCAAAGGGAACAGGTTTGCACAAATGTGTCTCCCAATTAGGCTTTGCACCAGCCCTGCATTTACTCCTGAGTCTGTTTTCACTGTCACAGTACGTGACGCAACATTGGCAGGCCCTGGCATGCTTGGGGCCATTTTTCATTTTAATTGCACCCGACGAGGTATTTTTATCCTTGGCATTGGCCTTTGTAGGCTGTGTGATAGTCCCTCCTTTTAAACGTCTCTTCTTCTTCTGAATTTGGTCGAGGCTGATATCTGACTGAGAGGAGCAGCTTTCATTCCAGCTTGACCTTGTGGTTAGGCTGCGCAAGGGTAGTGCAAGCCGCAAAGCCTTCCAGAACCTGGTACTACTCCGTCTTGAACTTTCTCCTTCCCAGCGGACGAAAGGAGTGGTTCCCTTGAGCTTAGATATAGTGGTATGTGAACCATGGAGTGGTTTGTATTCCACAATGATAAGACTGGTACACATGGCATTTTGACACACAATACCCAGCTTAAACTCCAACATGCTAATGCTTTTATCTGTTAGGTAATCAGGGCTCAACACTACAATCATTCTTCGACTTCTCTGAATGAACTCAAAGATGGCTTCCATAGTATCTAAAATATGCATAGGGAGGCATGAGGGGAAAATGAAATGAAAGAGGAAGCAGAAAGAAAGTTAGATATTAGCATAAATATACAAAAGCTGAGCAATAACAGTAAATTAGAACCCAAGATGCAACACTGCAAACTGCCAGGGTAAAGAATTGATTAAAAAAGGACAAGAAAAGATTAATTGCAGGAAAGCATAAATTGTCAGCCTTTCATGGAGCTTTGGTAATATTGTGCAGAATAAAAGCAAAAATACCTTTACAAACTGACCTGTGCTTCTACACCTTATCATACACATATCATGACTTGTCCAATGATGCAGTTTGGTCTGAGATCTCCTCCAACCATCAAAATGAACATGTGGAACAATACAGGTTTCAGGCCCTATGGCGTAATCATGGTTTTTAGATGTACTTTTCTAATGTCATATGTCCTTTTAAAGTGGACCCGTTCCCATTATTAGAATGGCTCCTATAAGGTAAGAAGGGAACTGAGCAAAGTACATCCTAGTGATAATTATGCAAGGTCAAAATGAACTCACTGCATTGTAAGAAACATTAAAACATTTTTTAATTTTTATTTTTTTTGAGGAAAATATACTCTAATCTCATTGGCGACGGTTAAAAAAACTTTTATAATAAAAAAAAACCCCTTACCTAAATATAAAAAAATACATAATATAGATGTCAAATATTATTAAATCAATAACACTGTGCCTTCCAGGCAATAAAAACAGAGCAAGCTACGTACCAAAATCAGCTAGACAAAGCAATCAAAAACATAATGAAGCAAACACAGGCCATCTTACTGCAATATTATTTCACAGAGTTTGATTAAATCGCTTCTCATGAATATTCCTCGAGCGTTTTTCAGGTACACTGTGAAATCCCACTGCAAATATTACTTTTTTTTTGGTGAGGAGCAAACCTTTCGCGTAGAGCAGAATATAACTGGCATGCATGATACGCTGCTAGAGAAATGATATCGCAATGCATTCAGCAGCTGCTTGTAGGTTCTGTAAAGGCTAATGATCTATAAGACAGGAAAAGGATTTCCTTTGGGTGAACATAAGGGAGTTAATTGAGTTTAAAGGTATATGAGACATTATAGAATATTTAATTTTACAGTGTAGCTCTAATAAAGTGCAATAGAGGGACATCATTAATCTTATTCATTGCCGCTCTCTGCCTAATTGTTTCTCTTTCACTGAATATTGATGGAAATATGCATATTCAATACCGTTGGCCAAAGGGGACTGGTTTGTTAAGAGTTTTACATATTTAATTCTGCTTCATTGTATTCTAATCTTAAATCTTGATTCAAATTCTGCGTGGCAGGCGCCTCTGCACACAAGATAACGTATTCTCCTGACATTCGTCTTAACCAGAAATTGAAATTGATTCTTTATGATTAGGCTTCTAGAAAGTAAGTTGGAAACTTGCTGGTAGGGTACACAGAAAATTCACATACGGAAGAATCAAAGCGGATTTTGCATTAAAGAACTAGCTACTGAACACGGAAATGTATTTGCAGACTGGTACAAGCAAAATTTAATAAATTATACCGTTCGGTTACAAGAATTCAACATTAATATGAAATCTTAGGAGACATGCACCCTATTACTACTAGAATATTTATCTAGAGGAAAGGTAGAGATCCAGTTAAAATCAACATAAACAAAAAATATGTGTACAAATAAACATCTGGGGGTCAGTTTATATTTAAAAGATAATACTTAAAAAAAGGAAATTCATAGAAGTATTAAAAAGTTAATATAAACAGCTTAAAAAATAAATCTGGGTTAAGCGTATGAGTCAATGCCTACAGATAAACCTAGACCCAGGGAAATGAACAGCTAGCACTAGAATGAGAATGCCATGTCAGCAGCTTATGCTGCCAAAAGGTACCTGCAACACATTGCAAATCAATATGCTGCAGGGTCCAGTGACAGGATAAATGCATTAGTTTTGGCCTCCAAGCACTCTCGTAACAAACCCACGGCAAATATTTGCTTTAATAATAAAGCATTTATAAATAATTTCTAATTTAGACTGACTATGTGCCATTTAAAAAAAGTTTACAAAAGTAAGTACTCCTGTGTCCTTCGCAGCCCCCTCAACAAAGAACATATATTAAGGTAGTTTAGGTTGCATTCCCTAAAGCTGTGGAAAACTAAAAAAGCTTTAAAAGCTCCACCATGGCAATGTGAGCGCTGTCTACACATGCTTACAGAGGGGTCTACTTAGACCCACCTGGAACCTTCAGAACTGAAGCTGACTGGAGGCGAGTATACCCTATAGATGGAGATGTGTTTAGCTGGATACATCAACTGCAAGCCAGAAAGTGAGGTGACAGGGAAAAAGGCAGGGAAGGGCACCATGAAAATGTAAAGGGACTACTTAACTATGATATGCATTAATAAGCATTTGATTAATGGAATGTACTCAGTCGGGAGCATTGTTACTACTATATGTAGAACGTATTGTAGATGTGCATAAAAGACGTGCCAAAATGTAAAACATAAGGGGAAAAAATCAGATTGTCCAGCTATATGATTATATTTGGAATATAAAATGGTCACACGGGTAATTTGTATTCTATACAAATAAAGTAGATCAAAGAGATTTCTCCGGCAGGAAACTCTCTTGAGGTCAATGAAAAGAAATGTTGTAGTTGCAGCATTTATGAAATGCCGTAGATGTTACCTTCTTTAAATAACTGTTTCTGCTGCATTATTACACAGTAAAACGCATGACACAAAAGGTTTTATCTTCATAACAGGTAAATATGCCGTATGTATTTTTGGTAACATTTCGGAGTAACCAAGCAGTCTGGTGGAAGGTCCCTGATCGGGAAAACCAAGGCACATTACCTATAGAGAATCAGGCCTATCCAAGCCTTTTCGGAATAGTATTTTATTTGGCATAAACAGACATTTGGTTAACAGCTGCATATTAATTAAAAGTGCAAAACAACATTTACCCGATAAAAAAAAAACTCATCAATATAGAAGATGGTTATTTAGCATATGTGACTGGTGTAATGTAATGGTGTGATCCATTACTGACTATACAGTTGCCAAGTGTGGTACTTCTCAACCTGTCTATGTTAGGGTTATTGCATCTCCAAAGGATATTTCTGGACTCACAGTCTGCAGCGTTCATGAAAATCCACGAACACTATGTAACTAACAAGCTGGTCCCTGAAATTGTATAATCCAAAGGCACCGTTTTATTTAATGTCTCTGTGACAAAATAATTCAAGGTATTGAGCAAAGAGGTAGACTGTTTTGCATGCAATCTGTTAAAACAGAAGTGTGTAAAGAGAGTAAATATAAAGAAAATAACGTAAATATGTCAGTGTTATGTTTTACCCGGCAGTTTTATATTTCCATAAAAATGGCTCCTTCTAAAGTTGGCTAAGTGATTAGGGAAGCTGCTCTTAGTAGTTTTCATTTCATTCATTTTGGACGGCTAGAAAGAACTATGTAATTTACTTCTATGTTTAATGTCCTTCAGTGATAAATGGCTGTAATTGAAGGAGATGCTGATGGTCTCTGGCGATTGCATGCTTCTAGTCCATCCTGATTTCTATAAGAGGAGTGCTTCTGAGGAATCAGACTTTGTGTGGCCGTCTACTCAGCTAATTACATGAAATGCCTCACTGACGGCCGTGTAAAGATACAGATCACATGCTGTTAAAAACATGAGTAATGCTGTGACTAACCGTACGATGGCATCTGATTTATGTTATTCTCAGATGGCTGCCTTATAACCAATCCATAATGCATTAAGTCTAAGGGAATGACACAATTAAATGGTGGCCGCTTAGCCATGTCAGTCTTTTTCTTCCAGCTTTAAAACTTTTAAAACCAATTATATCTTTAGCCACTGTATGAATGTTCCCCAGTAAAGTTAATGTACTTTACTATCTGAACTATTAAATGTCCCTGCATTTCATCAATGGCTATTCTTAGCACTTACAGTAAACTTGCAATTCTCCAGCTTCAGTACATAACCTGCCCCAGTACAATAACATCCCCTCTCACTAGAATTCACAGTCCCTTCATGCCCTTTTCACCTCTCTACCATACACCCGTTTCATCATTCCCTCTCTTTTTTTGGTTCCGAAAAACTCATTTTCTTAAACATACACACTGCAGCCCCGGAAGCAACCCTAAAACATCATGCGGAGGAGGTATTCATAGTACTTCTGAATTGTAAACATTGTCCTATGAAAAATCCAACCTATTACACTTTTTATTTTAGGTGGGAGCCTCATTGTATAAAGCTGGCATGTGCATCCCCTCGTACAGCAAGTAGATGCAGATAATACTGTTAACACTTCTATCGGCTCACTTGTACTGTCATTTTCTAGAGCTAGAACACTGGCTATTATTTTCCATTTCATTTCACATACTGATGTTTGTCGGACAAAGCTCCATATATGCACTTTCACTGGTTTTGGACAAACAGGGTTTCTTCACAGGAAGGGCCACGTGGAGCTGTTTCCAAAACCTCCCACCAGGGAACTTTGATTTCTCTCCTTTCCATTTAATGACATTCAAAACTGATTGAGCCAATTTCAGCTCTTTGACCTTCTCTTTGTTTTTAATGGGCTTAAACTGAACTAAGACAAGCCTGATGTTGCCCTGGGATGCCATGTTTTCTATTCCAGCTTTTAACTCCAAAAGAGATTGTGTGCCCCGTAGGACATAGCTGGGACTAATCACAACAAGAAGACGTCTGCTTTTCTTAATGAAGGTCAGTGTCTCATCTGTAATAACTGAGGAGAAAAGCAAGATGTTAGCCGGTTTCAACACAAAGGTGATATATTTACCTAGTAAACTAGTATTTCGAGACACTGACGATGAAGAATCAGATTGGAGAGGATTTATCTAGGACCAACTAGTCTATATGTCCAGCTGCACCTTTTAATCTTATTTATTCTTCGCTGATGCCTTCTTTAAGGTAAAAGCTGTGTTTCACTTGAAAACATCCCTTGCTTACTTCCATGCAGGTCTTGCCTGGCATGATACTGCATGTGTGTGCGATAATAGGCTCCCTGTGTCTGTGCACACACTAAATGCATTCACCCTCAGCAGAAGGTTTGAGCCTGAACTCAGCTTCACTATATCCATGCCAGTGACCGTTCCTTTAATTGATATTCTTAATTGATGTATACATTCTTCAAGTGTTACATTATCTCTTATAGTCAGGGTGAACTGAATGCATCAAGTGCGCTGAAAGGCTGAATAATACGTATGCTTTACATTAGTCTGTCTCTACTTCCAGAAATAGATTATTGTTGCATAAAATGTCTAGACATCTTCCTAAAACTCTATAAGAAAAAAAAAGCCAGATGGCCAACTGCAAATTGATGTACTGTATGTTCACAGCTAAAAATATAACCAAACCTTTGCAAAGAATAAGCCAATTGTGGTGCACGTGCTGGCTCTATCTGCCTTAGTTTGGTCTGGTGAATGGTTCATACTATTAAGGGAGCTTACAGTGTAAGGTTATCAGGTTGCCTTACACAGGAACCCTGTCTCATACAACCTGCCACAAGTTTATATATCACATTGCAAACAATCATATCCAAAAGGCAAGGTCAGAATGCTTGTTACTCATAGCCTTTGTTTTGTACTGCCATATATCAAAGAATGTTGCAGTAGGCATTAATATTCATACATTTAAAACCAAGCCTCAGCTAAAGGATTCTATGACCATGGACCTCTATCACTAGGAGGAAATGATGTACAGCATTGTAGTGTAAGTAACTTACTTCCGCCTGGCAGACTATCCCGGTCAAAGATGCACAGCTTGTAGCCAAATTCATTTTCCAGCACTCCCCGCAGGGTCACCAGTACAAACTCTTCTTCCTCTGCGTTTCTTGCATAGGACACATATACGTCATATTCCTTTCCATCTGCAAAGTTACTCAGTGTCAGAATTACACACAGAATAGGGATCAAAATGGCTTGAGAGTAAAATCAGCACCCGCCATGTACTCTTCCCTTACCATGGTAAGGATGACATTTTTTTAGGGTTTTATGTTTCTTACTACAAATATTATTCAGTTTATGTGTTTGATCATTTTAAGCTCATGCACCTTTATTTACATTATTACAATGTACCTGAACTGGACTACTGACCTTCCTAGGAATGTACATTTTCAAACCAACCATGCTTACCCCCAATAGTTTCATCTGTTCCAAAGTGAGCCCTGTAAAAAAGCACCATTTCAAGCCAGTAGACATGATACACAATGATAAGGCACACAACAAGGAAAAGCGTGGCTCCAAGTCCACACGCCAGCTCTGTGATGTATCTGGGAGTGCCGACTGTAATACAAAAAAAACCATAATTTTGTTACTAATTTTACATCATACAGCCAAGTTGCATTGCTTGAAGACCTTTTTGTACAGTTTTACCACATCTGCAGGAAAAGACTGGGAAATATTTTATATATATATATATATGCACGCACACACATATTTATGTATCTTTTTAACAGCATGGCTCAAAGTACCCTTAAGCAAGATAAACATACTTAAGTTTATTTAGTGACACATTCATCGATTCAGAAAATGTCAGGCTGCAAATGAACTATTGGAAAAGGGAATACACTATTGTGTAATTGCAAGTAACCCATTACACTAACTGGAAGGAAAACAAATCAAATATATTCCCAGTGCAGGGTGAGGATATGTCATGGCAAAGCACATAGGACAAATTTGACACACATCCTACACAAGCATGTCTCTCTGGATAATGTAAAGAGTTTGGATCGAAAACGGGTCTGCTAGGTTTGCAGCAAAGGCTAGCTAGAGGTCATGCAGATATTTGCATTAGGGAGTGTTAATGATGAACGGTGAAATTGGCAAGCTGCGTGAACAGAAGCATACTGATCAGACCAGTGTTTTGTTATGTTGTTAAAATATGTCTGACCCACATAACATTACCGCTTACGGTTCATGACACTCTATTATACACACCGACAGTGTAAAAACTTTTCAGTTAGGGATCCAGAAAACCTAGGAACCAAGCTTCAGGCCGAACGTTCAAATAACTTGTTTCCTTCTCCCTGTTAAAATGTGCTATTCCGTTAAAGCATTAATGGCCCTCTCTAATATGTTAAGCAAATAAACTTTAGTAGATTTCTCCTTTTATTCTTTCCTCTAAAGGCTTAATCACATAAAATCAGTTTTTTTGATGCCAATAACCAATGCTTGCTTTTATGTTACAAAATTGTGAAGGGTTTGGGCATAAAATTATGATGGTTGATCATGTTGCTGTTTTACTTTAAAACTTTACATTTTCAGGGTCATCTATTGCATCTTTGGAAGAAAAGGCAATGGAATCCTTGTCAGACACAAAGCCTTTTATATTTATGCAGTAGAATAAAACAAGGGCCTGAGCCATTAGTTTTCATGTAACCCTCAAACGAGCGTTTAAAAATTAATGTTGCATTATAGAAACATTTATGATTGTATTGATGAAAGAAATGATGAACATTGTTACAGCCACAGAACAAAAAAAAAAAAAACCCCACATGATTTGTGCGACTGAAAAGAACAGTTCAGTTGAGGCAGGCATGGTGGCTGTTACCTTTCTCTTTGACAATTGCTTGCCTGGAGACCGTCCCAAGGCTATTGCTTGCAGTACAGGTATAGTTGCGCTTTAGATCCTCGGGAATTATGCTTTTGATGTGCAGAAGCTTCACCATGGTTTTTGCACCAGCAATGTCAGGAATCGTGCTAAAATTTTAAAAAAAAATGCTTGCGGTAATGCATGGCAAGAAGCTCACCTACTACGTTGCAGCATTCAGAATACAGCAATGTACATATACCGTTTTAGTTTTACAAAGACTATATGGGAAAAAGTGATTTTTTAAATAACATTAAGTTCTTTCTGTACTTTTCAAGGAACACATTCTTTACATTAATTAATAATAATAATAATAAAAGCCCCTTTTTCTGTGTTTTTCAGAGTGTTTCCATAACAAGCGTTCTACAGACCTGCTGTACCTCTCTCTTTCCTATCCCTGCCACGCCACTTGTCTAGCAGGCTACATGTATAACAGATGGGGCAGCACCGGATACAATCCATTTTAGTTACCGTGTAGTGACATTAATTCTTGGTTCAGTATTTTCTTCAATATTCTTTCCATCCACTATCCACCAAATATCAGTATGAGAATCCTTCACAAAAGAAAAGAAAACTTCACATGGAATAGACATGTCTTCCCCTAAAGAAAAATATGTGAAACACACCATTAACCGTCAAGCTTCAGTGCTCACATTATATACACATCATTGTGGGACGCAGGCAATCAGGAGGGGCAGTGTCAGAATAGCGAAAATGTTTTCTCACTCTAGCTCAGGCAAATGCTGGAGGGGTGATGCAAGTAGGTAATCTATGCTACATTTGGTGGATCTGTGCCAGTCTGATAAATGTGGGCAAAAATACTCTGCATAATTAACATTTTGGAAATCCCTGTACATTGTACTCCCAGGAATGTTCTCCTGATGTTTCAACAGGGTGTCGAAAACTGATTATGCAAATCTTTATAGGAAGTCTTACATGAAATTGGAAACAAATGAATCCTCCTTCAGTGAATACTAGAATTTGGTGTTTTCAATATCAACAAGAGATATAAAGAAACACCCTTCAGTCGTCTAATCATACAGAACAGTGGTCCGGGTAGATCTATTACATTATGTCTAACAGTCTGGAGCATCAATGTAACAGAATTCCCAGGGAGACAAGGGGCCAGGTTATCAAAATGTCTTATATCTGTTCTTGATTTATCGCACAACCAATGTTTATATAAGATTTTGAGATTTTTGGTAGTGTCATTTGATTTTTGGACACACATTGTTAGATTTGAAAAGTGCAGATATTCCACATTTTAACAGATAGCTTATGTTGTTTAACCATATATTTGTGTTTGTTTAGCAGAGCAGTATACATTCACTCTACAGATGTAGTATAAAAATCAAATTAAATGTTGGTGGGACATTAGTAATATTTACATACCCGGTGCAAACTCATAAGTAATTTGATCACTTGGAGTTGTAATAGATGGTGGTTTTGAAAGAGAAGGTGAACCTGCAAAATAAATAAATATATCTTCAGTCCACACACCAATAGGGGAATAAAAATACCATATAGATTCCAAGATCTATATATATATATATAAAGATTCCTTTACCGATCACTTTAACGGCGCTGGTCCTGGTGAGGTTATACAATTTTCCATTCTCTTCGTATGTCACAATACATGTGTAGTTGCCTTCATATCGCTGCCTTACTGATAGAAATGTTAGGTTGAGACCTTTGGGAAATCTTTCGGTGAAACCGTCCACTAACTGACAAGCCTGATAAATAAACAACACAACAAATCAAGTATATAATATATAATATACACACATACAGATGCTAGAGGATGGGAATGGATTGGAGCAATACTAGACGACATTATTGGTACAATCATTTTGGTATTTAAAATCAATTAACAGGCTGCAATTTTTAAAATGCAATTTTGCTAGATCTAGTAATTAAATTACCTCTAAGTAAATCAAGTAAGAATTTGAAAGTAAATCCCCCAAGAAATGGTGGCCTATGTGTAACGTTTTATGGTAACCTATAGTAAGTGAAGTTAATTATGCACTGTCAGGAAAATTATCTTTTAGTGGGTATTGGAGACCTGCTTCATTTATTTGACCTCTAGATTTTGATACGAATGGATTCTTTGGTTACAGCACTCTCAAAGAAACTATGCATAATGCACAATCCTACGCTAAAGCAGTATGCAACTATTTCTTCTATTTTAAGGAATACCTTTATAGATAAATTATCTAAAAAGTGTGTAGTTTGTCCTTACCCAGAGCATAGACAAAACAGATGAGTAGTCTCATAATATGTTGATATATATATATATATATATATATATATATATATATATATATATATATATACATATATATATATATATATATATATATATATATATTTATCGTATTTGCTCGATTAAAAGACAAGTTTTTTTCAGAACACACACAGTAGCTACTTGGGTTTTATCATATGTGCGTTTTCCGAACATAGTATGAATGCATGTACTAAATAAAAAGGATCTACCCAATAAAAGAATACATTTAATTTAGCTTTTTTGGCTTCACGGGATGTTCTAATATAGTGGGACAATACAATTTTGTATGTTGCCAGTGCACAAAACGTTTCTCCCACATGTATTTCTTTACTGCATATCCTTCCTTACCAGGTACCAATTTACTGTTGGAGTAACATTGGCAGGGAAATACCCATCAGTGTCTGGGCAGGTTAGTATCTCTCTGTGTTCCAAGGGAAGCTCCACTAGAAGAGGTTTCTCAGCTTGGCTCACACAAGAGCTTGGATCTTTCCGAAGAACTTCCAATGGAAATGCAACCCGGCTACAAAAAGTAGTGTTCCTGTGGAAGACAATAGTACTGAGGTAAGGGATTTTTGGAGGATTTTAGTCAACATAGTAGTAGTTGAATCATATATTTTATAGTCTCAGCATTTGTAGACATGCTTTTTGTGTTTCAGGCAGATCTGAGAGGATTGTATTCCATTTATACAATAACTCCATGCAAGTAAATGACCTTTCACTAAAAAAAATAGAAAGATAGGATCCTAAATGGAACATTTATATTTGAAATACAAGGTTGCCTGTTCTGTACACTCCAGTTGTCCACATAGGTGCTTAAAAGACAGAGCATGGTTGATGTAGATGTACAGCATCCTAGTCTAATACTAACCTTTTGTCACGGCCATGCTTTTTAAATTTTAATATAGTTGCAAAAGTATATGTTTGTCGCCGTATAACATAATAAGTAAATAGCAGTCAATGAAGAAAAACAATGGAAGACGGTTCTTAGTGTTTATTTCTTAAAGTGACACTATTACTAAAAAACCTTTTGTCCGAGTACATTTACTACTTTAGTGCAATTCAGCATGATTTATAAAGCAATTTTTTAAATATTTTTCTTTGTGCTTGAATGTTAAATGGTCATTTTATTACCTTGTGCTATACAAAGAGGTTGTTAGGTTGAATGGGCTCACACACATTCAGTGGCAAGAAAAAGTAAATGAACCCTTTGCAATTACCTGCTTTTTTGAATTCATTGTTCATCAACTGTCATCTGATCTATATCTAAGCCACAATTATAGAAAAAGACAATGTGCTGCAGCTAATAACACAAAAACAATGATTGCCATTTATGTCCTTATTGAACACATCCATTAAACCTTCACAGTGCTAAGTGTATCCTTGGACTGGTTGAACCTCATTTGGCAGCAATATTCTCAAACCAATGCTTCCAGTAGCGGCAGATTAGACCTGCAAAACGTTCAGGAGGGATTTGAGACTGTTCTTCCTTACAGAACTGCTTTAGCTCAGCCATATTCTTAGGATGTCTGGTGTTAAGGTCTCTCTTGAGGTCATTCCACAGCATCTCTAATGGGTTAAGGTCTGGACTCTGACTGGGCCACTTCTGTAGTAGATTTAATTTGATGTTTAGGTTAATTGTCATGCTGCATTACACAACTTCTCCTGAGCTTCAGATGGCGGACAGCCATCTTGACATTATACTGTATTATACCTTGACAAGCCTTGGAATTGTTTTCCCTTTGATGATTGGCAAGCTGTCCAGGCTCTGAGGCAGCAAAACAGCCCTAAATCACAATGCTTTCTCCACCATTGGCATGATGTTTTTTTGTAGGTATGGTGTGTCCTTTTTACATCATATGTAGCGATGTGTATTCATCCTGAACATTTCAATCTTAAGTTTCATCAGTCCTTACAACATTTTCCCAGTAGCATTGTGGAGTATGAAGGAGCTCTTTTGCAAACTTCAGGTGAACAGCGATGTTAAATCAGAGAGCAGTGGCTTCCTCTGTGGTATCCGGCCATGGACTACATGCCTGTCCAATGTTTTGCATTAACATAGATGTTAAGTATTTCTAATAATTCCTTTAAGCCTTTAGCTGTTACTCTATGGTTAACTCACCGAGCACTCTGCATTGTGTCCTTGGAGTCATAATCTATGGAGAGTAGCAACACTACTGACTTGATGGCATTTATTAACAATTTGTCTAACTGTGGACTGAAGAATACGTAAACTCTCTTTGTAAACAGTGTTCCCTCTAAGCTGTGCGCTTGTGCGCGCGCACATAGCTTTTTTAGAGAGCGCACACTTCCAAAAATTGTGCGCAGAACAGTTTTTCCCCAAAAAAGAAAAAAATAATAATTTTATTGAAACTTTATGCAGCACGGATATTGTGCGCACAAAATTTCTGCTCTGTGAAAATTTTTGCACAAGAGAAATTTTCTGCGCACGCCAACTAAGAAAAATTAGATGGAACATTGTTTGTAAACCTTTCTAGCTTTATGCAAATCAACAATTCCTGGTTTGCATACAATTCAAGTCTTCTGAGATTTATTTTTTTGTGAGGCATGGTTCTCATCAGCAGATGCTTCTTGAGAATAGCATAGTATAGTATCTCTAAAACACAACTCCAATGCACTTTCATTGATTGGACTCCAGGTTTGCTAACTGTTGACTCCAATTATTTTTTGTTGAAGTGATAAGCTTAGGGATTAGTTTAGGGATTCAACCCACACTGGGAATGTTTGAGTGATTTATTCAATAAGGACCAGAAGTTTGTTCATTCATTATTGTAACTTGGATGAAGATCACATCATGTACGTATAAGAAATCTATACATAAATGCTGATAATTCCAAAGAGTTCACTTTTTTCTTGCCACTGTATTAGGAGTTATTCTGGCACCCAGCTGTAAAAGTGGACTCCTTGCCATAGCAACCATCTGCTGATTGAACTGTTCCATTACAATGGTGAGAAGATCACTTTTAAACTTTGCACCAGCATTGCATTGTCTTTATAACTGAATAGCCATTGGCAATATTTGATAAACCCAACAAACATGCCATTCCTGCCTTTAAAACCTCACCACATCCATTTAAAATGTCTTCGTGCTTTGCAGGTAAATGTTTTGTTATCTGTTTTATTGAGTCATGTGATGTATTATCAAATCAGTAGGAAGAGGTTTTACCCCAAGTTCCTTTTCGAATGTTAACAATCACCTTGATGATGTCCTAAAAAAACAAGCAGCCTCAAGTGTTACAAAGAATGGTTTATTTACCAGGGGGGTATACAAGATAAGAGCAAAGCAATCTTAATGAATCTCACTATATCCTAAAGTAGAAAGAGCACTTAAAAGAAAATCAATTTAACCTTATCAAATAAAATGCCTTCATTTTTAGCTTGTCATCAAACCATTTAGAATCTAAAAGTATAGCAATCAAAACACAAACGCACAATTTACCTGTGTTTATACATGTGTTGTATATAACCCACGTAATTGGAGTCTAGTTTACAAACTGTTGGACGAAAGCAATTAACTCACCGGCATCCCAATGTAGTGTTAACTTGTTGACTATCACACTGCCCTGAGCTCTAGAACAGTTCAATTACCTGGCAAAGAAACTCATTTTTATGATCCTCTGCTTGACAGTTAGCCTCCTCTAACAAGGAAAACACTGCTCTTGCTAATGGCAAAAATCAGCCTAATAAGAAACCCAAGTGTGGCACTTCTATACAATCCTTACGTACAAAGCTTTAGCTGAAATCGCAAGACAAATGTGGTCATTAGTAGCTGACGCATGCATTTCCATTGCAAGACAAGAAATGAAAATTCCTTCTTATGTAGTGAAACTGCTGTATTTTATTCTGCTGAACCAAATAAATAATAAAAAAAACCCAGCTGTTTCACAAAACCATTTTAGAAAGAGAATCATTCGATCAAAAAATTTCTTTAGATGCATCTCCAGGATTGACCAGAGCTGAAGCTATACAGTCATATCCTACAAAGATTAGGAGTGCTGTAGTCACAATACTACAATTTTATGGTGCAAAATGAGGGAATTTGGGGCAAAATGAGGGAATTTGGTACTATATATTTCTCTGGGAGAAATCCAAGCTATTAAATACATGTAAAGCAGTAAAGTGTTTGGGTTCCTCGTAACTGAATTAGGCCCCGTGCTTGCTACCCTATACTGACGGAGGACAGTGACGTTCTAAAAATAATCATACCCTGGCTTTAAAATATGCCAGCTACCCCTGGCAGAAGAAACACAAAGGGAAGGGAAACAAAAATCTATATCTATAAAAGACTGTCTTTGTACAAAATATTCCTGCTGCTTAGAGTCACTCTGGTCAAAGCTGTCATAAATGCAAAATAATGATACATAATGGAAACCAAGTAGTTGAATTTTTATATACAATGCTAAAAGATCAAATTATTGCCTTTAATGTACTGTACTCACAGTATAGGATTACAGAAACACAGAGCAACTTTGAAATTACCTCAGCATGCAGGTATAATTCCCTGTATCGTTGAGAAGAGCAGGCCTGAACCACAGAGTGTCCTTATCTTTATTGATCCTATTGTCTGGCAGACGTATGTTAATTGGTTCCTCAAGGTCTTTCCCTTGGCCTGTCCAGTACCACATCAAGGTTAGACCCGCAGAATGTGCTGTGCTATAGTTATGTTTCAGGAAGTCCTGGAAGAGAGGGCATCTGATGCGAGCAGGTTCTCCCTCATAGACTTGGATTAGCTTCATGGTGTCCACTCCCCAGTCATCGCATCGTTCTGCAAACACAAGTGGGAAATAAGGTAAAGCCACATACCCAACAAGTATAACGAGTCAAGGACACAAAAGGACGTATCATATCAAGAAAGCAGAATGCAAGAGAAGAAAAACAATATAGAGCTGCAGCGGAATGACTCTTCTGTGGCCTGAAGAACTGCACTACTGACTGGCTGTTAAAGTAGCAGTAAAGTGTTCACTCTGAAATCAATGGGAGAGCTTTCTTTGCATTTGCTGGAGAGAGGGAGGTGCAGCACTGAAGCTGACCGATGGGGGGTATACCACGTTCTGCCAAACACATCCCCTGCCTGGCAAATAGCTGCATGACAGCTGGTAGGAGGCAAATGTATATGGAGGAATTCCCAACATGCGGAATCCCCCCATACATTTGCAAGGGGTACAACACAAACAATTCAACTCAGCTGGAGAGCCTCTTCAACACACACACACACACACACACAAATGTCTTATTTATAAATAACAACCTTTCTCTCATCTTAGCAGAGTTCTGAAAACAAATCATTACCGGCTATCTAACTTCAATATAAATAATGAGATCTTATCTGAAAAATGAATACAGAAGGATATGACTCAGTAACATTAGTTCCGAACAAGTAATCAGCTGGCTGTCTTAAAAATTACACAATGAATTGTATGCTTGTCCATCACAAGTCAACCCTTATATAAATCTACATCGATTTTGGTACATGTTTAATTTTCTCCTTAATATACAGCGTGAAGGTTACTTATATCAACAAACGGCTTTTCCAGTTTGCCTATTATATACTTTGACAGAGGTCGGTAAGCTATGGATGAATAGCTGCATAATGGACTGTCTGAAATGCTCAGGTATTTATATAGATAACTTGCATTATACTTTGCGTAGGCACCATATTTACATTTCTTAATATACCAACGTGGGGAAGCCATAGAAGAGCTGGGCAAACTCCAGGGTCATAACATATCTAAAGAGAGACAGGGTATGCATCTACAACTGGATTTCTATTCTAAAATGCCCAACATGCCCCAGGAGTCAAAAGTCTCCTTGCGTTCTTGGCTAAATATCCTACCCCTGCCAGGGCTGGTAAGGAAAGAAAAAGTGAGAGGAAAAACTCCAGTTTTGGGAACCCACAAAAATGATTATCCCAGATGTAAATGCATAATGTACTGAAAGCTTTGTATACCACAGCTTTTAGTGGCTTGCATCTCTGAGGAGCTGTAAGGTACGTCAGGGCACATGTCTATGTACTGCATCAACTTCCAACATTTGGACACTTGTCATACCATAGTCAGGCTGTGAATACGGCATCTATATTCGCATTTACTGTCAAACAGAATTGTTAATGCCCCAGATTTGTATTTGTCTCTAAAAAAACCATTGTGCAGCATGTAAATAAAAAAACGATCAGGCTGCTTAATAACCACAGAACTCCTATCAATCTTCAGTTGGCAAGGGAATCCTTTTTGGTCTGTGCAGCAGTTCTCTTAGCAGAATCGTCTCTGGAGAAAGGGCAATGCTTCTACTCTACTGCAATGCAATTGACAGGTTTCCATTATCCGACTTTCCCAGGCTAGTGAGTGACACAGACGGAGGGGACACAGGAGTTCATTCAGAAGTGTCATAGACAGATGATGCCGATGGGGTTTAGTGCACTGCTAAGCCTCTGGTGTCACATCCAAGCCACTTGATTCATGTGTAGACACAGCTACATGTAATTGTTAATAAGACAGACTGGTTGTCAGTGACAGAATGCTAATGACAGCACAAACCGCAGTTTGCTTGTCTAAGAGCCATTTGCTCGCATTTAAACTCGCTATACTTAAGAGTCTGATTAAAAACAAGTCCCATTTTACTTTCTATAGCAATAACGGGCAGATATTTTTATCCACAGGGATTTTGTTTTTGTCGGTATGAAGGTGGCTGGGGGCATATTCGTTTAAAAAGGTTCTGACCCAAAATAAAGTGTAACATTACAAAAAAACAGTGGCATTATATAATCTAATGAAGAAGCATTTATCTGAAGCCGTGTGGAACCCTCCCGCAATGGATCTGTTGTATGAAATCATACGTCATAAGATCAGGTGTGGCATCTTATCTTTGTGCTTAATCCCACCAATGAAAAACAGTGTGAAAAATGGTACTGGAGTGCAAATCTAAAAATCTGAGTTTGAGAAGGAAAGAGGGTCCAATGGCAATAAGAACAAAGAGGCTAAAAGCTAGAATGGGGATGAATACTTTAAGATTAACACAATTAGGGCTGCAACTAACGATTATTTTAATAATCGATTAGTTGGCCGATTATTTTGTCGATTAATCGGATAAAAAAATACATTATTTTAAATTGAAGAAAAATTGCAATAAAAAACGTACAATTTACACTTTCATCTCTTTATTGCAATGGCCTTCTTATTTTACTGACATAATAAAAGCTACAAGAACCCAAACACAGTGCTTCTCAAACTAGGTTTTAATACAAAGTTATTAGTAAATATTAATTCATATGTTAACTATTTTTCATATTTAGTAAAAACTGAGAAAAAAGCCTTGTTTAAATTTTTTTATTTACCAAACTGCCCCCAGTTATGCACATCTGACCCCCAGCTTGCCACTCTGCCCCCATATATGCCTTATACCTCTTATATGCCAGATTCCACTGTGCCCCCTGATATGCCACTGTGCCCCTGATATGCCTTATACTCCTTATATGCCAGTGATATGCAACTGAGCCCCCGATATACCTTTTAGCCCCAGATTTGTTTTATGCCCCCCTGATACCCCCTATATGCCACTGAGCCCCCTGATATACCTTTTACCCCCAGATATGTTTATGCCCCCCTGATATGCCTAATATCCATATGCCTTATACCCCCTATATGCCCTAAAAATTCATAATACCCCCCATACACCACTATAACTCACCCATACACCACTCTGGCTCCTCCCCCTCCCATACACCACTCTGGTTCCTCCCCTCCCATACACCACTCTGGCTCCTCCCCCTCCCATACACCACTCTGGCTCCTCCCCCCTCTCATACTCCACTCTGCCTCCTCCCCCCTCCCATACACCACTCTGCCTCCTCCCCCGCCCATACATCACTTTGGCTCCTCCCCTCCCATACATCACTTTGCCTCCTCCCCCTCCCATATACCACTCTGCCTCCTCCCCTCCCATACATCACTTTGGCTCCTCCCCCTCCCATACTCCACTCTGCCTCCTCCCATACACCACTCTGGCTCCTCCCCTCCCATACATCACGTTGGCTCCTCCCCCTCCCATACATCACTTTGCCTCCTCCCCCCTCCCATACTTCACTCTGCCTCCTGTGAACCTCCGTTTCTGACAAGACACCAGGGAGCCGGGTAGAGAGGCAGAGTGGCGTATGAGAGGGGGAGGAGCCCGAGTGGTGTATTGGAGGGTGGCTCTCATACACCCCTCTGACTCCTCCCCCCTCCCATACACCGCTCTGCCTCTCTACCCGGCTCCGTTACTGAAGGCACTTTCATTGCAGCTTCATAGAAGCCACAGTGTAAGTGAAGGGCAGTAACGGAGTCTGTCTGTGCGATGCAGAGAGGATGATTCTCTGTCAGCCGGTGGGGGTCTGCATCGCACAGACAGACTCCGTTACTGCCCTTCACTTACACTGAGGCTTCTATGAAGCTACAGGGAAAGTGCATGTCAGTAACGGTGCCGGGTAGAGAGGCAGAGTGATGTATGGGAGGGGGGAGGAGGCAGATGGGAGGGGGAGAGAGACGGAAGTGAGAGACCGGCCGACAGTGAGAGGAATCCAGGTAACCTGCAGCGTCGCGGGGGATCTGGATTCCGGTGTTATAATCCGATCTCTGTTTGAGATCGGATTATATAAGGAGAGGAGTTTTTCAGAGCATTTGCTCTGAAAAAACCTCTTTTTATAATCAATAAAAATCGATCCGATTAATCGATGATGAAATTCGTTGACAACGATTTTCATTATCGATTATTATCGATTTTAGCGATTAGTTGTTTCAGCCCTAAACACAATGTTAAAACAAAAATAAGGACATTGTGGGAGGCTCACAAATGATATACAACTGAATGTTATCTCCAATCCAAAGGCTTTACTTATTTTTTTTTTTCATTTTAGCCTGCTATATATACACACAGCAGAACAGAATTCAGAATGACATTCGGGAAAATCCACAGGACAGGATTTTGCTTATGGAATCAACTCAGACTGTCCATTTTTAAATATGCTACATTTTACCAGATTACTTATTTTAATTTCTGCACAATATTATAAGACCTCGAGTTTATATAATATATATAGTAGATGAAGCAGAAAACCCCTTAAAGAATGAGAAAGTCAATGAAGCGAAATAGCGTACTTTCTCATCACTGTGGATGTTGAAGCAAAGTGCTACATTTTGGTTACGGTGTAGATAACTGCAATATAGAGAAAAAGATCCAATATTTTTAATAAGGCTTATGTCTTCTGCCTGGAGAATTTCAATATTTTCTCACATTGCTGCAATCGCTGTCATTGCAGGGTCTCCATTGTTGCTGACCGCTCTGTGACCGGATCAGTCAGTCCACAACAGATCTACTGCATTTCAGTGCATGTGATCACATCTTCAACATGGATACAGTTAATTGCATCTCCTTCTCACTGTGATTGTAAGCTGGAGAGAGACAGAAAACTGTAAGAATAAGTGTTTTTTCTTTTTTAAATTTTAACCTGACCCTAAGGGGTTAATTTTTTATGTAGTTTTTTAGTTTTGTTGCATAGTTAGTGTGTGGGGGTTAGCTAGTGGGGTTAGGTTTAGGTAGGGGTTAAAAAATATATATATAAAAAACAGTTTATTTAGTGTATTCACTAAATGTAGAGTTTACAAGAGAGTTGAGACTTAACTCCCTTACTTTAGTCTTAATGAAGGGCTAACTCTGGCAGGTTTCTCCAGAAAGAAGTGCTGAGATGTCGCTGTGTAATGCATAATTCAATGGATGAGGAGATTGGAATGTTACTAATTTAACTAAACATTATACAGAGGCAGTCAAGCTCTACAGCAGAAGCTCACTGTGGTTGGACCAAAGTAATGTATAGTGAAGTCAACGCTCCCTTTAGTGAATAATAGGGAAGAATTTCCGGACACGGTTTTGACTAGACATTCTAGCCGCACCATATGAACATAAAATCTGTAAAAGGCTAACTAGAATAATTTTTATTATTGCCATGTTCTCTTTACTTTTTTTGTCCCCCAACGTCCAGTAACATCACAGACCATTATATTTACATTAAAACCTTTGACAGAAAGGATGACCTCTCTCTTCAAAGCAGAACTCTGGAAATGTCAGTTCCAACATGATCCCTGAAACATCTAAACCATGGCCCTCCCAGCTAAGCTTCTGGTTATCCTCAGTCAGACGTTGGCCATCCTGAAATCATAGACTATAGTTCAGCAACAGCTGGGGACCTGCCTGTTGACTATCATCGATATACACCGATTAGTCTACGAGGGCGAGCAACATACCACGCGGCAAAGGGTTAAACAAATCAGATGCAGAGCCTCTCATGACCTGACAATGAAATGGAAAATATCTGATATAATGCAGCACTTTTAATCCAGGGTTTTACAGTTTAAGGACAGCTCAGATACTTAAGTTATTATAAAACTTTAATATTCTTTTAAAGAATTGACCCAATTATTATCAGATGTGCAAGTTACCCAGTGTTAATCCAGAAAAACCCAGCAGCAAAATCTGTCTCCACAGCACTCCAGCTTTGCCTTTCTCAGGCAGGCTTTGGGTAAGTGGGGTGCTACTATCCTAAGCTAATGTCAGACGCCCCACACGTGGAGCCACATATTGCTGAAAATAAAGCCACATTTTGCTGCAATACGAGGCTTGCGTATGGGACATTGGACGCCATTTGCAGTATCCATATTTGCACAATTACATTGCATGGTACATTCAATGTGACATACTCACTGAGGTAGAAGCCTCCAGGTCACGAGGTAAGTGAACATGTATTACTAAATGCTTTCTTAAAAAAAAAAAAAAAAACATATTGTGTGGGATGGTGAGAGTTCTGCTTTAACCTAATGCCCATTTGTGAAAAACCTTCTCAGCTAGGCCCACCAAACGGTCATAATGTTATCATCTAGTTTGAACACCATCTCCTCTCATTAGGGTCCACATCAACGGACCCTATTACTCAACTTAGACCTGGCAAACTCATTTGGTTATTAGCCTGCAGCCATAAAACATCCAACTAAGACAAGATTTATGTGGAATGTGACTAGACAAAAAGAAGAAACAATTTATTTAAAGGTTCTATTAATTTGTGCTTGTATGCTAGAGAATAGGAAAACATGGAGTAAACGCAAAGCTGCTAATTAGATATCACAAACTGTAACATTCTAAAAAAAAAAGTAGGAAGCCTACAAATGAAGCGCAGAACTATTATATATACACACACACACACACACAGACAGACAGACAGACATAACATTATGACGGCCTGTCTAATATTGTGTAGGTCCCCCTTTTGCTGCTAAGGCATGGACTCCACTAGACCTCTGAAGGTGTGCTGTGGTAGTTTTGGCACCAAAACATTAGCAGCGAATCGTTTAAGTCCTGTAAATTGCAAAGTGGAGCCTCCATGGATGCATCCTAGTGCCATGTCTTCTCCAGGTAAGCGACACACAAGCGCCAGGCTATTCACGTGATATAAAAGAAAACTTGATTCATCAGACCAGGCCACCCTCTTTCAATGGTCCGGTTCTTATGTTCATGTGCCCATTGTAGCCGCTTTTTTCCCCGAACAAAACAAACTGTGATGCACTGTGTGTTCTCTCACCTACCGAAACCAGCATTAACTTTTTTCAGCAATTTCATCTACAGTAGCTCATCTGTTGGATTTTTCCACACGGACCAGCCTTCACCCCCCACATGCATTAAGGAGCTTTGGCCGCCTGTGACGGTGTCGCCTGTTCATCTCTTTTACTTCCTTGGACCACTTTTGAGCAGGCATGTCCAATTTATAACTTCACTATCTCATTGATCTGTAAAGGAGCAACTCCAATTTAAATATAACTTATGATGCATCCATTCTAACATTCACACCATTCATACTGGGAGTAGAGGAGTTCTAATCTAGATTGATCAATCATATCCTGGGGAGTCATGCGGGGGGCATTTTTGAAGAGGTGTCGTTGGCCTGTCTAATTGGTTCGTAATCTCCTTATGTCCCTTTATCTCCTTATCTCATATTAGTCTTAAACCTTGGTTCCTTAACTTGAGGCTAAGTAGGAACATCTGTTATTCTCCGCCCAGATTTCCCAAGTCTCCTTAAAAAGGACTAGTTTCCCATCTCTGAAGTAGAACCCTTTTCCCATATTGTACTGATAATTTAATTGATTTGCCACCATTGCACCTTCTCTGCCTCCATTTCCTTGTAGTACATATCTTAGCCACTGAACATACCGTATTGGCTCGAATATAGGCCGCACTTTTTTCCCCCACTTTAAGACTTTAAAGTGGGGGTGCGGCCTATATTCGGGGTCTAGCGCCCGACGCCCGGGACATGCCGGCACGGGAGGTTGTCTAAGCGCATCGTGCGGATGCGTTTTACCTCTGCACCCCCCCCGGACTTACCGGTACAGACTCCCGGGTGTCTTGCGGGGTCGGCGGGGGACATCTACGCAATACAATTTCCGGTGCCGACACCGGAAGTTGTATTGCGTAGATGTCCCCCGCCGACCCCGCAAGACACCCGGGAGTCTGCTCCGGTAAGTTGGGGAGGGGGGGCAGTGGCAGCGGATCTCGGGGAGGGAGGGCAGTGGCAGCGGATCTCGGGGAGGGAGGGCAGTGGCAGCGGATCTCGGGGAGGGAGGACAGTGGCAGCGGATCTCGGGGAGGGAGGACAGTGGCAGCGGATCTCGGGGAGGGAGGACAGTGGCAGCATATCTCGGGGGGGGCAGAGTGGCAGCATGTTTTTTTGGTGCTTTTTTAAAAGAAAAAAACTTTTTCTTTAAAAAAGCACCAAACTTTTAGGGTGCGGCCTATATACGGGGGCGGCCTATATCCGAGCCAATACGGTATATGCATAAACATATTTCTGGGAGATCTAAAAGGAGCATGAAGGTTTGTGGGGAAAGTGTAATATTTATGGAGAACAGGCAATTAATCAAATGAGTTAGTTTGTATTTTAAATTAGCTAACCTTTCACAGTCCCACCATATATGGAGGACTGTTCCCCTCTCCTGTCTACACCTCCAACATATGGGTGGATTTGATCTATTTATTCTATTCATTTTCGTCGGGATCATATACCACCGAAACAAAATTTTATAGTGGAGTTCTACCAAGGTTATACAGTGTATGCTTTTCCTAACTAATTGTATCCCCCGTATCCACTCTTCAAGATCAATCTCAATATTTAACTCTGTCTCCCATTTTTGCTAGAAATAAAGCCTTCGGTCGTCCTCTAATTTCCGTGGGAGTTTAGTTGCTCTTGCTACCTGCTTTTCTTTATTCTGTGTTTCCAAGAAATCTATCAGCTCATGGGATACAATAATTTCTCTAGTACTCATTTCTCCTGAATCTGAATAAATGTATTTAACTTGTCTGAATTTAGTATTTTAGAGAGACGTAAGATTCCATTTTTCCTCCAGTTCTTTATCTGTAGGTTATCAATACTCAAATTATATGAATCAGGGAGGATGCTGGGAGGGATTTTATTACATCAAATTTCTTTCTTAGACATTTAATAGTATACAGAACTCCTCTAATTATAAGGTTGGAGTTTAGAATATTTAAATTCTGATTAACCCAGAGCAAATTATATAAATTAATCTGATCTCTACTTATTTCCTCAAACTTTAACAATAGTGGTTCCTCTCGCTCCCTCTTATACCAAGACAAGAAATGGGTAATCATACATGCAGTGTTTTTGTTATTATTTGTTTTGATGTTCTTAGTTTTTTATTTAACCATATATATTCCATAATTATTCTCTGGAACTGTCAGATGATTTTTGGGTTGGACCACTTTTGATAGGTACTGACCTCTGCAGACCCGGAAGACCCCACAAGAGCTGCAGTTTTGCAGATGCTCTGACCCAGTCGTCTAGCCATCACAATTAGGCCCTTGTCAAAGTTGCTCAGATCCCTAAGCTTGCCTATTTTTCCTGCTTCTAACACACCAACTTTGAGGATGAAATGTTCACTTGCTGCCTAATATATCCCACCCACTGACAGGTGCCATGATACCAAGATTATCAGTGTTATTCACTTCACCTGTTAGTGGTCATAATGTTATGGCTGATGGGTGTATATATAGCTATCCGACCTTGGACGGTTTAGAAAGGCAAACCGGGACACTAAGTGTGACATCACAGTGCGATTACGCTGATACCCCCCCCTGAATTATTGTGTTCTGGTGAATGTGATTCATAGTCCCATATGTAGGTTGTATGTACCAGACACTGACGACTTTATGATAGCATTAAGAACATAACATTTGCATGCTGAATATATATATTCGAGATTAGTTATATATTTGTATATTAGTAATAACATTGTAATAAAGTTAGGCAATGCCTGTAAGGGCTAGCAATACTGCAATGCATGTATTATTTTAAGGAAAATTGCATTTTGTATTTAAGTCCAAACTAGTGCTTAAAATCTCCAATTAAATGCTCAAGGGAAATACATTAAAATGCAGGGGTTATCTAATTATTTATTGTTGTATATTCCAAAAGCGCTTACTTTAAAGAAGTTTGGTTGTAGAGAGCACTCCCCAGCCAAGCTATATACTACTATTCAAAAGTTTGGGGTCACTTAGCTGTTTCCATGGAAAACAAGGACAGATGTAGCTGTGACATAATTGCAAAAGGGTGTTCCAAAGATCTATTAGCCTTTAACCTTAAACTTGGATTAGCAAACACATCGTGCCATTGCAACGCAGGAATGATGGTTGCTGATAAATGACCTCTGTACACCTATGAAGATATTTCAGCCATTTCCAGCTACAATAGTCATTTACAACATTAAAAAACATCTACACTGTACTTCTGATCTATTTGATTTTTTTAATTGACAAGATTTTCTTTTCTTTAAAAAATAAGTACATTTCTAAGTGACCCCATACAGTAATGTGTATATATGTACTCAAGTAAATATATAAATAATGACATTTTAGCTCTCAAAGGCAAGTAAAAAATGAGTTCACTACCATTGGTTGGTCTAGGTCCTTCTTAAATGAAAAAATGAATAGGTTTGGAGGACCCAAGGTGTGCAGTTGAGACCAGGTCCAGACCTTTGGCAGCTCCACAGCCCTTCTGATGTTATTTTTGCTCTATGAAACACAGCAAGAAATATGTGCCTTCTACAGCACTGACCTTCCATTCCCTTGCTAGCCCTAAGGTGTTGAAAGAGGTTGATGGGTACAATTTTACACCACAGGAGCACAAAAGGCACTGCTCGCCAGGCTCCACTGTCTCTGTTTCAGATCAACTACAGATGTAGCCCTTCCATCTAGACCTCTTCCTAGAGCCCTGAGCTGGTGGAGGGGGAACAAAATAAATATGTCTTCTGTATTTTAGGAAGAGCATGCAGATGGGAATGCCAAAAGCCTCCAGTCCTGAGCAGAAGCCCCAAAGCACATACAATTTAGGCAGTGATTAGAGCTGTGGTTGGGTCCCAAAATGACCTAGGAGGATGTCCATGGACATTGTGAATAAACACTGATAAAGTTAGAGCAACAGCAAATACTCTCCTAATACTTCACTAAAGTTATTATTCGTGACAGTATGATTAAAACCCCATACACTACAAAGTACCTAGTTTTCTACATCAGTGATTTCATTGGTGGATTTGCAGACAATCTGCAATAGATGAGTGATTTTATTATCACTATTTTAGTTAGATATGCCATCTATTTTGAAATCCTTTTGCTTCTGATTAAAAAAAAAAATCTTGGGTCGATTGATATTTCAGGCATGAATGGCTTATTAATAACTTTATAAAAACCAATGAACTTTCTGCACCCTTTTGGTTTTGGAATAGAGTCAACACGTAGAAAAAAAGCCTGATTGTGTTATAATAACACAATAATGAATGGGGGCTATTAGATGCATATGTCAGACATTTAATGAGTTATACTACAGTTGAACAGACAAATGGATATGACAGATGACTAGCTCTCTCCGTCATGGCATTTCCAAGGCAATGGACCAGACACAAGCCGAGAATACGTGTCTTATTGTTTCCAACTCCGGAAAACCGTCTTTAGAAGTTAAAAAGCATCTGCATTCAGATAACATAGCAATGTTCTGTCCAAGAAACCAGACATCAGAACAAAACAATTTGACCTTTTACTCGATAAATGCTTATTAGTTTTACGTTAGTATTTTTCAGCTAATTAAAATCTACCTAAAGTGACTTCATTAATTTATTGGGATCATCAAAAGCTTAAGCAAGGGTTAGCCAATTATAGTTTGCACTGAACTGAAAGTAATAGGCACTTTATTCCTAGTTTCAAACTTTCTTCTTAGGGCAGTTTTGGATGTCTCCCATGTCTACATTTCTCCACTAAAGTATAAGCAATTTAGTATAAAGCCAAGTAGTTTTGTATTCAGAGCAAACAGGATCTCAATATATACAGGTACGTTTTGCTATTAAATTATGTATGTGTTTGGAGCGTACACTATGCATATATCTGCCCTTCGGGCCATACCTGCAGAGTGCAATTATCGCTCAATATGCCATTTTCTGTAAGTCTGGGTTCTAATTCCCTTTTTACTTTTATATATCTGCCTCTATGTATGTACCATACAAAATCCATCCTGTAACATTTCCAGATTCTCTGCCCCCTCAATGTACACACAATTTAGTCTCTGCAGAATTTGTTGAATGTACTTCATGCTGTGTGTTCTAATCCTTATTTATCTCCTTTAGAAGTACGCCTTTCAGAGGAATCTATTTCATTTGTATTAATCTGCTTGATGTCATGCATTATGTACAGTTTTATGGCAAGCATCCAGTTTATGATTATTATTTATTGGGCTCTTTACAAATACCGTTAATTAAAGAATTTTATCAAGGTCGGTTTCAAAGCATCTTACATGTGTTTGGAACAGTAAAGATACATATTAAGTGGCCCTAGTAATGGCACAATGTTCTATATGTTGTCGTATTCCAGGATTGCAGAATATTGTGCATCCTCCCTTGAAGTGATTTCTTAAACTTTAAACGTTATGGCACTGCCTGTCTTTGAAAATCCCTGCCTATTTGTGACCCTTAAAGCCTGGAGTAAAACATCTCCTGCTTTATGGGTAATCTGTCAAAAAGATGGATTTGATGGGTTTACATTTCTTTAACCTCACAGCAAAATGTTATATTTTCAATTGAACACTTCAGACACTTGCATTGATTGGAATAGTGGTACAGCCTTGTCTACTTTGCTGCAGTAAGACTACTGATGCATTGATTGACTTTCTGAAGTCAAAGAACTGTGACTTGGCACAGCGGTCACAGACTTTAATGTATGCAACAAAAAAAAACAAAAAACAAACAACAAAAACCCTTGTCACTAAAGATGTTTAATTCCAATAGAGAAACAACTATTATCCATGAACTCGTTCTGCAAAATGCCTATGGGGAAATCGTTAATCTGAACTAAGCTGCAAATCACCTAAAAAGCTTTGCTTAGGTTCACACTCCCAAGAAGAAAACACAATACTGATAAAGGAAACAATGTGTGTCATAGAGGAAAAGACAGAATCTTGCTTTCTTCCTTTTACCTACCTGCAGAGAGAAAAACTGAACATCTATGGTAATAAAGCTGTATTTATTTTATATCCTTATCGGCATCATACCAGAACAAATTTCAAGCAACCAAGAACCAAGAATATATATATATATATATATATACCGTATTGGCTCGGATATAGGCCGCCCCCGTATATAGGCCGCACCCTAAAAGTTTGGTGCTTTTTTAAAGAAAAAGTTTTTTTCTTTAAAAAAGCACCAAAAAAAACATGCTGCCACTCTGTCCCCCCCCCCGAGATATGCTGCCCCTGTCCTCCCTCCCCGAGATATGCTACCACTGTCCTCCCTCCCCGAGATATGCTACCACTGTCCTCCTCCCCCCCGAGATATACTGCCACTGTCCTCCCCCCCGAGATATACTGCCACTGTCCTCCCTCCCCGCGATACACTGCCACTGTCCTCCCTCCCCGCGATACGCTGCCGCTGTCCTCCCTCCCCGCGATCCGCTGCCGCTGTCCTCCCTCCCCGCGATCCGCTGCCCTCCCTCCCCGAGATCCGCTGCCCTCCCTCCCCGAGATCCGCTGCCCTCCCTCCCCGAGATCCGCTGCCGCTGTCCTCCTCTGCCCCCCCTCCTCGACTTACCGGAGCAGACTCCCGGGTGTCTTGCGGCGCCGGCGAGGGACATCTACGCAATACGCGTATGCAACTTCCGGTACCGGTACCGGAAGTTGCATGCGCGTATTGCGTAAATGTCTCCCGCCGGCCCCGCAAGACACCCGGGAGTCTGCTCCGGTAAGTCGGGGGTGGGCAGAGGTAAAACGCTTAGATAACCTCCCGTGCCGGCACCCCCCCCCGTGGGAAGTGCTGGCAGGGGAGGCTGTCTGAGCGTATCGGGGAGAAGGATGCAGGTCCCCTGCACCGCTGCGGGGGATCTGTATCTTAACCCCGCTGCCTGCCCGGCGCCCGGGACTGCATGTCCCGGGCGTCGGGCGCTAGACCCCGAATATAGGCCGCACCCCCACTTTAAAAACTTAAAGTGGGGGAAAAAAGTGCGGCCTATATTCGAGCCAATACGGTATATATATATATATATATATATATATATATAACTATACAAATACCAAGTTAAGGTATTTGAGAAATAATTACCTCCTTGGGAGGCTGGTAGCTGGCGTTTAATTATTGAGGTCTTTGTTTGTACAAAGATCGTCAACATATGTTAGAAGATATTTTAGGAAATAAATAAATCTGATTAAATTACATAATCCAAACAGGCTAAGAGGCAATTTCTAAAAGTCTGTAAGGATTTCTCTATCAAGGTGGGCAGAAGAGAAAGAATAATATGGTCTGATTTGGGTGGGCAGGAATATCAAGACCTAAATATTTGATATAATGCGTGGGTGCTATTGTTAGGCGATAACTATTAAGTCAGGTAAATATTGTGTTTCTTGAAAAAGAAGCCTGGTAGTGAAATTACAAATTATTACTAAAAATACATTAAAAGCTGTAAAAAAAAACTACACGTCAATCATGTAAATAATTTTCCAACTATTTGAACTAAACTCACATTTATGTGCCTTCTTATCCAGTTTCAGCTAGCTTCTTTCCTTTGGGTTTAGCAGGATCCCTTGAAAAAGCATATCTTTGTAGTTTCACGGTTCAGTGCAAGAAGCAACAAGCTTCATAAACTGGACCAGAGATCTTTATTCCCTCTGTTGTAACATGGATCACTTTAGAAAGGAAATGGGCCTTTGAGTGTTTTAAATCTGTTCACTGCACTAGCTAGCAACAGAGAAGCATTTTCTAACATTGTTGGCAATGTCAAACCGTAAAAGTGGACCTACCACCACAATAACAGATGGAATGTTGATTTCCTCTTTATACAACGGAACCATTCTTCGTACGTACAATTGTTACAAAGAACTTTTCAGCTAATATATACTGTAGTTTCTCTAAATTAAGTCCAATTACAATATTGATTTCCTGCGTTATCGCTCCCACTTCGACCTCCATTATCTGTCCAATCTTTTGTCTAATCAAGCGGTTATTTTTTTTTAACTCCTGAGGTCTGTAAAGGCCTGTTTATTCAGATAAAGTGTAGATGATGGCCGTAAATACTAATAAAGTCCAACAGCAAGTTAACAAGGAGTCCTAGATTTTTAGAGTTATTTCCTAGAATGATTCAAAAGGTTCAGGCGTTTGTAAAGAAGAAACTTGTTTTTTGAATAGTTATTTCTGAGAACTAGTTGGGTACCACAACTGTTGGGGACCTTGTTGCAGGCTAAAATGAGGACCCCCCCTTCCTGTGTGTGTATCCTTGGTTGGATGTGTCTTAGACCATGTTGAATATATGTGGACATGCTGTGCACTCAGTAAGCCAGCTGGTGCATTGAGAACAAATATCCTGGTCAGGTATTGAATAACAACAGGAGACATCAGCAGTTTTGTAATTAGTGCCAAAACAGGGCAGGCTTGTGCATAAAGAAGCCTTATGCCCCTCTGCTCCACTAGGGCTGTAGAGCCCCATAACCAAAACCCCAACAAACAAGGCAAAAAATGTTACGGAGATACCTTCTCAGAACCATGCTGTGTTCCAAGGTTATACCTCACTTTTGCAACTTACTTATTCTGTACATTCTCTTTACTAGTTAAAAAGGTGTAATGCAAATACCAGTATCCAATGTGACGTGATTGTGAATGATAAAAAATGTAATAATGATAATATTTATCAAATTAATACTCCCCCTTCTTTTCTTAATTCTCCTTCACAGCTGCAACCCTAAAACAACACTCTCTGGATGTTGGAAAGCCAAAATTATATCCACTTAGGGGTGCTGGCATCAACACCAGAAAAGAGAGAAAACAAAAGACAACAACAATAGTGTAGTATGAAAAAATGACTTGTGTATATCTTGGTGGTGATTATCACACTATATCTGTGCTTTTCAGGCTCCTCTGGATGCCTTTGATATACAGTGCACTAGCACGCTTTTTGGTGTGCCCACCAGTTTGTAAGTGTAACATTTCTTACTATTTTATAAGGGAAGATACTACACCATTCGGCTTTTTGTTGTTATATATTTGGATTAAAAGACATCCAGGGGAGTGTGATAATCACCACCAAGATATACACAAGTTATTTTTTCATTCCATACTATTGTTGATGTGTTTTGTTTTCTCTTTTTTCTGGTCTCGACACGAGCGCCCCTAAGTGGACATAATTCTCTTTACAAAACAACAATCTCCTAGCTGGCAAAACGTCAGCACCTTGACCTAATTTTCAGCGCTCACCTGGTGCTTTTCCATCTGTCATCACTGATCTGATACATTCATTCAAAGATCCCTTATGCAAGCATATCATTCTTTAGCACATAACACATCCAGCCCTATGAGACTTGCCAATAGAATTTTGAAGTCATTTGCACACCACATCAGCATTTATTGACAGCACTGTATTTCTTCTGCTCCATTTAGCACCAATTCTTTTTTTGTTACCTTCAAAATTTTTCCGATATCATCTACAGGGGAGCTTACAGCCGAGTAATACAAGCTTTTTTTCCTATAGCCTGCGGTAAGTAAGGAAAAAAAGGTGGGAAAAAAAGGTGCTGCAGTAGTAAAGCCACAGTGGCAACCAAGTCCCCAATCCTCATCTTCTGGGACCTTCTTCTTCCCTCCCAAGCCAAAGCAAGGGAAGGACAGATCTAGTTTTTTCTCTGACCCATTGGAGTCTTCCCGGGGGGAAGGGGGGTTGGTTTGGTGGTCAAATGAGACAACATCCCCACACACCAAAAAGTTGAGTCTTCTGGGGACCCAGCACCACTGTGGAATTTCTAAGTGTACAGCCCCCTCCCCCTCCAAATATCAGATGCAAATAATATCAGATACACATGTGCACAAAGACATTCAAAAAGTGTTTTGTGAAATGCATGAGAGTGCCCCAGCCCATTGTAGTAATTAAAACAAAAATTCACCACCACCACCTGTCAGCCGGGGGATATTTGAGATTAAGGTGAGAAAAGCAAGAGGTGCAGAAGGCATGCTTGCCACCCTCGCCGGTGAAGTATAATTGTGCCCCAGCACACACCAAATGCAGTAACCTCGGGCTTCCTGTACTTACTCAACCTTAAGGCCAGAGGCCAGAGGACTTAAGCCAATACTCTGAGAAGAGCCGAGTAATACAGCATTACACCCACATCCAAATGCCATAGGGTCAATACAAGGCATCCATACGCTTACTACATCTAAAGATGACTTGGATATCATGTGGGTATCTTTCCTCCGACATGCAAAAACACAGTTGGCATAGGTTAAAGATCTTCATAAATAATATCGTTTGTGAATTAATTCAGTTGTTGAATATGATCTATTTATTGATTGCTGCTCCCACGATGCTCTGCATAACATACATACACATATACACACATATAATTTAATATACAGTATGCCACTTTGTATGCCCTTATGGTGTTGCGGATATATAGCTACACACCATCTGGTCCCCGAGTCTACAGGAAAAAAACAAGATTCATATGATCTCCATAGGAAGATGGGTCAGATTTTATAGTTTTGCTATAGTTATAATAAGGTGACAATCCTATAGACAGTATACATCTTATCTAGGGAGAAAAAAAACATTTTCAGGACCATTTAAGCTATTCATAGATACCTAGTTTAGGCAAACAGTGCTTACAACCATAGGATTAATTATAATGTATAAAATGTGTGGTGCACTAGCTTTAGAGTGCTACAACTCTCATCACACTTATCATCATTATCACCACAAATGCTCATCATCACATTTTGTTATGTAAAAGATATTATGATTTTACTTAAACAACAATATACAGGGTTTTTTATATTTTACTGGGGGAGGAGGGCATTAGAGTGGGCATAGCAGTCATAATTACTGATCCCTGCATGACAGCAGGTTTCTCTTATTTTGTTTTTTCACAGTAAAATGCAAAGGGCTCAGAAGCAAATTGTAAAGGGTTCAGACTCTCTTAAATGGGTAAACATGCAAGATTTTTGGCAATCAAAAGCCTGTATTGTGCTATGTACATGGTAGGTGGTTGGCACCCAGACCCTTATTCAGTATTTTTTTTTTCTCCTCCGTCGGCTTTCTTGTTAAACACTACTCACCGGAAAATATGCATCCTGGAAAAGTGATGGCACACAGCAAAACCAGGAGAAACCAAAACTTCATCCTGAAAAAAGGTAAAACAAATATTGATACAATATAAAAACAACGGTGGGCACAACATTTCAGAAATGGTTATTGTGAAAATTGATTTCTAAAGCACCCAGTAGTAGTATATAGGTGTGGGGATATTTTAAATCAAGATTTATATTCATTATAGAGTAGCACAAAGAAGAATGCATTTTTCAACTCAGTGGCCCTCCCACCTTTAAAGGCTATAGAAGACCAAAATGTAAGGCATAGCTCCCAACATTTAAATGGGCCAAATAGGAGTGAACTGAAAGGGTGTGAGCCTCCTAAAGAGGGATATATACATATTATTATTATACATATTGTTACATCCTGTACGTGTGAGTCTGGTTCAGTAAATAGCCATTTTAAGTACGTTGCAGCTACAGTGTCTCTACCCAACATGGAATGGCAGATTGAATCTAGTAATATCCTGTACAACTGCAGTTTAATAAGTAAGGAAAAAAACTTAAGCTTTAGAAGCTGCAGCATATTGCCCCCTCCAAGCACTGCCCTTTGTGCCACTTTTGGTTGGTTAAATCATTTCAATAAATGGGATCACTTTCCATGCATGTGCACTGAGGTCTTAATAGACCTCATGGAACTCTCATTGATAAGGAGGTATGCAGAAATTGGATTCAGCCAAATGCATCAATTCAAGCTGAGGAGCTGGAAGAGGAGAATGAATGAATCAATTCATTCATTTGCAGTGTAAATTTAAAAAGATGCAACTATAACTAAAATACATATGACGGCTGTAGTGTCCCTTTAAGAAGACTACTTATCATATTATGTGTTTCTATATTATGGAGGTCAGTAGTATAATAGCAGGGCTATAGCCCCCTAAAGTTCATTAGGCAATAAATGCACATTTACTTCTAGGCATCAGTGAGTCACACTGGGGAATTATTCTTCATAATAAGTAGAATTTAATTTTCTTTAATTAGGTACTATTTCCTGCTACCATTCTGCAAGTATTTAGAGCACACACAGCTGTAATTGTCTTGTATTTATTATAAAAGCGTGGCTAATAGAAGAAATCTAGTTTTGTCCAGCAAATTTATAATTCGCTAGAGTTGGCTGGTGGCAGAAGAAAACACACATTATATACATATATTTAAAAATATAGCATTATAGTAAATAACAGAACAGAGAAAAATCCCTGCTTCGTGGTTTATTTTCCCTGCAATTTACATTGTCTCCAAATATGTATTTTAAGGCATAAAATTGTGTCTTTTTGAGATCTAAAAAGGGATTCTATAATCAGAAGTACATTTTGGAAAGTTAAATGTGACAGCTTTCTTGTAAACCACACTTATAGTAGCAGTAATGGATTGACATAATAGGCTTTTATATGCAGGTTAAAACTTTCAGTGTATCTCGGTTTGAGTGAATTTTCAAGGCACTATTACGGAACTACTTTAGCAACAGTTAAGTAAATAAAGGGTTCATCCAAATAATAAAATGACAGAGAAGGGGGCTACAACCATGACATGTACAGGGTAGAACTCACCCATTCTATGCAATTAGTAATTAATACTACATTTAAGTGTACCCCTCACTGAAATATTTAACCCATTTTAAAATGTATAGTTATGTATATGGTTAAAATATATATATATATATTTAATAAAAAAAAAACAATAAACACACATGCACACCCGTACTCTTCTGCATCAATCCATGATAGAACAGAAGGTAGTCTGGGTGAGTGTGCATGCGCCCCCAGGCAGCCATATTGGACAAGACATGGAACCGGCATCGGCAATGTTCAGGTAGCCTTCAGAATAACTTTTAGAATACACATCTGCTAACAATTTTGTTGGCACAATGCAGACATAAAGTGTCCTGTACCTGTAGCAGACACGCAGGTCCACTGTAAAGAGGTTTTAGCAAAGCATGAAAAAGACAAGATTTGGGTAGGTTGGTGGTTATTAAGGTTACGAGTATAGTGGAATAACATGCTTTTGTGGTATGCTTCATTTTACTGCATTCATATTTTGCCTATATATACACTGCAGATTTAAAGAATGTGTCCAAACTATAGACTTTAGACATTGCCCAATGCCTTCAAAAATGTTTTTCATGTTCCACGCATATATCTACATAACTGCTGCTACTTGAGAACCAAGAAGCATCTTAAGACCTTAACTTGGTTCTGATGAACACAAAAAAAAAATCACAGTAATTTGCCTTATTATAAAAGTTCTCTAACTGCCCGTGATGGTTTTTTCTTCCTTTAGAGGTAGCATCTACCTTTAAAAATTCATTTTAAAGTTAGTGAAGGTGCATGCACTTCCTAAAAAACGAGGAGAGTGATCAGTTTGCAAGCTGAGAGTGCTGTCTTCCTAGCTTTGTGTAATTGCAATTGATGCCCCAAAGGATCATGCCAAAATACTTACGAGAAACCACAAAGCAGCCACACTAATTTTAAGCCCTAATATAGGTCACTACTTTTGCTAAAGAAAATAGCAAAGCAGTAAAGATATAAGGTTTCTTCATAGCTGCGGGATAATAGTTAATGGAAGCTCATAATAAAGACATCTCCAGGGCTTGTTACCAGCAATGAGATATGACAATTTTGTTCTCATATGTTTCTCTCCTGATGTCGTCTTCTTTCTTTTGAACACAGCAAAGAAAGAAATGAGCAGCTCTTTTATGCTCATTTACAATATAGCAATACAAGCACTGGAGATTAGAGGCCAGATCTGTGTACAACTTGCTGAATGAAGATGCTGAGAACCCCCTCGTTCTCGTTTGGAGTATGCATGGAAGTCCCATTCTGCTCTGAAATATTCTATCTCCGGTGAAACATACTGTAAACACACAATAGTTAGAGGCTAATGGATAATGCTATATGAGAGAGACAGAAAGGAAAGGGAGTGAAAGAAGAGAGATGGAGTGGGGGAAAGAACAAGGAGAGAGACGGTCACGTAGGTGTCTATGTTAATTTGTCTCCAGTTCTTGAGCTATGTAGTGGTAATATACTTTTTATTAAGTGAGATTCTGGTAAAATTAGCTCTACTTTGCCCTCTTTATACTTATCTGAGAATTTTGGATGATGTTTCAGCAGACCTATACTCACATGCACTCTAATTGTAAGACCAAGGCTGGACAAAAACACATGTAGAGAATAAGATGGCACAATTTCAGAAGCCATTGCTACTTGGCATCTGGAATTGTCCAGATTTAAAAAGGAAATGGGACACAGCTCATCTTGGGTTTCAATGCAGTAATCCCTCTGTGACCGGACTGATTTCACCCACGAAAATCCATAGCACAGAGCTGCCAGGCTTATCTAACCAATGAATCCATCTTCTCACATACAGATTCAATACATTCCATCATAATGTCAAAAGGAACAAGAAGCTTATTCCAGTAAAAGAATGACGCTGTGCAAAATACACACATCAATGCTAAGTGTACCTCTCCTCTTCCACGGTTACTACACTAGCAAAGCCTTGGTGTACGACAAGTAGATTTGCACCCGTTTACCCATTGTGTGCAGTCAGCAGGTTAGTAATTCAGAACAGCTCAGCATATTTTTTCACTAAATAACCGTTTGCATTAAAAAAAAATAAGGCAGTAGGGTTTTTAACACAGTCAAAAAATAATAAAAATCCTCATCAGTCAAGGTCTTTAAAATTGTATATTTCGGTTATATTAGGCAAAAAATACTGATAGTTCCAACATGTGATTTGCACTCTCTAGTGCGTTACGCAAATAAACTTTAGTAGATCCGTCACTTTATTATTTCCTCTTAAGGTATACACGAAAGCTGATGAGAACCTTAGAGGCTTTCTCAGGTTATATGGCAACAACCTATCAGTGCCTGCATTCATGTCACATGACAACTAGTAACCCCCCCAAAAAATATGAATGAGACAAAACTTTACATGAAAATATAATGTGTACCACAAATTAATCATGCTATATTGAAAAACATTTAGTTAATAGAGATACCATTTCACACAGATTTTTACGGTAGCTGCTCAGTCTCTGGAGTACTTATGATCTTAGCCTTTATAACTGTACTTTTTATCTACAGTGACTTTATAGCTCATAAAAATAATATGTCTGTTTTATAACCACAGTCTACCTACAATGCAGGAAAATGATTTTTCCATGAATCTCTGTGTCTGTAAACAACATATTCTGTTACATAATCTTGATCTGATTTGTCCGTAATTTTAGTGATACTACATGTCTCTCTGGCATTCCTAACGTACAAAATGAGATGGTTAATATAAAACTAATTTTATTGTTCCAATGATATACACTAGCATTTCTCAACATATGGTGATGGCACTCACAGGTGTCTAAGGATATTTATGTACCAGCCTAATCTTGAAGGTTAATAGTACCTAGTAGGAAACAGAAATCATTATGGGTACGTTAGGTAAATAATTGTTATTAAGGGTACCTGTTTAAAAGAATCTGTTATTTCCAACACCAGGTTACGCAAATTTTAAAAAGCACTATTTACATAGATGCTATTCTGGTGACCTACAGGAAAACAAAATCACTTGATTCAAAGCAAAATGCTATTTTTGAGAAATCACTAAAGGAAAAAAACTGGTGCCCCTTTCTAATTCCTTTCAGTAATGGCTTCTTTTTGAGCTGTTTTGGGCTGCAGCTACCAAGATGCTCAGTCAACAATTAAGGAAGCAACAGAAAAGGGTTAACTTTCATTATTCTAGCACCTTGGTCTGAATTACCTCTGCAATCTCAGGCCATTGCTTTAAACAACTTTTTCCTGGACGTACTAATATTTTTAGATCTTGGCCATTTTATCTATATCGATCTATTTGCTATTAACCTCATAACTTCCATCTCCAATGACTTTTAGACAATCCCCAATCTACCATTTAAGTCCTTCCCATTCTATTTGATTTAAAACAGGATTTACTAAAGTGTTTGCAACATCTGTCTTCTAATCTCCATGACACATAGTATACTTGAATTGTAGGGTATTGCATTATATATCTCTGGCTATGCTTTCCCAGTTTTCCTAGGATTATCTACCATCCAGATATAGCACACACTAGTTTCAATGAGCAACAGATATTCTGCATGGACAGCTTGATGGCACACATCAGGATAGTTGACATGGATTTTAGCTTTCTTTCATCTACCATTTCTAAAGCTCCAAGACATCCAAAAGATTAACTCCAAACGTAAAGGAATTACCAATGTAGAATTCAAGAGTCTCTGTATGGACTGTGGACATATAAAATGTACCATAAATATGTTTCAATCTTGCAATGCAGATACAATTGTTGGTGAAAGTTCTAATGTATGGATATGTAATTTCAGAATGTACTTAATAGAGTGGCTCTGTGGCCCTCAGGATAAAAGCTGCACGAATAGTTAATCACGCAGGAAGATTGCTTATTGTTTTAACAATACAAAAAGGTGTGCATCCCCATTTCAGCACACAGTGGAATGCCATTCCCGCAAGGCAAAATTATATGGTACAAAACAAGCCGAAACGGACTGGAGAAAAAAGTAAATCTTATTCACGAGACAGAACAAAATGTAAATTCCCCCCCCCCTTAGAAGCTTACATTTTCCATGGGTCAAAAGGCTGCTCCAGGCCAACAAGGTCAACTTGGACCCCAACGTCCCTCATCCAGTGTATGTAATGAGCAGTGTAATAAAAGCTTCCTCAGGGGTGACTCTTTATCAACCCTGTTTCCTCTCCTTAGCAGAACCCCCAAGGAAGTAAATTTGAACCCAACTAAGAACAGTCTTGGAAATGTCACAGGTTATAGCGAACACCAAATTTGCTAAGCAGTTCGTGGACATGGTTCAGCTTTTCATGATAGTATAAATGCACCCCTGGACAATAAATGTATAGCAATTTCTATAGCATTGCAGTTTTTTTTTTACAGTAGGAATGTCATTTATTTTGCTTTTACGGGTGATGGAGTCAACACAAGCATCAATGAGTAAATACCTCGTTATGCTTTTTTTCATGGGGGGGGATAACTCAAAAATGTTAGCATTATCAAGGCTGTTCTTGGTAGACCTTTAAGAGTCCATTTAAATGTAATAACAACAACAGTTTTATGGCTGCATTGGGAACCTTAAATTATTTTAAGTGCATGTTTAGGATAAGCACAGCATCAAATATGCTAAAACAAGACAGGACTGGTGCGTGAACAGAACATTTTTACAGATGTCGTTATTTATTCCTATTAAATTAGTTAAGAGGATCATACATATATGCATATATTTCCTTAAACGTTATAGAAGGAGTGCTAATGTTTATCTTTGATCTATGTAACTGAAAAAGCGCATAACATTCTACAGCAATGTAAGCTACACACTTAATATCTCTGGTTGGATTTATTTTATAGAGCCCTATTTAAATGTTATATTTTGTGGGGAAGGTCCCAGTATATAAATTACAGTAGGCCTTGACAAAATCCAGGCGTAAAGCCACCACGTTGACTGGGATTTTTTTCTTGGAGCCTAGGGGTTAGACTTGTGCATCCGGATTTGTCCGAATTATAAGTTTAAAGCAGAGAGCTCCTAATTTTTATTTTTCTATTTTGTTGGTTTTTCACTCTCTCGCTTACTCTTACTCATGCTGACTCACACTCTCTGTCACTCCTTCACTCAGTCTCTACCTTCCCAGCAAGAGGTACCATAATAACTGTGGCCTTTGATCCTCTAGCTGTGCACCATTCCACTATCCTACCCAACAACATGGCATGGCAATACTTTTGTAGGTCCGGTAGTGCAAGGATAGTGCGCCTTGGAAAGAGGTTTCTGTAATATAGGTGTAAGCTAACCTAGTGTGTTTGTTTTTCCAACTGTTTTTAGTTTCAGAATAGGTCCTTAAAGCTAGGTGTTAGCGCAAGTGCTTTAATTTACCAAGCTCTGTTCTACACAGTGTATATGTAGTCAAAGAGTTGAGCACGGAGGGACATGTGTCAGGTCCAGTGAGGGGCTTTTCAGTTCCCCTCATAAATTTGCTGCTTTGCCCAGACCTAGCGTCTAGGCCCCCAGGAGGTATATTTGGCCACTGATTTATAAGACACTATCATGGTCTCTAACCAAGTAAAAATTTCCTGTCACGGGTTGTTTCAAGCAGCCAAAAGTGGTGTTAAAAACCAGACTATGGAGGAAGAGGTGAACCTCCTGTGTCCTCTATATCCGCCGACCGTCTCATAGCACCAAGTTAAAGACAACCAATATTAATATTAATATCTCATTTAACAGCATACCCATAAAGTTAGTTATTTAGACACAAAAAATTGGAACCCCCCCCAACAAACATGTATATATTTTGATTAGATGGTGGAGCGCTTACTATTTTTGACGCACACATTTGCTGATGGTCTTCCTTTTCCTCATTAAACGTAATACAATGAAATGTGTTTGGTTTTATTTAAACCACAAACAACAAAAAGCCCTAATAAGCAAAGTAGTGTATATCCAGAAATGATGACTGTGCAGTTACATCCTGAGGAAATGAACGCAGCAAGAAACTCGTGGCTTATATTCCACCACTTAAAAGAGCAGTTTAAAGGCTGCTGTATCCGTGTCCATTGGAAATCAATCCTTTTGCCTAAGAGTTTCTAAGCGTTTACATTTCAGTATGTAAATGGGGTCTTTTCACTAAGTACTGACAGTATTGAACTTCAACTCCCTGATTTCACTATGCATTATGACAGGCAAAGCCCAGTGAGTTTTTCTTGAAACATATTCTGCATAATGCATACCTCACAACAGTCCTAATTTTCGCAGGATAGTCCCAATTTTTGTGTAGGTGCCACGGGATCATGGGCCCACTGGCATTACTACAAGGGTCTCTTTCTTCCTGTCTCCTGTGCCGGCTCAAAATAGTTTAGAAAGGGCCTTCCTGACCTGGGCCGCACAGATCCAAATCTATAACGTCATGTGACCCAGCGGTGAAAGCGAGCTACCTGCACTGTGTGTGAGCAGCCAGAAGGAAAGCTGCAAGGGTGGTGAGAGGTAAGCGGGGGCGAGAGGTGGGATATATATACTTGTGTTTGTGTGAGCATGGATGTGGACTTGCGTGTGTTTGTGTTAGAATGGATGTGGGCTTGTGTAGGTGTATGAGTATCAATGTGTAACTGTGTATGTGTATGAGCATGGATGTGGACTTGTGTATGTGTATGAATGTGTTACTGTGTGTATATGAGCATGGATGTGTAACGGTTTATGTGTATGAGCATGGAGTGTGTGTTAGTGAGTATGAGTAAGTGTGTTTAGATATGTTGTATGTTGGAAGGGGGTTAAGGGGCAAAGAAGGCACAGACGAGTTGTTTGGGGGCAATGATGGCACAGACCAGCTGTTTGGGACCCCGGGGCAATTTTTTGTACCAGAGCCAGGTGGTTTCTAGTTACAGCCCTGCAGGGTCCGACTGTACCACCCACTTCCAGTGTCTCTGTTCGGACAATTTCGATGTTGGATTGTATCATAATTAATAGATTAATGAGGGAGATTCCTTAAAACTTTCCTCACTGTTTTGAAAATGCATTATACAGGGCCAGCCCAGCTTCTCCTGCAGAAGAAGGCCACTATTGTTTGCGTTTGATAATGCAGATTAATATTAGGGCGCTGAAATGCTCAACTCTCCAGCAGACTCCATCTTGAGTGAATAGATGCCAAGGTCAAAGTCTGCATAGTCAATTTGTTTTTGCACACAAAGTGCACTTTATAAATATTTTTACCACCACTGTTGTATCTAAAAAGGGGCTGCCCTAGACCTACAAAATGCATCACAAACAGGGGTGAAATAACTTAATGGAGAGGAGAAATGATGACCCATGGTATACACATAAAGTGAGTTTATAACATTAAAAGTTAGTTTTTTAATATGTAAAACTCAAAAGGCACATATTTAGTGTACTAAATTACAAAATGGAATATTTGTAATAGATCTATTAAATATGGATACAAGCCTCTGCACGGTACATTGGTCAAAACCTTATTAGGCTTATAAACGCATTTTACATCACATTGCACTTTCTATTCCTAAACTCTCTGCACAACATTTTATTAAAAAAGAATCAATTTAGTTAAAGGATAGTGTCACATGTGAGCTTAGCCATAATTAAATCCAGCACAGAAACCAGTTAATCACATTAAACGTTATCGCACAGTAAATGGAGATTTTAATAACTATTAGCAATTAAAAAGAAAGCAAACTAACCATAAGTGGTTTGACCAGGGCTGGGCAAATGTGTGTAGAAGTTAGGAGCCAGACAGACAAACCTGGTAGCCAGCTCAATTTTTTTTAGGCATCAGGAAGAGGGGGCACTATACAGATCAATGTAAAATGGCACAGAATGTTAGCAGATCTAAAGTAGGAGCCATGCTATTTGGCTCCTGGGATTTATCAAGCCTTGGATCGGACAACCTATGGCTCAATAGCTGAGGTTGAAGAACATTTATAAAAGAACACACAATTAAATATTTATATTCCCAGAAGGACTCAAAACATTGGAGAGTTCTCGCCAGTTTTTAAAAAGAAGCTTTGAAGTCATCTTCTGACTTGTTAGAAATATTTTATATTTTATGTTTTTCTACAAACATCTTTTTGGAAATTAATTATACAGCAACAAAGGGTGACCGCATCTAATCCCTATTCTATGCAACTGGGGAGAAGCTATTTTTTTTTGTCTTCTGGGCATAAAAAGTTATTTTAAAAGAAAAAGGTATTAAAATCCCACAGACAGGGGGTATGCAAAATACCAGCAGTTTCCTGTGAAAAACAACATTTGAAAAATGGAAATATTGTCTCCCTTTATCCGTTTACCTGTTAGAGCTACGGGCAATGTTACGGCATCGTACAGATATACGGGAGTCTGAAAATCATTTAACTGTAACAGTGGGTAAGGAGGGTTTTTTTTTCTGGAAATTTACAGAAAATAAATGCATGGGCACGGCACAAATCAAGTCCCCGACGGCAGTTATTAAAGATTATAGTTCTGCATTTTCCATTCACACTCCCCAACCACCTGAATATTCAGTTATGTACTTCATGTCCCTGCACTACCTTGCAAACCAACAAAATTCTGTAAAGGATATTTAAACATTCTCCTCTTTAGAGTACACTTTCTTTAGATACCCCGGCTGTGAGGGTAGATAGCATACTATGACTGGTAGGGAATAAAATATTAGACAGCCAAGAATATTTGGTTCTTGAGTTTCTTGAAAAATCAGCTTCTCTTGCTACGTGGAAATATATTTCCCTTTTGCCATATAGTTTCTACTTAACGTGCCTTAGTTTCTCTGTTTTGTAAGATAAAGAAACCCATAAAATTCAAGTTCTCTTTGTACTTCTAGAGCTCTGTAAATTGCACAAAATATATGTAAAGAATCCTTCCTTTGAGAATATATTATAGTTGAAATGACACTCAATTTTTCTGCAGCAAAGGGTAGTATATAGCCTGCTTTTGTTCTGTAAAGTGTTTCTATACAATTTGGTATATATATCAAAATATAGACTTAAAAGTTTCATAAGAATTTTTAAAAGTTTCCGTGTTTTTATGCGGTTAAACCTTTCCTAAGTAGAACATTACCTTTCTGCTTTGGTTTGTTTAAAACAAAATTTAAAATATATATATATATATATATAAAATATATAAAACTTGAACACCATACATTTCATATTATTATCTTTTTATGTATTAAGCGCCAACAAATTAACATACATAACAAATATGCAATAATACATACAGATACATCAGGAGATGAGTGGCAATCTAGCCTTATGGTAATTTTAAACAACGTTCCTGGCAGGAATGGTGGGCTTTTGAGGGTCCCGCTCAAGAGATTATTGCAATCTTTCCTTAAATGGTCAAAGTACAGTTAATTAAATTCCTTTGGCAATCTGTGGTGGATTTTGCTGGAAAAAGGCTTCTTGATCATTTGTTAGTTCTGAGTTCCTATTGTCAAACGCTTGGCACATTAGATAAATACGATCAGTGCTAGTGGTGAAAAGAAAAAAACAATAAATTATGATATACATCCAAAATTTGGTATCCATTCTTATGTTTTTCTATTCTTACTGACAGTATATTAATTGGTTTTCCACTCAAGAGGAATAGACCAAGCAAAGTACACATAACATTTTGGATTAATTCAGTTTAAACCCTTCAAAAATATGGGAGTATTAAAATTTAGATAAGATTATTTGGGGTCAGAGATGGGCCAGACATCCACCTACCACAAGTTTGTTTCCTGGGAATTTTAAAGGCTACTGTAACCAGGGGGTAAAACTCATTGAGCAAATCACAGCCCCCAAATTATTACACCTTAAACTACCGGTACATTAGTGAGCATACCCTTTTAGTAAAGAATTCCAGCCTGTTCAGAAAATAGACATTGCTTTACATTGTATTAGAAAGACTGTATTCTTGATAATTAATCAAACAAATCCAATATTAATGAGATTAATGTTGCGGCTAACAAATAAATAATAATAATGTTGCAATAATAAAGAAGTGGGTTGTTGTGTTTATTGTTACATTGTACTACATCCTGATCTGGAGCTTAGTGTAACAATAACAATAACCAGACATTTTACCTTTCTACCAGCATGGTGGCCAACAAGATATCACAAGATATCAGCTGTCAGCATGCTACCAGTTTTACTTCATTCCTCTGTGTTTAACTCTTTAATGGAAGTCTTGTGTGCACAGTTAAAAGGAAAGACGAGCTGACGGCAACCCCATTACATTGCAGAAAAGTTTTTTGTTTTTTTTTACTCTACTGTGTAAGCTTGCGAACAGGGACTTTATCTACAGTAATGCATTGGTTTGTCTTTTTTCAATTCTAATCTTGTCATACCCCTTAAATATATGTATTGGAAGAAGTGCTGCGTAAATTGTTGGGGCTATATAAATAAGAGGCAGTAATAAGTTCAGAAAGGAAATGCCACGGCGTGCAACAATATGTGGTTAGTCTCCTGAGTCATTTTTGGGAACCACCTATCCCACCTATCCGGCTTACACTGAAAGAGTTAAAAAGTACAGTACATTTAAAAAAAAAAATCTCTACAACAACAATATTCTTGGACATGGTGGGGGATTTCAAGTGATTCAAAATATGTACTGTATAGTTAGGTCAAGTAAAGGACAGCAAGACAGCAATAAAGTTTTACATCCCAATCTTCTCCAATATAAATCTTACAATCCTCTCTAGAATAAGCGGTAGGTCGGTCAATATGAAAAGACAATAAAGGATAGTCATCTATATCAGAAATAAGAGCAGTGATAAAAATGGGTGCTTTAATTACCAAATGCTTTGTATTAACTATCATCATTCTCAGGGCAGATTGGCCAGTATTGCGGTACTGGTCAAAAATTTAGGGGGGGTGGAATTAAGAAAACAGGCCCACGCAGGACTCTATTACATACCATTGCCTGTGCAGTATGATGGTCCAACTAAACACTTAACAGGTGAAGCATCTAAATTCTTCTACATCCCCACTATGTTTTAAGATATTCAACATGTACATGAACAGATTCCCTCTTAATTTGGCAGAGATTATGGAAAAGATATACATGAATTGTAAGACACAAAGTTTACACTATGCACTAAATTTCCCACTTCCTACCATGAGAAGGTGGCTTATTTACCCTTAATCTTTTTGTGACCAATGACGTAGCAGTTATGTCATGAAAAAATGTCCGTGGATGACCAATGACGTATCTAGTACATAACAGATTAAAAACGGTCCCACATTGCTGAGATCACGATGATCAGTGCTCAATGCTTTTGCTGACCACTCTGTAAGCGGAGCAACCGGTCTACAGCAAATTTCTTGCACTCCCATGAATTTGATATCTTCTACAGCCAATCACATGTACAGAAACAGTTAAATTACAAAGGCAATGTGATCGGACTTTTTCTTACCGTTCTTTCTTTCTCTCTGCTGCTTACAAAGACCAGGTTTAAATTTTTTTTTTTCATTTTTCTTTTCCCCCTTAACCGTAGGGGTTATTTTTTTTTATATGTATTTTTATGTATATTGGGTAGTGTGGTGGGGGTTAGTTAGTGGAGAATTAGATATGGTTAGGCTTAGGTAGTGGTTAAAAAATTAAAAGATTAAAAAAAAATAAACCCCCCCCCAAAAAAAATTAGGAAACTTAAAATAAATAAAAAGTATATATGAATATAGAGTGGTTTTTAAGTCAACGCGATTTAACAAATCTATTGTTGGTACGTCTAAAAAAGTGTACTGTGTAGTATACTGGTACTTAAGGGGTTAAGAATTTTAAATTCTTTGAAGATATATAGATGAAAAATATATGAAATGGGGCAGCCTTTCAACCACCAAAGGTGCAATTAGAACAACAAATAGGCACTGAAATCACCGTCTCTTCATTAGCCAGAAATCAATGTGTGACACATAGATAAAGAATAAAAAAAAACCATTAAACTATGTGTGTTAACAAGACAAGTAACAAGCAAGTAACTAAAAAAGGCTCCAATCTACATGTTTGGCTTAAAAGCACAACATTGTGAATGGACTGATTTGGCTAGGAGTGAATCAGTGCCATTAATACAAGTAAGTACAAATTATACTGCCAGAAAGTTCAATAAATAACAAAGATACATTCTGCATTTGGAACTGCACCGGCTCAAAGTGTAGCACTTGCTTTGTTGAAACACACAATTTGTGTGGCTGTGACCTTTCCAAAGCTATTTTATGTTCTTTAAGATGTTACTAACCTTTCTGTTTATGGTACAACACTTCAGGGATATCACTCTATTTTTCGGTTTTATTTTATTCTTACATCTGCTACCCAGAAAAGAAAATGCTTTACAACCAACGTTGCAGTTTCAAAAATATGACATTTTTAACAACTGATAAAAGGTACCTATAATTCCAAATGCTAATCATTCCATGGATCCAATGCATATAAAGTAATAAATAAGTAGCCGACTGGGTATAAGTAGATCCTAGTTCTTAAAATGTTAATGTATACCTTAACCAGCTACTGAGCACTGTGCTTCTGTTACTCAAAAAGACCAGAAATGCCGTCTAAGATCACATCCCTGTGTGCTAAACATTTCAGAGTTTCCCATATAAAGCTTCTGCTATACTTGTTGTATATTCCCAGTGCTGGGTTTTAGCATCCTCCAAGGTAGGTACGATTTTGAGCATAACCATATCCAGATTATCCATAAGGCAGCACGTGCCACAGATCACAGCAAGTATAAATTGGGATATACTCACTGCCAGTTCTGGCTGTACGAACGATGTGGACGTGCTGGTTTGTAATGGAAGCACTTTCCTACCGCTGATTGGCTGATTCAAGCAGTCAATCAGTGACAAGAATAGTCAGATTATGCTGGAGCAGGGCAGCCTTCCCTGGTTTTAGAAGAGTATTTTAAATTTGCATTCGTCTACAATAGGGGTGTCAGGGATATTAAACTCTCCCTTTAATTTACTATCTTATCTAAAGCCCACATGGTAACTTACTCAGAACTCTGGTTATAATTTAGATACTGAAAAAGTAAAGCACTCTGTAGTTGAATGTCACAATAAAATAAATAAGAGATAAAAATGAAAGGCTGTGAGAATCCTGCTAATAAAAACTTACGACGTAATGAATTTTATGAGGCAGAAAAATAACTGACTGGAAGCCAGTTCTTTTGGTCCTAATGGGGCTACAGGTTTCTTTGGTATTAAAACCTGGTTACCAAAGAGCTGCTAATTATTTAAAAAGTATGTACTGAACAGAATTCAAAGAGAAAGGGAAAAAAACAAACTATTTCTGCTGCTGCCTCCCCTGAGGATGTTTTGCCTTCTGTGCTTCCTTCTGGAGATTTTTACCAGACATATGTACTGCAAATGTTCTTGTCTTAGACTTAGTAAAGGTTCTAGGGAACCAGCATTCATGAAATACTGTGCAATACGAATTCGCAAGCTGCCCACACAGGTTGCTTCCACTACTGGAATAATAGGTATTTCATGTGTATACACTGGTAGATTCTCAATGTTAACATTTTAAAGTCAACTACCGCCCTGTTTTCATGTTAAAGGGACACTCCAGCCATCATATTCAATTTAAGGCATATAACAGCAGAGAGTCCCTCTAAATTACATGGTGTCTCACTTGCAAATGCATGGTGGGATGCTGCAGAATGCCCCTAATATGTATTTGCCCCTTTACCCACCTATTTTATGTGCAGGAGATCTGTTCGGCCAAATAAATGTCCTTGCATGTGACATACTTACTGCCCAGTCGGCTCCAGCTCTGTGAATGCTGAGAGGCGGAATCTATGGAGACCTAGATGTGCATGTGCAGAAAGCACTGCCACTGATTTGAATGGCAGCCCTTTCCTGCCACCAATTGTCTTCTTCAAGCAAACAATCGGTCGTGAGAATCCACGGATCATAGAATGGCTCTTATCTGCCACCAAATTCTCTGTCACATTTTTAAAAATTTTAACAATGCATATGAAAGTATTTACAAAGTCCATTTAAAAGCATATTAGAGCACATTTGGAATGTAAAAATCAAAGTAGATGTTCTTTCGTTAATGGACACCTTTTGCGTTTACCAGAAGAAAGAAACATACCCCTGTATCTTGCATACTGTATGCCCTAGCCAATGGGAACAGAACTCAAAAAAATCAAAAGTTTTACTACAGTATCTGCAAATTGAGGTTTTGGAAGCATGCATGTGATTGGCTGCTATTTCACAGACTTCAACAGGAGTGCAAGACATTTGGATTCTAATACTTCTTGGTTTCAGTAGAGCCTGGCAGATGATGACTTAAATGAGACTCCAATTAGCAAAAAATGCATGCTCCAATATCAATTCAGAAAATGCATTAGAGTCCTGCAAAATGAACCCCAACATGAAGAACATTCGGGGTACTATATTGATCCTTAAAATGCAGAATCTATTTAATGAATTCATTGAGATCTGGCCCTAATGGAATAGACAGTAAATGTACCTGCTTCTAACCCACATCCTACTACCTTTGATCAAACCTTGAGCATACAAAACAGATCTGACATTTCACAACTCAAATATACGTCAAAGCATCCGAACACGGTAAACATACATATTGCCTGAAGAAAACCATTAGAATAATCGGTCAACTGGAAGGTGACAGAGCCAAACACCAAGGAGACCTGGTGAGTTGGCAAAATCCTTACTTTAAGAGCTCGGATTAGAGATTTCTGATGAAAGAAAGGACAAGAACTGGACACTGTCACCATGGAGATCAGTACATCACATCCAAATGCACAGAACTGAATTGTGAGAATGAAAATTTTACAAAAATAAAAAGGATTTTGTTTATAGGAAACAATATGTAGAGAAGGGCAAAAATACTTGTAATTAAGAACCTTAAGAAAAACCTTCAGCAGGCAGAAAATGAGCACTTTGGTATAGAACCATTTCCGTTCTTGGCAAGATTTTTTTGTTGTTGTTGTTAAAATGACACTGAAACGTGGCAGAGCAAAAGAGATTTTCTTTGGGACTATTATCACCACCAAAGCACACATTAATCCAGTCAAACAATAAAGCCTCAGGGATGGGTTGATAAGATGAACACAACAATAAATAAATAGAGGATTATTTATAGTGACTCTGTTTAATATTCAAACCACATAGATTACTTAATTCCCCTAGAAAGCAACCCTTCATGACGCCTTAAAAATATTGTAAAAGGGGGCCTTCTGTGCCATTAGAATATAGACAATCATACTATTTTATATATATCCGTTCAAAAGTATAGGGTCACTTAGCTGTTTTTATGGAAAACAAGGACATTTCCAGTGGAAACATAATTGCGAAAAGGTTTTCAAATCATCGGTTAGCCTTTTAAAACTTAAACTTGAGTTAGTGAAGACAACGTGCCATTGGCATCCAGGAGTGATGGCAGTGATGAAAGGCCTCTGTATGCCTATGAATATATTTCATTAACAATCAGCCTTTCCAGCTACAATAGTTAATTTCCAACATCTTTTTTTTTTATCCTTTTGAAGTTATTATATTTGCAGATCCAGCTCAATTCCTCTATACAGCAGTCAAATATATTATGTATATATATATTATATATATATATATAGGGTAGTAGAAGTATTATTAAACACTCATCTACAGACACCAGACAAGCCAGAAGACTTGTTTTTTCCCTCAGAAATCTCATGGTGCTGCCACAAACACAAGGGATTCTGGGTAGGCACATGCAAATAAGGCTAACAATTATCACCTTTGCCTCTATATCCACTTTATACATGGATCCCTTGAAAGTAATTGCCCCCTGTACAAGACAGCCTTTAGACAAAACTCAGGAAGAGGTGCAACAGCCAGATCACCACTCATGGACAGCTGTTTCGTCCTTAATGGGACTCGTCAGTATGAGGTTGTGATACTGGCTTAATAGTTGAGACTTGGGGTAGCCAAGAAATACCATTACATAAGTTATGGTGGGTAAAGGTGATGGAAACCCTTCCACTTAAATTTAAGGGGTAGCCAAAGTATTATTAAACACTCACCTACAGACACCAGACATGTATAATAAACAAAATAAATCCTTGCTCTTGTGAGTGCTAAACAAACAATTGGTATGGTCTCTAGATTGAGGTAGCTCCCCCACTTCCCAACAACCAATATAACCCAACCAAACACAATCCATCAGTTCTGTTTGTTTTTCTTTTTAAAATCAGCTTTCTTGGCTGGGATAAGAAGGTCTACTGAATTACACCAGGCTGATCCCGTCTTTAGGCCAGGTCAGCTGCAGTTAGCTTAACCTGTAAAGCCTGGCTTGGACTTTTCCCTGCTCTTCTGGATACTCCACCCCAGGACCCATAAAACAATTAGCAAGTCTCACAATCAAGTTTTTTTCAACATGCCTATCTTTCCCTTGGGCGTTAACTTGGTTTGTAAGGGCACATAAAATTAGCCAAAGTAGGCTGTGTATACCGGCCATACATTACTATGCCAGACTTTGTATCACACATCCTAAAAATGTCCTCACTTGTTTCTTAGGGAGTAGTCGTGGCCAGCTTCCACTTTTGATAACTGGAGTTTAACCAACCCTCTCCCAAATCGAATAACCCAAGTACTTTGCCTCCTCCTGGCCAATGATACACTTGGCAGGACTGGCGTTAAACCAACAGAGTGAATTAAGTACTGGGATTCCAAGTCTGTAATATGGATATCCTCTAGGTATGTTGCAGCTAAATGAACATGGGGTTTTAGAATCGTATCTATCATCCTCTGGAACGTGGCAGAAGGCCCATGTAACCCTAGTGGTAACACTGTATATCGAAAAACAGACCATTTGCCCGTTCCGTCAGAGGTATGCCAATATCCCTTCGTCTAGGGTTGACAGGTAATGTGCTTAAACTCATCAACCCTAAAATTTTGAAATGCAAGTCATTAAAAAATCTTATAGTGCCATTCACTATGCGATCATTCAATTACCCCGAGGGTTAACATTTTTCCACCTCCAAGCTTTTAGCCTTCCTTTGAGCTTCAGGAATTCTGTGCGGTTTTAGGTTTCCTTTTTTTTAGGCTCTGTTATTATGTCATGTTGGATGACATTAGTTCCTTGTGGGACCAGAGAAAAAAAATCCCTATTTCTCTCCTGACAAGATCTCTTGTCCCCCTGTTTCTGGTGCACTCCTGTCTCTGGTATTTTCACCTCTGAATTTGTGATGGGAAGTTGTGAGGGCTTTAAACCAATTAGGACTTCCATATCTTTCCAAAGTTTTAACAGATTGATATGATAAAGCTGCTGAGGTTTTCCTCAACCTGGCTGCCGTGCTTTATAATTAACCTCATCCACCTTTTACTGATCTCATAGGGGCCATGCCAAGTTGCTAGGAACTTGTTCTGCACTGTTGGAACCAGCACTAGCATTCTGTCCTCATGTTGGATACTGTGATCCTAGCATTACAATTATAGTGGGTTTTCTACTCTTCCTGAGCTTTCTGCATATGTTGTCTGACTACAGGCATGACAGCTGCCATCTGATCCTGCATCTGTGCTAGATGCACACCATGGTAAGGTGTGGTTTCCTGCTCCCATTTCTCTTTAGCGATATGTAACAATCCACAAGGATGTCATCCATATAATAATTTAAAGAAGGAGAAACCTGTAGAAGCTTGGGAACTTCCCTAATGGACAACATTAGGTATCAGTGTCTACCATTTTACATAGCATACTTTTGATTGTTTCATTAAGCCTCTCCACTAAACCGTCAGTCTGGGAATTGTACCTAATATGCTTCACTTGAAGAATCTTGCACAACTCTTTCATGAGTCTGGACATAAATAAAGGGTTCATTGGTCTGTTAGTATTTCTACTAAAAATTAGCTCTTTCGCTATGTATCTTGTAGTAGATGTATTACATAAGAGTACTACGTCCAGGTAACATGTTGCATTGTCCATAATAACCAGAATATATTGGTGTCCTTAGCAGATTTTATCACTGACCCCAGTCTATAGTGATCCTTTCAAAAAGTACCAAATATGTGCAATGCTTAGTACAAGTTTTTAGAAACCCTAGGGAATTTACTATACTTGACTTTCTCTAACAATATATATATATATATATATATATATATATATATATATATATATATATAGATATATATCTATATATATATATCTATATATATATATATATATATATATAAAAAAAATTTTTTTTAGAGATCTCTTCTGACCATGCTGAATCACATTTAAAACGGATAAAGCGAAGTCTAGAACCCTGTGACGCTGCTGATTATAAGATTCAAAGATATATTAATTTTTTAACTTTTTGCTACTTCTAATTCGATCGTTAATGGAGCTTGCCGCTGCGCCATGGCTCAGAGGAACCCCACCGTGGTGTGGAAAGATCTAGCAAAATTTTATCAAGTTAAATTATATGTGACGGTTCCTAAAATGTCAAGACGGCTTCCATAGCTTAATACAGTAAAGAAACGCACAAATGTTTGTAGAAGACATTTTGAAATGTAAAAAAATGGCACAATTTAAATTGCATATTAATCTCGCAAAGTACAAGAGGGAGGTAGTTTTCGCAAAAGTGATAAAAGTATACGTCACATAAGCTGAAAGGTATAAAGCCTAAATTCAAAACGAAGAGACTAGCGAATGGAAAGGATAACCAACAAATGTTGCATGGACTAATAGAGAAATATTAAAAATATTTGGGATAGGCATGAGATTATAAATGTATACATTTTGGATTTATTTTCCTCTATAAACAAAAAGCTGTGTTTATATTGTTGCTAATATTACAAGACCTAAATTAACCTCTCAACGTCGAGTCACCAAAATCTGCTCAAGGGACCCTCTCTGGAGCATTAATGTCCCAAATATACAACACAGAGGTGGACGCCTGATTTAAAAGTGCTTAGGAGGCGATCAATGAGCCTCCTAAGCTTAAAACGGTGTTGCTGAAATGCCTTGATAGCAAAACCATTAATAAAATATACAAAAATATATTTTTTTAAAATAGGGTAATTAAGCAAAATTACATTTAATCTCACTATAAAACATAATACACCATAAGACTTAATTAATGTGTAATATGCACAAATAATAATACAACATGAGGTTCAATTGTAACTGATTTGGTCAAAAACTCGGAAGAGGTGTTATCAGGGTCAAATTAAAAACTATATAAGAATAGAAAATTAATCTATACACAGTATCAACAGCAAACATGGCAAAAGAGATAAAAACAGAAGTATCTAACATAATGATACCAAAAGCATTGTGAACAGATAAGCATATCAGATCTTTGTTTCAGAACAGAACACATTTTCTTGTTCATGGTAGATGCCCTTTAACTGCACAGAAATATGGATAAAATAATAGAATTGCTTAATAATACCTGAGTGCCTTGTTTTTTTTCATTTGACTTATGAATCTTTGGAGGTTCTCCAGCAATTTCCCATACAAGTGAGCATCTGGCATATATTGTCTCTGTGCAGGAAAAGCGGGGAGAAATGAAATTCCAGTACATCTTAACCGGGCTGTCAACACTCTAATTCAAGTTATGAGACAGTTTAAAAGCATGTTCTTCTTAGGTCACAAACCCTAAACCATGTAATAAATACAATCAAAGGATGTAATAAATACAATAGAACGTACAATTTATGTTGAAATGCAGTAATTATGGCAAAATAATTAGAAGTAGTTAGCATATTGGTACAGATTGAGGGTCTAGGGCAGTACAGTGTGTTTCCACAACGTGTTTGTCAAGGAATCATCACTGCCACCGTACAAATCCTGACAAGTACACTACTGTTCAAATGTTTGGAGGCACTTAAAATGTCCTTGTTTTTGAAAGAAAAGCAGAGTTTGTAAATTAAACCTTGTACGTCCTAAAAAGGCATCCAACAAAGCCCCTTAGGACGTACAGGTACGTCCTGACTTTCTTGCAGCGGCAGGAACATCTCACTGCTGCTACACGAGAGGTCAGGCTGTCTTGACAGACCTGGTCAGCAGAAGCCAACATTGGTGGCTTCCTGCTTACCGATTGTTTGTAATGACTGCTGGTGCAAGCGCCGCTAAGAAGTTACATCTGGAATGCTCGATCACATGACCGAGGACAGGATATCCCCCGTGACCAATCACACACATTGCAATCCTCAATGTGTGGTGATCACAGTGTGGTTAACGGAAGAGAGTGAGAAATGATTTTTCTCCCTCTTCCCACAAGTGGAAAAAGTAATAAAAAAATGTTCTATTTTTATTTATTAAGGGGATAAAAACTAACCAAACAATAATAAAATAAACAATAAAGTAAGCCAAATGATGTAATTACTGGCATAATAAAATGTAAAAAGTTTAAAAAAGTAAATAATCGTTAGAAAACCCATTTGTAATAATGTTACACTGCTAGACCATGAAAACAGCTAAGTTACCCCAAACTTTTGAACGGTGGTGTATAGGGCAATCTTCATGTAAAGGAGTGCCAAGGAAAAAAGAAAATCATTAAAACTGACACAGCCGTGCACAAATTCCAATTAGTTCTCATTAAAATATCGGCTTCCAAGAGTGAAATCAAGAAACATCCCTTAAATGTGCAGAGGTCGCATTAAATAGGAAACTCAATTTTGTGTGTGCTACGAATGAAATCTAGTGAAGGCCGACAAGCTGTCAAAATAGAGGCTCAATCACAACTTTAAGGGCTCTTAACTGCATTACAAGGACAAGAAACCTTATAAGATGTGAGAAGATAAAGAGGAAAATAATGTAATTGGTGCAAGGCTCTGAAATACTATATAAAATTTAACACCGCCTTGGTATAACTTCACTGTCACAGCACCCAAAGCCCACGCCGCTATATACTCATAGTGATTTGCTTCTGGATCAATAACTCAGGAGGCAGCTCTTTATTTTCTTTGGAGGCCTCCCATATATTGAACCATTAACTACATCCCTAAAAGAGTAATCACTCTAGCAAAATTGAAGCCATCAGCAAGGTTGCTATTTAATCAGAGCTAAACACCATACACCAGGACTGTAGTCTGAGAGCAGAGCGGTGACACTGCTCTGTAAATAGCAGAGATATTGTTACGTACACCGGGGCTGGCATACTCCACACATCATGTGTCGATTGGCGGCAGGATGTTAAGGATATACCTGTTTAGCAGGTGAATCTCACTTAGACACACAACAGTCCAACCACTATTTACTTTATTGAGGTCCAGTCCCTAAAGAACCAAGTAAGCCTCCAACACACATTATCTCCCAAAACTTCAGATACCAGAAGTATGCAACAGCATGTAAGAACCATTCACCCCTGTTTTTGCTGGTGTACAAGACCTTAGTCAGTCTTTTGGTCTCATCTACGTGTAAGGTTAGTTATTTGTCTATCCCATGCTTATTTAAATTCCCTCACTGAATTCCCCTCTACCACCTTAGATTACATATAAACCTCTGAATCTCTAGTTTTAGATGATGGCCTCTTGTTCAAGCATTTTCCTTCCTTCTTTAGAGTATAGATATGGTGTACCTGCTGCAGTAAAGACAACAGAAACTTAGTTTTTCCCCTCACTTTGGCTTTGTGTTTGTGAATTTCCATTTACAAAGGCAACCCTTCTAGCCATGTTTATTTCTACTCAGCTTAATTTTCCCTGTGCCCAGCCATCGGGAACCTGTTTGGTACTTTGCCTTCTGTGTTCCCGTGTAACTAGGCGTGGTAAATATTTTTAAGCGATACAACCCATTTAAATCCACAAACCAATTTTGTAAAAGACCTTGCGCACACATCTCCCAATCCAGTGTTTAATGTCATAAACGCTCATATCCCCTCCGGTCTGGGTGCCTAAATTAATGTCACTGAAATGTCAACTGCTAATTGGGAACAAACAAAATCTCTGCAACAAATGTGATTGAATATACAATGCATGGGGGAGGCTGGCTTGTGATTGCAGGAGCAAAAACTTTAATCTTTTCTCCACCTGCCGCTGTGGAATTATGCAAAATAATATCGGAAAGTAATCACACTTAAGGCTTTATTGTAGAAGAGAAAAGGCAGATTAGGCAATTTCCTCCTATTTACTCAAAATGACAGCAATAGAAAATTAACAGAAGAAAAACTGCCCAATCTGCTTTCCTTCTAATAGACAAAACGGCCGCCATGCAAAAGCAAAGCTATATTAACCATGGGGGTAAGAGTTATTGTGGAAATATTTCCAGCTTCGGATGCACACGCCAATGGAACAGAACAAGTGTGTGTTCCCTGTTGTGAGATGACATACTAAAGGGCAATTACACATAATTTTGTAAAATGAAAATGTCTAATTGAGATTTGGATATAGTCCCACAAATGTGTATAGTTTATTAATAATAGCAGCAATACTTATGCAAAGGATTGCCACATAAAGCCTGTATAGACAAAATTGATGGCTAGAAATTGCCCCCACATACCCTAATGCAATATTTATATTGTTCAAAAAAATAATTTTAGTATGGAATATTATGCGTATTATGTAGGGTGACCACATCAGCCATGTTTTTCAGGATACATATATTTATATATATTGCTGATCAGCCCAGATGAAATGCTGCCCTGCAGTGTGGAGGATGTATTTCTGACTACTTGTTTCCCTTTCGTGAGTCTATGTATCCCACATATTGCAGGGCAGCTTTTTATCTGGTCAGCAGTATGTAAAAATGATGTGTATTCTGGAAACCCTGTCACCCTCGTGTAGTGTAAAATTCTGTTTGAAGACCAGTATGATCATGCAGAATCAGTGCTGACCAAATGGAATCCGACTTGCAAAACGTGGCCTTCACTTATATTTTTATGGCCCCAGTCTGATCGGTTTATGGATCAGTCTTACAGAATGTATTATTTTTCAACAAACACTTGCACAGCCATGTTCTAGGTCAGAAGAACTAAATTTCTCAGAAACAATGCAGGTTCTATTTCTCTCCACATTGCCAGGGGTGGCCCTTAAGAAACCTTTTGAAAGACTGATGCCTTCAGCAAGAGATCCTGACAACATAAACTGATAGAGTTACTTAACGATGGCAAATATGCCCCATGTGATTGCAAACATTGTGAGAAATAGATGCAAAACCTGTCAAGCGTGCCGCATTATGCACTGACTCAGCTCTCTGGATTTCAGATGTGCTCTTCCCGATAACATACTCAAGGTGTCTCCACAGGTGTGATACCCCCATGCCTTTACCAATTAAGTTTCCTCATTCCAGAATACTGTCGTTGTATGCAAATCACAAAGCAAAATTTCCAAAGCAAAGGTCTTATATACAAGACTCGCCAAACAATGGTAGCTTGAAAATCTCTGAACAAATAAGAGCTGTATTGCAGAGGCTTAGGGTGGCTCAATGTTTCCCCCACTGATCAACTATAGATCACTATTAGGGTACATTTTTAAGGACATATGACAAAGCTTTATGTGAATATAGTCTTCTCTTATTTTAGCTGTGCCTTGCCATGAGCTTGGAAAAGCATATTAAAAATTAAATTAACACAGTGTAAGACATACCGTATATATTTAGCAGGCCCTGCTTAGATGAGTTGAAGAACGAGGTAGGTGGCTATTCTACTTTGGAGAGTAACGCTCAAAAGTCCCATTATGGGTGATCAGCCAGAAGGCAGGTCATCAGAGGTCCCAGACTCCCAGTACTATTGGGACTATTGGGACTCTGTGCTGGGCATTCAAATAGTGCAGGTATACCAACGCTCATACCGAGTGTTATTAAACCAGTGCCCAGAAACAGCAACATTCAGGCTCTCTTCAGATCTTTCCGTCACCACAAAAAAAAAAATCACTTCTGGTACAAGGAAATCTCTTATAACAATTGCAAGATTGAGAAAGAAACAGAACTATAGGAGGCACCAAATTATGCTTCAAATGTTACAAAATGCTGTGAAGGTGGGAATTCTGCTTTAACATATTACCTACTGACTCTCCAGCAGTTAGTTAGCATTTACTCTCTAATTAATGTCCATTAGCATTAACAGGCGGCAGATTAAATCAATAATACCTCCACTAACTGGTACTTGGAGATGAAGATAGATTAATGAAACTAATATGTAACCATTCTGTCTTGACAGTGAACCACTTTACTTTATACATATACACACAAACCAGTACTGTGTGTCCACTCACACACCCCAGACCCTTGGGGCTCTAACCATGAAGGAATTCAAATGAAAGTCATTAAGTAAATTAATTTTCTTAAACTACCTATTGCTTCTGCACTTTGCTTTTTGGTGATATTTAGCTGCACCTCTAAATACAAAGAAGCCCTGCTGTAGGTAAGCAAGATTTATGCCAATTTGATGTTCCACTAGTGTTTTTTCCCTGGTGGGCACTGAAAAGTGTAACTGTATGTGTGTAGGTATAGAACAACCTCTCTAAAAAAGGCACCGAATTAACAAAACAATGGTGTTTTTAAATTAAAATGAGCAATATACATTTACACACACACACACATATGCACACAGTCGGCATCTAATTTGTGTTTTGAGTTTATTCCCGCAGCCCTACAACTTTAGTTATGGCACATTACAGACAAATGGATGAACTATGGAAACCAAGAAAACAGAATATCAACAATAATAATATTGTTTCAGTTTGGGGAAATGCATCACAATAAGGCCAGTATGGTATCTTCAGTAACAATTTGAAACATTTTGACCAGAATACGTAATTCTTCCGAATTCATGTGAGCACAGATGGGAGGAATACAACGTGAACAGAAGGAACACCCTACGCAAAAAGGAAAGGAATAAAATATTGAGGGGCTGTAAGAGTTCTGCAACTGAATGGTATCTCAAGCTGTCCATATATTTATTCAATTACATACTAAGCTGTCTCAACACATCTGACAAAGGAAACTAATCCCTACCTGAGGTGCTGCTGTTAATGAAACTATGAACAAGCCAAACCACAGAGGGAAATAGTTACTGAGAGACCTGATGTATAATACTCAGCATTTGAGGCAAAGCAAGCACATACTCACTGAGAATCAGGAAAAAGGGGCAAATTACACTTGCAAAATAACTCACTCATATATTCTGATATAGGAGTTGTTTGTGAATGCATGCCCCTTTAAATTGTTTCAGACAAAGGAATACAGGTTGAATGAAATCTTGCAGGCCCCCCCCCCGTAACCAGCAAAAGTAAATGTAAAAAGGCATCCTGCTCTTCTCATATACTGTATATTTATATATAACATATATACGATTAAATATAAAATAAAAATAAAACAGATGCCCCTGGTTAACTGGGGAAAGCGTGATGGTCAAGTCCTCTCGTCCCCCAACCTTTGTGCAGTGGGGCAGTGAGTAGTACAATAAATCTTGTTTGGTATATGCCTGAACTATAGAAGGAATGGACCCATCACATGCCACCCCATCACCTCCCATCTCATGCCTGGTGGGATGGGGTTAAGCTCTAGGGGGCATCTATGCCTCACGTCTCCACCATATGGCCATTGGTGTTTTAATCAACTTGAATAGGTTGGCATTAGTGAATTAGCAAGTTGTGTAACTTGTGCCAGTTTACTACTCACAAGCTCACAAACGAGAGAGCTTTTGAATCAATTGAAATTAGCAATGAGAGATAACGAACTACAGATAGTCCTATAGATGTTATTCCTGTAACAAATACAGTCAAAACCATGGTAAAAATGCAGCCTGTTCCAGTGAGTTTTATTGCGACATACAGTACAACAAATATGTACCTTTTACATGTCAACATTTTAGAAAAGATCTTTTTTTTTTTTTTTGCCTGTTTGTAAGATTCCTTTGACACTGAAGAAATTATAACCCTAGAAAACAAAACATATATCAATATGAGATTCCTGTATATATAAATGTGTTGGCCTGTATTAAAAAAATGCATGTAGTATGTATGTATCAATCTGCAAATCAAGGTGATAAAACAAACAAACAGGTTATTGGTACCTGATGCTTAAAGACAGGCTCAATGAGCATTTTAGAGACATTTTAATAATAACCCCAAAAAGCGCTGTAGCATGACACTTTCATTTGCACCATCCTAATAGTACCAGTATCAATACACTACGTGCTCTGGCTTCAGAACAGGTTTTCCTTGTACAAAATGCCTCCTTTGATTGTGAAGCAGAGACATATTGCTCTGTAACAGTGTATACTTTGTCTTGCAAAGAATTTAATGAGGCATGTGATATATTCTCTTTTTTGTAATATGTTTAGTTTATATTTATATATATATCTATATTTTCATTCTGGGTCTCTCCTCTTCCTGATCACATTTCAGCCTTTTCTTTCTTCCTTAACCCCCTCCTACCTTTAAATTACAATTAGTATTGTGTAATTTGTGTAGATCTGTCAATTTACTAATATATACTGTGCTCGTTTATATAAGTTACCAGTATATTCAGTTTTCATCTCAACTCCAGTGACCAAGCATAGTTCTCTAGGCAACGCTGAATAGAATAGTTTTGTGCCGCAAAAATGATGTTTTCTACGTCCCTCTTAGCTAATCATTTTGACCTGTGACTTTATGTCCTAAGCTTTTTCTTTATTTAAAAGTAAAGCTTGATCTCATATTAGGGAAGAATGTCCTTACGGAGTTAATGGTCAGAGTGGCCTCAGCATTACAAAGTTTATTTTTTTTCACTGGAAGAAAAAAAAAGTTTTCTCTTAATTATTGGGATGCGACCGTGATGTTCCACCGGGATTCAAGCCTGAGAGATTCTTGGTGTTGGTGCTCATTTATTCACCTCTATGATCTAGGACAGCCTTGTAGCTACCACAAGTGTTGGTTGCTAGTCATTGCATGCCTGCAAATACCCTGATGCTCACAGTCACTATTGCTGGAGCATTTATATGTTCCTGGTTTCCATAGTCACTGGATGCCTTCAAATCCTTGTCTTGGCTCTCTTTTATATATATATTTCCCTTGAGTTTGCTTATGTTTTCTTCCTTGGTACCTTTGCTTGGTCGGCTTGCTTACCTGGTTAAAGACTGGTCTGTCTTGACTTTTTGTGGTCAATTTTGCATGATGTGGTATGGACTCTCTAAGCTTCTATCACAGAGAGCTCTTCAAAGACCAGATTAGCATATGGTTCCTAACAAGAACTCCAAGGCACCCCCATAGAGAAACCACAGCCACTGTGACATCAATTTGTAGTGAGGGATTACATCAGAGACCCTGGATACATTCTGGCTCTACAGGACTCTTTCCATGGATTAGAAAGAACAAGACAAATTAAGATGTTCAAGCCTTTTACAAAGCAACCCATTAGTGCTCTCCGACCCAACTAGTTTTTCTTGAAGATGTGTGAAGGACTCATAAGTAATCCCATGACAATTATTGCAGTTCTTCCTAAACATATGGTGTGTGTGTGTATATTACATGTTTTACCCATTTCTTGTGTTCAATACCAACATTTTCTCACCATAAAAAATTACAATGAATAAATAGATATGAGTGAGATCATCCTGGTTCTTTATCTGTATACATTTATTACTCTTGTGATGTACAGAGCTGCAGAGAATGTTGACATGTTATAAATAAATGATAATAATAACAATAACAATGTATCATTCTATCAGTATCACTGAGAAAACCATTACTGATTCATCGGTCTTGGAGAAACATATATTTATGTGTAGACAGTCCCACCATTAAACACACAATACAATTACACAGACACAGAACACTCATAATACTTTTTCTTTTTTAATGCTTAGCTTCTAACATTGTGAAATCAATAGACAGGGATATTGTACTGGATACCAATTTAATGACCTAAAGAAAGGGTACATTACCTACTATTTAACAGGAAACGTGAACCTGTGGCATTACCACGTTCCATAATAGGGGTGCTTAATCTTCCCAATGAATTTTAATTAATATCTAATTAAGACAAAGAGCTGTGACAGAAGGGCCACGTGAAATAATTGCATTATCTCTAACAGATGGCTAAGGAAACATATGTTAGAAAAGGATTCGGTATATAGCATTTGGATTACATTATGTTACTTAACCCTTTTGGTGCCAGAGACCAGCAAGACAAGACATTTATGGGTTCTGTGCCTGAAAGAAGAACAAAGCGGGAGTCGCGTGAAGGTGTCATATATGAACACAGAGTTTGAAAAGTGATCTTAACGCCATAGAAACCAATGGAATGTTACTACTGATTTAGGATGATCTGCTGAGTTGCTATGGTAATAAGACCACTTCTTTAACTTTGAAAGCAAATCACTTTTTAAACGTAAAGCCTGTGCATGTACTCCATCTACCAGTTCATTTCTCCTATTCAGCTGGGACCCATTAGCACCCTCACTGAGCCCCAGAAGGGGAAGGGCAACCAAGAATGCTATGCTATTGGGAAGGGAGGTAAAATCGGGAAGAACCTACCCACTCCATATTCTATGGGGATCAGAACAGACAGCCTGGCTTAATCTTTATTGTGTATGTGGCCTCCTGATGCCAATCCCATGGACCCCCTCACAAATACTCCAATTCCAGCAAAGCATGAACTTATTATTAACAATTATTCTAAATATTTCATTTTGAGGTTATAATACACATGTGGAGCTGACACACGAGCCTGCTCCTTCTTTTCCCACCACTCATTAAACAAGAAATAATACAACACACTGGGTGGCTAGGAATTTTCATTTTCTAGCTGCAGACAGCCTTACATTGCAGACAGGGTATAATTTTTCTGCAAGAAATGAATAGTTTCTGGCACAAGCATGAGTGATACAATTTTCTCACACAGTGTAGGTAACCTAGTGCCATACAGTGTGTAATCTACAAGGAGACTGGGGACTATTCCTGATTTATATGTAAAGGTATTTGCATAGAATGCTAGTTGCTCTTTGCTGTATCTTATCTTACATGCAGACCTGGCAGCAGGCATTGTTGTCAGTCACATGATATTTTGGTGACTTTTCCTGCTCAAAACACCACACCGAGCTGATGCTTTATGGCAATGTTAATGAAGTCCAGCCTGCCGAATGAAATCCCTTCCTCTACAGTAGGGCTTGGTAAACACCGGGCTTCAGGATGTCATTGCAACTAGAAACCACTTCCTAGTGCCCAGGGTTTTGCAGCACAAGGGGGTAAAAACTGGCCAGGGCTGCCATAGCGAATGAACCCTATGCTTTTGTGTGGGGGACGCAGTGAAGCAGGTACTGTGAGGCACCCAGCCGGTCACTTAATACAATTGTTTAGTCACAGTATGACACTATTTGCTTTAACCAGTGGGAAGCATTTACAAAGGTGTATTTTTCTCTCTTTAATAAGACTGTGACAATCCTTAAATTTTTGCTTTTATGTATTCAAAATGACCATAGATTTAATTATAAGCAAATCCAATCATTTGTCACAGAGGTTTGTGAATCTAGACATCGAGAATTCCGTACTACTTTAATCTGTACTATTCATTTTGGCATTTGTTCTTTTTTTTAGTTACTGCAATACTATTTCAAGCTATTTCTATATATTACTGTGTGTTTAATAAAAAGATCTTTATGCATGGAAAGAATTTAAGAACTAATCTCATCATGTCTTAAATGTTACAGATAAATGTGGTAGTTATGCTGGCATTTAGTGTCTTTTTACCCATGTCATAAAGGTTGCGTGTTTGCTGTCTGGAAAGAATCTAGCATTAGCCCCCCCCCCCCTCCTTAATATGAATATTAAAAAGGATAAAAGAGTCCCCATTTAAAAGCAAATAAATACATGCAAATTGCAGTCCATTTTGGATTCCAATGCATTTTACGTAATGCAAATCAGCGCACGTGCTCAGAGACATCAATAGAGAGCTGCTACACCCGTTCCTTTCAGCAGGACCACCGCAGCGCGCAAGTGTATAACAACACTTTTGCTTCCAATGTTGATGAGCTGGGAGAGTCCTAAGTCTCATCTTCTAGATCCAATAGAACACACACATTGATTTACATGCAGTAAAATGCTTTGGTGTCCATGCAAAACGGACTCCAATGCACATTTTTCTCATAAATTTGAGTGGAGTGTACCTTTATTTTTTATAAATCAAAAGACTAACTCTGCAGAGACTTCATTCTTCAGGGAGATATAGAGATTCTGCCACGGCTATACAGTTAAAGCCTCAAGGAACAATGATTCTACCGGGATTTTAATACCTCTCGATTAAGCATGTGATTAATCAATACACTTTGTGCGCGTTAAACATTACTCTGAAGACCTGTGTTAGGAGTCTTTTGTCAAAGGGCTTGCTGTTATTATTTTCCTGGGAATTATATTTGTGCTTTTTCTAAATCCTTTACAGAGCTTTCCCAAATAAAATCCAAAAATAACTCCCTGTCCATCTTGTAAGCGATGGCCACGGTCCAAGCTCCTTACCCGTTTATAACAAATCCAGGCAATAAGCTCAAGCCCACCCAGGCTTCAAGTACCAATTAAAAGTTGAAAATCCACACATCCTGCTTTATTGTATTGATACAGAAAACCAGAAATATCCCAACAATTACTAATTCCGAAACACGAGGAGACTTGGTAGTTATGCACTCCCAACAGCTGAACCCATGGGCTGCAGGTTCAAACCACAAAATGCATCCTACATCAGCTCAGTACCTCCTGAAACCACCTCTCCCACAGGCGGTACAATATATACACACACGCATACAAAGACGTACATACACACATATACATATCAAACATTAATGTTCTGTAACAGAAAAATACATTAACCGTGAATGAACATATGTTCCTTATTCAAATGAAGGCTGTTAATGTATTTGAAGAGATATACGTCTTATTACCCTGCACAGGGCTAAGAGCTGCTATAAAATGCTACACTCGCCTCGCTCAGCAGCCACGCCGCTGGATACCTGTCACCACAGAGGCAAACAGCACTTGTTTCAGCCTCTTCACACAGATGCTCGATGATCAATAGCATTTCTTTTCACACCTCCGTGGATCAGATAAGTACTCAAACCTCTCCTTTTTATGACGTACACACAGGTGCAAAGCAGGAAAACAGCAGTGGCCTGCAAAGGGTATAATAAGCTGCAGAGAAATGCCATCGAAGCCTAGGGCATATTTCAGAAAGCCATAGAAAGCAGGCAGCTAACTCATTTCTCTCATGACACTGAAGCCCTTTTATGATGGTATTAAAGCCGCAGACTGTAACTATCGTTAAAAACCGCTGACCTCAACGTAACTAACAGGAGTGTGACTAACAAGACAGAGGGCAAAAAATGAAATATGCCAATCTTTTCTGCAAGCCTCCATACAGTGTATAATATATGACATTTCTAAACACACGCACACACCCTTACCTTTCATCAAGGATACGCATACTTCAACTCAATGGTCAGAATACTATACATGAAACTGATTTTTCTTCAGTTTAATGAGAACATGATCATTTTTTTTATTTTATTTGTGTCCATTCTTTTATGAACATATTCCAAACAGACTAACCAGACCATGGCATATGAACTTGGGGTAAGTGTTTGTAAACGAGCATGGTTTTGGATCATAAGGGCTGAGATGCTTTCAAAGCAGTGGGCATCCTACATCATTCTCTCTGCAGGAGACGAAAGCATGCTTCATTGCTTTTTGTGCACTGCTGTGCCCCTCAAAGAAACAATTAGATTGCCACATACTGCTTAGTTTTAATTGGTATAAGGGACTGTTCAACATCAATTTAACCCACAGTGTGCTGACGAGGTGTGCAACGCACTGGAAACCACAAACACTGGTACTGCACCAATGTATGGCGAGTAAAACACAACCTTTTCAGGTTTGAACACAAAGAAACCAACATTCATCCACTTAATTTGTGTTGTTTAAATCATGTCATAAATCACTAAAGGGATACTGATAATAGAGAACATACAACTGGAAGGGAAGTGGAAATTGAACAAACTTATAGTCCCTGCTTTATAACACGAAATGTGGCAAAAAGTATTCTTTGCGTACAGAAAATGCCAGGGTCCTGCTGCTTTTTAGGTTGTTCTAAACAACTCAAAAACAATTTCAGAGATGAAACGTTACCATACAAATAGCAGACATTTTTATCACCTTCATAAGCCGAGTTTGTCAGAGGACCATAATATAAATGGAGGAGTATGATCTCAGAGAGCTGATTCAGCAAAAGATAAATACTATTAACTGCATTGGGAATGAAACGCAAGCCACTTGCTGGTTTATATGTAAACTGCCCATATCTGGGGCATATTTAATAATGCTTCCCTTGTACAGGTCTAAATATTCAATATTTACCAAAATGTTAAACTATATTGCAATCCAAGATTGTGTTTCTTCAGGAAATAACCAGGAAAGAAATTAGTTAAAAGGGGCTACCTACTGAATGCAATTACTTAGTAAGTACTTTAAATTTAATGTTTAATTGCCAAAAAAAAAACCAAGAAACACCTGTACCTGCTGAAGATGCTGCAGAGTAACAAACCCCCCCCAGAGATTTGGGTTTCTTTCAGCAACCAATGGGTGACAGGAAAGCTTCTCCATAGACCCCTGGAAAGCTTACAAGAACCAGCGAGCAACGAGGGTTTGTGCATGCACACTGGTAAGTAGAAAATGCCTTTGATGGAAGACAAGGAGAAAGACAAGTAACCAGAATAAACATATTGACTGTTTTGATTTGTTATCCCCTCCACAGTCTGACTTTTCAGTGGTTGTATGCTATGCATATTTTCTATTCACTGGGCATGCGCTGAATTCTTGCTGTGCTTTGTGTACTTATCAGTCATTATTATTCTAGCAGCAACCCAGGAATCTGAATTTGTATGCCATTTAAGGTTTTTAGATTATGTGCTCCAACATTTTTGTATTTTGGTCAGCAATATAGCCATTAATAATTAGATAGGACTTGCTAAACTTAGGATAGGCGAGCGAAGCAATATATGGCCATATAGTGTGAGGGGATCCCCGATATTTATTCTTTAGGTATTTATTTTTAATGGTGTTCACTGGGCATGTACTAAACTCTTGCTTTGTTTTTTTCATGATAATCTGGGCGTCCTGAATTAACAGAGGTATTTTCTAAACTGAGGGTCTCAGCACCCCCTGGAACTCATAGGAGATCATCATAGTACACATCACTGAGATGTGGCGGAAAACGGCCGATGCTTAGGAAGGGTCCTGTTACTTTCCTCCATGGATTTGCAATGAGAAGAAATAGTCATTGAAAGTGGACAGTTGACTGGAGTAGCCCCTTAATATTATGAATTTATGTGTTTAGTAGAATAGGTCACAACATTTCATAAGTAAAACCAGCCAATGCTAACAAAAGGCTAAAGGATTTTGTGTGGGAGAGATGCACGTTTCTCAAAAAGGAAAGATTTGCTATCACAGCAAGGGAAACATGATCAATCTCTGCTATAATAGCGTTGGGGGGTTTACAGCTTTGCATCGGTTCCAAGGGGCTTGGGAATGTCTTCCTGTTACTAGGTACATGACAGTCACCACATATATGCAAGGACTAGTTTATTGGATTCTGTTCCTGTAACAATGTTGCACTTTGTTGGGTTAGTTAAGGAAATGACAAATATTTATAGAATTAACAAGCTATGAAGACAATTTTAAAGACAATTATTACCCTTCAAGCTGAGGTTCCATATGAAATACTCTGACAAACATCATACATTAGCAGTGCCATCTTCAGGAGGCATGGTATTCCAAGTCCTGTTTCAATGATCAGCCAAAGTGGCACCCGAAGCTGCTTATATGTCATCAGGACCTGACAAGGCTGTGTCTCCACTGAACCTCATCCAAAAACCCCCCCAAAAAACAGGATGTTCATAATTTGAAATGATGCAATGCGTCTTATCAGAGTTACGTACTCAAAAAGAGTAACATTAGACGTTGCAGCCATTTTTCAACTGATTATCCTACTGCATTTCTAAAGCAACAGCTGCAAAGGTAATGATGAGGAAAATTTGACTTTTCCTGTTGTTCATTTTAGCAGACGCTATCAGAGAGGGTGCGTTATCTGGGAAGCACCATTTCCCATCTTTATCAGCACCTAAAAGCATTTTAAGTGATTACAGGTTGTCTACCTTAAAGCTAAACCTTTGATTAACTATCAGAAGATGGGGCTGTCACCTGAGACAGGGCAGGTCCAAACTACTATTGGGCAGTCAGTTAATATTTTCCTCACTGCCCATCATACCTGTTCATTTGTGTGAGGTCATACAATAATATCTATATGTTATGTAGCTATAGAAAGGAATAGTTCAAAGCATTTCTTATATGGCAATATCCAAACAAGTTTTAGAGCACAAACCGTGACAGCACACTGAGACAACATCTTTATTGAGAACATGTAACGCACCGCACTGGGATTCTGAAATATAATTATCTATATGTACACATTTAATTAAAAGTGTCAAAAATGTAAATAAGAGAAACAGTTGTTGCAAAAAATTATGTAACTGGAAACAAAATATTATACTTACTAAAATAGTGAGTGCTTTGCAGAATAAAAATGATCAGGAAAGACTAAGGGATCTTAATATGTATATCTTGGAGAAGAGAGAGGGGAGATGTAATAGAAGCATTTGACATATAGGCTAGATAGGGATTTAACAAAGGACATGTGGGAAGCTTGTTTCAATGGAGGAGAAATGTTAGAACACAAGGTCATAATCTTAAACTAGATGGCCATCTGCTTAGAAATAACATAAGGGTGGTTTCTTTTACTGAGAGGGTGAAAAACGAAACAGCACATGAAAAATGTTTTTTTTTTTGACGTTTTACTGAAAACTACAAACTATTGTACATGAGGAGTCATGAAAAGAACCAAACCATGTGTCTTGCACGTGATACAAGCATGGGCAACATTTAGAGTCTAATCGCAGCTCGTCTCCAAACCAACTAAATTCTTCTAGCTTTGTTAAAACTATACAGATAACTGGCAGGCTTCTGGAGAGGTGGTACGCTATGGGCAGTGTGGATTCTAGTCTAGCAAGATTCTTTGTACCTTGGTTCTAGAACCCAGTTGTTATAGAACCCAAGAGCCTATGCATCTAATTGGAATTCTTATCTTGAAATGCACAGCTGAATGGGGATTGGCTGTTGCTGGGTTTTGTTCATTATACCAGCAAATGGCTTACACACCACATCGCACCATCTGCAAAGAAAATGGACTGAGTTCCTATTGTTCAGTTTTTTTTAGAAATATACATTAGAGATTTGTTGAGGCACGGACATAAAAGTGATATTTGCAGCACGCTTTAATGAAAAGTTGCCTTGTATCCCTAACTTCGTTCACAGTTCTGCAATCCAGAAAGAAACAAAAATAAAACTGCACCTGCTTGTTAGCTCCTTGAATGTTGTTAGTTTTACAACCACTTCGGTTCATTTACCAAACACATACAGCTACAAAAACTAGATAACTGCAGAAACGTGCAAAAGTGTAATAACGAAGAAAGCTTTTCAGTGCAGCAATCGGAAAAAAAGCAAGCAGGGTGCTGAGTTGTAAGCGAGAGGCATCAGGGGCAGAAAGAGCGAGGTATTTCTGCCACTTTACAGATCTCTGGCCAGAACTCACCTTGATTATTGTGTACAGCTCTGGAGACCCCATCTCCGGAAAGGTTAGAGGCATTAAAATAATGGCTATACAACGAGAAATGGTTTGCAGGATACAAACTATCAGGAAAGACTAAGGAGTCTCAATATGTATTGCTTGGACGAGAGAAGAGAGAGAGGAGAGGTGATGTGATAAAAGCATTTAAATACAAGGGATTTATATAATTAACTGTGTGGCCCATTTAAAATTTCATGGTGTCCATTTTGCAAATGCTATTTACGGCACATGAGATGTGTTTGGCTGAACATATGTCCCCAAACGTGATATACTCACCTCCAGTCAGTTCCAGTGCTGGGCACGACAGGAGAGTAGTATATTTCAAGGATAAATGTTAGGACAAGAAATCATTGTCTAACTGCACAGGGACAGAGGCTTAGATGTAACATATGGGAGTTTTACTTTATGAATGGTGGTGGATAAGTGGAACAGCCTCACAGAAGAATTGGTAGAGGTTGACACAGTGAAGGGATTTAAACAAACATTTGATACTGATGCTTTTAGACAGATTTGTTTCTTTGGTGTTGACTTCTGTCAAATGATTGAGATTTATGACCCCCCCAAATGGAAATTAACCTACTCACTTCTAGAGATTTACCGATCTAGAGTACCACACAAGACCAGAGTAAAAACAATCTAAAGCAGTTTCAAGATAACAAAATATCAACCCCATGTTACTTATATTCTCGATGCACACAGCTGAGATTCTTTATCAACCTAAAACATAAGATTTTTATACAAAGGTAAGGTTCATAAACGACAAAGGATGTCCTGTTGCTTAATCCTCCGGTCGCATCTCAATACAGTAGACGGCCAATCAGAATGCTAACCTAGTCTGTGCGCTCAGCCCCATTGGCTACCTGCTGGGAAGAAACGCTAGTAGAGGATTAAACAGCGTGTGCTTTTTTTATTGATTTTATAGAGCCTCTTCTTTCTTGACGAATAATGAAGACGGAACACAGAGCATCTGTAGAGCAGGGTACAAGCAGCTTCAACCCAATGTGAACATTTGGGAAGCATTTGCCACTCAATCAAAAATGGTTAATTCTTATGCTTCATCTGCAACCTTCACTCTCTGTTTTCCCCAAGACATTTTGGTCATTCCCCACTCACAACAGATCACAAACTGGGCTACGTAAAAAAAAAAAAAAAAAAAAAAATGGGAAGTGATTGCAAGCATTCACTAGCAGTACATCCAGTAGTGCAGGTTTTTAGAATTCCTTCAAATGACAGCAGGCATATAATGACTAATACCTTTTGCATAATAAAGATGTGCTAACGTATGCTATAGTGAGCACCTGGGAAACCTGTAATAACCTATGATATAATGAAGAAACACCCTTTATTCCCCAAACACTATATAATCCTATTAGAATCTAGTCACACAAAACTCACTCCACTAATCCATGCGTTTGATGGCCAATAATCAGAGGTATGAGACCACTCAGTATCCTCTTTACATTTAGGGGTTTATTCACTAAATAGGCAGAGTATGCATGAGAGTTATAGTTTCATCTGACTGCCTTCACAAGGCTAGCCCCAGTGAGCTTTCGCTCCAAGAATTGCTTTGAGTTGTATAAAATTATCTAGAAGTTAGGAGCCAAAGAGAGAAATCTGGTAGCCAGTTTGGTATTTTTAGGAGCCAGAAAGAGGCGCACCCGTCGAGATCTAAAAATCAAGGAGCCATAGCCATGTTGTTCCTTGGATTTCTAATAGACCTGAAACAACGAATCGATAAAATCGATAATAATCGATAACGGGAATCGTTGTCGACGATTTCCGTTATCGATTAATCGAGTAATGGATTCGTCGTTGGAGCGCTCGGCTCCTTTCACTTACCTCCGCCAGCGTTCCCTCGTTTCTGCTGCAGAGCTCTGTAGTGTCCGTCTGCTTGAAGTTACGTAATGACGGATGTGACGCGCGTGAACGATGAAGATTTGAATAAAGTTTTGCGGTTGAACGTTGTAAGTGGAACGATTCGGTAGCGAGGCACGTATGGAGAGAGAGAGAGAGAGAGAGAGAGAGAGAGAGAGAGAGAGAGGAGAGAGAGAGAGAGAGAGAGAGAGGAGAGAGAGAGAGAGAGAGAGAGAGAGAGAGAGAGAGAGAGAGAGAGAGAGAGAGAGAGAGAGAGAGAGAGAGAGAGAGAGAGAGGAGAGAGAGAGAGAGAGAGGAGAGAGAGAGAGAGAGAGAGAGAGAGAGAGAGAGAGAGAGAGAGAGTGTGTGTGTGGGTGCAGGGCATTTCATTAAATTATTAAATATAAATTTTTTATCCGATTAATCGAAAAAATAATCGGCCGATTAATCGATTATTAAAATAATCGTTAGTTGCAGCCCTAATTTCTAAAGTCCCTTAATAAAGCATATTTAAACCAATGAGATTTCTTGAAAGTCAACTCACTTGTTGAACTATACATTAAGAAGGGCAAGTCCTTCCTGCAGGGACATTTGCCTAGTATAGCCCTTTATGATGCAAAAATGAATTCAGGGAGTTGGGACAAAAATCTGGCATTAGTGAATAAACCCCTCTAAATGCTTATTGTTCATACAAGCACACACAGTTCCATGAATGCCTCGTATAGTTACACTGCTAAGTTCTCTATGACTAAGATATAAGATCTTTACTCTCCTTGCACAGTATAAACCAGCACAGAGGCCAAGGCAAGACATGAATCTGGAAGACACGAGACAAGCTGCCTCAGCTCTGAAGCCTCCTTCCAGGGAGGTTGCGTCAAACCGTGATACTTAACTGCATTACTGTGTATCTGCAAACGAACATACCGACGGTGCATTGATCCAAGAGCACTGTGACTACAAATCCCAAGAAAAGATCTGGGAAGCTTAATTTGCAGTCTGTGCCTTCTTCGGTAATTCATCGCCCTAGGAGAATTACAAATGATGTTCTCTTGCCTGCCCTGTGTACAGCAGGAAGGGGTTATTCATTCCCAGTACATTTACACATGTGATCACAGAGGGCATCACAACTCTTGAAGTTGCCTACTGCCTCTCGTAAGCGCTATAAACAATATTCCCTATAACCTTGGTACGGTGCCATTGGCACATGCTCCTGCCATCGGAGGAGGTTAATACCTTAACAAATGTACTAACTGTGGGCAATACATTTTGTCATTGTGTTAAAATGTTGGTATTAAAACAGAATAACAGCAGCTGCCATGTGGATGCAAAATACTTAATCAGTGATAAAGCTAACATGACATGCCTGATACGAGCAGGTCTATAATAACCTTTCAGATATTTATTAATGTATATTATCGAAAGCGTGCAAAATATACAGATTCAGATACAAACAGGGTATGGCTGGCACATTCGTCGGCTACCAGGTACAGTATACATGCATTACTGAGCTTGTGACGTTACCTACCAAAACTGAAGTTTCACATTTTTTTTGTCTGGAAATCACTGCTGATCTGTCTAGATGAAGAATCTAAATCTAAAATTAGATTTTAATAAGGAAAATGGATATAGCTGTATTGGTCCAAGAGAGGATGGAGTGTTTAGCCAAATAGCTGGCTAAAGTTATCCACATCTTTACATCACAACTGAACCTTCCAACTCCCCATCGCATTCCCAACCCAATCCCCACATGCCTCTTGATGAGTCCAAAAGACCCCCAATCCCCAAAGGTCACCATACGAGTCAGTATTCTCAGCACTGATGCCTTTTATTGTGGCAACAGAGTAATGTATATAGAGTCACATAAGATTCCAGGACCTCAGAGGTCTCTTCTTCAGATAAACCTACAATTTCCTAATAATTCTGTCTTAAATCCTGATGCAACCCCTTTCTGGAACCTAAACTCTGCTGATAGACCAGTCTTGCTTGACCCTACATAGACCTAAATTATAACCCAAAAAGGATGCTCTTAAACACAGCTCCTAAGAGAGCTAAAAACAGCCATGTGTACTATTAATCAAATAAAATCTGTAGCCTCTGAAGCCAGTCTTTCTCGTGTGTTCCCCTGCAGTGGAATCACTCAAATTTCTACCCATCCACAAAGAAAACAAGGGAGCCCACTCATTATCAGGCGAGACCCCCAGTCAGTGGGCACAGGGGGTGGCATGGCATTACTATGCATTCAACTACAGAGGACCATAAATCTTATCTGCTGTGGTTAGGCTCTAGCTTACGAACACATAACTGGTCCTAAATGGTCTTGTCATCATATAAAATGACTGTCACGCAAGTGCCACTCGCTGTCCCCACTTTACTTAAAATCCAGTATAGAATGTGGATGGCTGATCTGCCAAGCAGGCAGGCAGGCAAGCAGCCATATATTAATGAAATGCGAAGTCATTGCTAGGAAGACAAACTGTAATAGCCAACGCTGTCACCCTACTCTGGACCACAGATGCCCCACTTGGTGCCCACAGTGGGTGCCCTGCCCAGCAGTTGCCCTCACCTGTGTCAGCTGCTCACCTTCCCGAAGATATGATCAGAACCAGCAGTGACTCCAGCAGGTCCTTATCCGTCCGATGAAAGCGCCGTACTCAGAGTCCTCAGCCGCAGCCCCGCCGCGGGTCACCCAGCCACTTTCCATGACACTTTTTTCGCTCTCCAGGCTTTCCTCTTCAGTGTCCGCTTCTGCGGCACCTCCCCACGCGCAGCCCGATTGGTTCGATCCCGCTGACGGTTCGAAGCGGAGGATCTCTCCACCCTGCTCATGGATAGGGGTGGAGTTAAAGAGTAGGTGGTGGTTGTTATTGCTGCTGCAGAACGTGTATCTCCTCTCTGTGTTGAGGGAACTTTTAAAGACACCATGATTCATGCTTCATAGAATGTGAGGCGCCGCAGGAAGAGGAGTGTAGCTTATTGTGCAACGCGTTCAATGTTTTGCAAGCTGTGGACGAGCTCCAGACTCTGCTCGCTTCTTTACAAACACTTTAAAACTGATTCTAAGCGGAGTTGCGGGAATTCTGGGCTTGGCGGGAAGTGGAGTGTGACGGAAAGGGGTACATCTTACCTCTATTCGGCTGTGAACCGCTTTATTTAGTGAAGTTACATAAAAGTGACCGAGGGGGTTATTTGGTGCATATGACGTTATTAAGACTTTGCTCCGCACTGCCACCTATTTAATGAGAACCACAACAAGTAATTGATAGCCCAGCTTTATGTTTGCTGTGCAAGCAGCGTCAATGTCTATAGACTCAGGTGAGTGTGTGGCTCTGTTGACCGGTGGCCCACCCGGCATTTGGCCTGTGTGCCAGATAGCTAGTAGGGGCATGATATGTGTAGATAGGTATACTCGCTATCTATACACGTTATCTAGCTGTCCTTGAGTTGCTTCTGCACTGATATAGTCTTTTCAAGTAGGCTATTTTAAGTAGGAGTTAAAAAGTAACAGGAGTTGAAAAGAGAAAAAGGGGTTACACAAGGTATTGTATTTATACTGTTGGACTGTTTTTGTTGAACTATAGTTCTGTACTTTTAACTGGTTATTTTTGACGGTTGTTCTTGTTTAACTGTTATTTTGTAGATTTCTCATTTCTTTTTTCTTACACTTGATTGTGAGTATGGTTATGGGAGTTAGCAAGATTAATGATCTGACTCAATGCACATTTTGCCTCATGCATGCATGCCTGGATGAATCCGTCCAGGGTCCATACCTCTGTGGCAGGTGTGAGCAAGTGGCCTCTCTGGAAGCTCATATTAGAGATCTGGAGAAGCAAATTGCAACTTTGAGAGAGATAGACAATCTTGAAAGGAGTCTGCTAGTCCTGACCTTGTGCAGCCTAACAGATTTGCCCGCTTGAGTGAAGGTGTTGGGTGCATCAGCTCAGGAGTAGCTGTACTGGAGGAAGCTGTTCCTTCTTACAGCTGAGGGAACAGCCCCTCTAGTATGAGTAGGGTTGAGAGCGTAAGAAAGGCTAGACAGGTTGTGGTGGTAGGGGACTCTATTATTAAGATGGTAGATAGGCTCAACCGGACAGTTTGCAGTCTCCCGGGTGCTCGGGTCTGGCATGTTGCTGACAGAGTGGATGGATTATTGGGAGGGGCTGGGGAAGACCCGGCTGTCATGGTCCGTATCGGTACCAATGACAAAGCCAGTGGAAAATGGAAGGTCCTAAAGAATGATTTCAGGGAATTAGGAGATAAACTGAAGAAAAGGACCTCCAAGGTAGTATTTTCAGAAATATTACCTGTGCCATGCGCAACAGTAGAAAGGTAACGGGAGATCAGGGAGCTAAATGCGTGGCTAAAGTCATGGTGTAGGAAGGAGGGTTTTGGTTTTCTAGATCACTGGGCTGATTTTGTGCTTGGGTACAATCTTTATAGCGGTGATGGATTGCACCTAAACGGAAGAGGGTCTGCTGTGCTAGGGGAGAGGATGGCTAGAAGGCTGGAGGGGTTTTTAAACTAGTGGTAGGAGGGAGGGACACAGAGATCTTGAAAATGGAAATAGCACAGAAAGGAGAGGGGTTTCAGATTAGAACAAGGGGGTGGAGATGGGGGAGGGGCAAGATCAGAACAGAGGAGGTAAGTATTAATAAAAATTCTCATAAAATTCAAGAGACTCAGGATAATATTAAATGTATGCTTGCTAATGCAAGGAGCCTTAATAACAAAATGGGGGAATTAGAGGCAATGTTATATAGGAAGGACAGAAAAAGCAGGAAGGGAGGAGGAGTATGCTTGTATTTTACCAACGAGCTAAATTCAAATATTAAGCATCTTGAATGTGACAAGGTAAATGTGGAAGCTTTATGGGTAGATATCAACTTTGGGCAAAAAAAGGAAATGAACTACTGGTTGGGATATGTTATAAACCACTTAATGTTAATAATGAGGAAGAGCAGCTGTTAGAGCAAATTGAGAAAGCTGCACATCTGGGTAACACATTAATTATTGGAGATTTTAATTACCCGGACATAAATTGGGATAGAGGGACTAGTAGTTCTGCAAGGGGATTCAGGTTTTTGAACCTGTTAAATGACACCTTCATGTCACAACTGCTACAAGCACCAACTAGGAATGATTCTTGTCTGGATCTGGTGATAACAAACAATGTTGATCTTTTGTCTAACATTCAAATGGGGGAGCACTTGGGTAATAGTGATCACAATATGGTCTCTTTTAAAATAAACTCAAAAAAGAAATTGCCCATGGGGAATGCTAAAATGTATAATTTTAAGAAGGCCAATTTCAATAAGATAAGGGCAGCTTTGCAACTTATTGACTGGCATAAACTCTTCAGGGATAAAAGATTTAGTATTTTCAAACAAATATTAGCAGAGAAACTTCTGAGTATGTACCACTAGGAAAAAAATATAAAAGAAACAAATTGAAACCACTGTGGCTTAGTGGGGACGTTAAGCAGAAAATTAAAAATAAGAAAATGGCTTTTACAGCATTTAACTCAGACAAATCAGAGGCATCCTATATAAGATATAAGGAAGCCAATAAAACATGCAAAAAGATGATTAGATTGGCTAAACTAGAAAATGAGAGAGTGATTGCCAAAGAGAGCAAAACTAACCCCAAAACATTCTTTAAGTACATAAATTCTAAAAAAAAAACCATTAAAAACAGAGATGGGAGTGTTGGTTAAGGAGGACCAGGAAAAAGCAGAAACTTGAAATAACTATTTTTCCTCAGTAGGAACCTATGGCAATGGATATACATAGGACTACTGAAAAAAAATTGCAGTCAAACTGTGATTGGATGGCTTAGGACAAGGTGCTGCAGCAACTAAAGAAAGTTAATGTTAACAAAGCTCCGGGGCCTGACGGTATTCATCCACGAGTACTTAAGGAGCTGAGTCAGGAAATAAGTGAACATCTGTTTCTTATCTTTCTGGATTATTTTCTTTCAGGAATTGTACCAGAGGATTGGAGGAAGGCAGATGTGGTCCCTATATTCAAAAAGGGTTCAAACTCTGTGCCTGGAAATTATAGACCTGTGAGCTTAACTTCTGTGGTTGGGAAAGTATTTGAAGGGCTGTTTAGGGAAAATATTCAAGAATTAATTGGGAAGAACAGTATTAGCAAAAATCAGCATGGTTTTATGAAACATATGGTATTTTCCGGTGTATAAGACGACTTTTTAACCCATGAAAATCTTCTCAAAAGTCGGGGGTCGTCTTAGCACGCTGGGTGCTCAAACTTACAGAGCCGGACTGGAGAAGTGCCGGCGCGTAGTGCTGAGAGAGCAGTAAAGCAGAGGTCTGAAATGACAGACCTCACGCTCCCACAACTCGATGGAAGATAGAAGATGAGAAAGGGGTGTAAGTTCAGTGTATGTGTATATATATATATATATATGTGTGTGTAAGGTCAGTGTATGGTCATGTATGTGTACTAGAAGTGTAGTTATTTGTGTTTTGTAAGCTGGTGTGTGTATACAAATTGGCTGGTTGTTGTATACAAAGCCTGCTTGGATTGGGTTGGTCAGCTGTCCCTAACATATGCCTGTTCACACACACATGTATAGACATATACTGCCCTCACACACCCCTTCCTTTACACACATATATACATATGCACCAGCTTAGAAACACACATATACACATACACTGCCCTTACACACACCTGTCCATACACATACACTGCCCTTACACACACCTGTCCATACACATACACTGCCCATACACAGACAGATACATACATACACTGCCCTTACACACACACACACACACACAGATATATACATAAATATCTACACATACTAACGTACGCCTGTCTATACATACACATTTATACACTGCCCTCACCACACACCCCTGCCTTTACACACACAAGATCGTGATCTCCCCAACTAGCCCTGATCAGCGGTCCCCCGATATGGACAGGCATGTGTTAGGGAGAGCTGACCCACCCAATCCAAGCAGGCTTTGTATACAACAACCAGCCAATGACCGGTAAGGTACATCGCTTGCCGTGATTGGCTGGTTGTTGTATACTGGGTAGAGGGGGTAGTCTTATACGGCGAGTATAGCCAAAACTCTATATTTTAACTGGAAAAGTTGGGGGTCGCCTTATACGCCCAGTCGTCTTATACGCCGGAAAATATGGTAGGTCCTGTCAAACTAATTTAATTGCATTCTATGAAGGAGTAAGTAGAAATGTAGATCAGGCTGTTGCAGTGGATGTAATCTACTTGGTTGTTGCCAAGGCGTTTGACAAGGTTCCACACAATAGGTTAGTATTCAAACTGAAGGAAATTGGTCTAGATGCAAATTCTCGTTCTTGGGTAGAACATTGGCTTAGAGATAGAGAACAGAGAGTTGTTATAAATGGTAACTGTAAGTAATACAGTGCGAGCAGGATATTACAGTGCTGCAGAGGGATCTAGATAGACTGGGGGACTGGGCACACAAATGGCAGATGAAATTCAACGTAGATAAATGTAAAGTTATGCACTTCGGGGTAGGGAATGCACAAACAACCTACACCCTAAACGGTAGTGAATTTGTCACGACAAATGAGTAGGATTTGGGAATTGTTATAGACAACAAACTAGGCAACAATGTGTAATGTCAGTCAGCAGGGTATTGTCATGTATAAAATGGGGCATCAATTCGCGGGGTAAAAATATAATTTTGCCTCTGTATAAATCGACGGTAAGGCCGCACCTTGAATATGCTGTGCAATTGTGGGCACCTATTCTAAAGAAGGATATCATAGCACTAGAAAGGGTGCAGAGGTGGGCTACACAATTAATAAAAGGCACTATAGTTATGAAGAAAGGTTAATACATTTAAATCTGTAGTTTAGAAAAACGGAGCCTCAGAGGGGATATGATGGCATTATATAAATATATTCGTGGCCAATACAAACCATTGTGTGGAAATCTGTTCATAAACAGGACTATGCACAGGACACGTGGTCATGCGTTTAGACTGGAAGAAAGGATATTTAGTCTAAAGCAGAGGAAAGGATTTTTTACAGTAAGGACAATAAGGATGTGGAATTCTCTGCCTGCAGAGGTAGTTTTATCGGAGTCTGTACAGAAGTTTAAACAGCAACTGGATGGATACTTGAAAAAACATAATATTTGGGATATAATCTTTAATCAAGGAGAAATCTGACTGCCATTTTGTGGTCAAGAAGGAATTTTTTCCCTGGTTAGTGCAAAATTGGAAAGAGCCAAACTGGGTTTTTTTGCCTTCTTTTGGATCAACAGCAACAAATTAACAGATATAGGAAAGGCTGAACTCGATGGACGCATGTCTTTTTTCAGCCAATATATATATGTGTATAACTATGTAATATTTTTCCAGCAAACAATTTTAAAAAATTATGCATAACTTCCTATTACAATGACAATGGCTGTGTATTTAGAGTATTGATATATTTTAAGGATGTGCAATTGTGTGAAGTACACCCTCTTTGAATTCTGTGGTTTTACATAACAGAAATATTTGGACACTGACGCAAGTTTTGTTATTTCACCTGTCTACCAAAATAAATTAAAGCTACAGTTTAATAATGAATATGGGCTTTGTCATTGCAGACTCTCAGCTTTATGTTGAGGGTATTCACTTCCACTTAAGGGAGTAAGGGTTTAGGAGTTATAGTTCTTTTAATATTGTAAAGTGAAGCCCCTTATGAAAGCAAACACAGAGGGTTCACCACAGGGTGCAAACCATTCATAAGCCTCAAGAATTGAAAAAGGCCAGATTAAGACAAAAAAAAGCCAGCACGGTTCTGAAACCTTGAATCCCTTGCTGCCTGTGACATCACCTTCTGGTGCTCTGTCATAGAAGGCCCGGCGGTAGTGCCGGGCAGCAGCAGAGGTTGTCTACATGCATTGCGCAGATGGACGCCCTCCCCACACCGGCTGCCCTATTAGAAACCAGGGAGTCTGGAGCACAAGAGGCAAGTCTAGGGAGTGGCAAGCCTGGGGTCAGATGTGCATAACTGGGGGACAGGTTGGCAAATAGAAGGAAATAAAAACAAGAAATGCATTTTCTCAATCATAGTTTTTATTAAATATGAAAAAAAATGTACATGCAAATTAATATTTACTAGTAAAACTTTTTTTTAGGTATAAAAACCTAGTTTGAGAAATATTGTGTTCTGGTTCTTGTACCTTGTATAGCTTTTACTATGTCATAGTAAAATAAAAAGGCGATTAGAGAAATGTCGTTGTGATAAAGAGATAAGTACGTTTCTGGCTGCGTGCACCAAAGCTTGGAGGAGGAAGTAGTCCAGGGAGCATATCTTCCACATTTTAGTGGATGTGAGGAGAAACTCGGGATGATGGGTTCTGTATGAGGAGTGCTGTTATGTTGGTTGATATCTGCTAACATGGTGTTATTAACCCCTTAACGACAATCCACGTACATGTACGGGGTGACTATGCAATGCGTTAGTGACAATGCCCGTACATGTACGTGGTAGCGTTATTTGCCGTTGAACCGCTGCGATCGGCAGCATTGCGGTTTTTCTGGAAGCCTCACATGTGAGGCTGTCCAGGCAAACAAAAAAAAAAGTTTTTCAAACCTTCCGATCACCGAGATCGGCGGTTTAAACAACAGACCACTGATGCAAATCACCGATCTGTTAAACACGCCCCCGAGCCCGATCCAAATAGGATTAGTGTCATTCCAGGATGCCTCTTCATTGAGGCAGGCCTGCAATGCTCCAGAGGGGGCTTCACAACCTCCTGATCCCCGTTATTCACAGTGACTCATGGCGATCGGTGGGTTAAACGACAGACCAGTGACTGAAATCACAGGTCTGTCAATCACGCCCCCCCGAACCCGATGCAAATCGGGTGAGGGGCATTCCAGCCTGCCTCTTCATTGAATGCCCCAGAGGGGGCTTCACAACCTCCCGATCCCTGTGATTCACAGTGAATCACAGCGATCGTGGGGTTAAACGACAGACCAGTGACTGAAATCACTGGGGTGTCAATCACGCACCCCGCCCCCGGAACCTGCATTCCAGCCTGCCTCTTCATTGAGGCAAGCCTGCAATGCTCCAGAGGGGGCTTTACAACCTCCCAATCCCCGTGATTCATGGCGATCGGTGGGTTAACAGACAGACTAGTGACTGAAATCACTGGTCTGTCAATCACGCCTCTCCCCCAGCCAGATGCAAATCTGGTGAGGGGCATTCCAGGATGTCTCTTCCTTGAGGCAATGATGTTTTTAAACTATATACTCAGTAAAAAAATTGTAAAAAAAAAAAATATATATATAGTTACATGTACAAATAATTCCCTACTGTCACGAAAAAAGTGCAGATAGATATATATGTATAAGTTTTTTACGCACAAGTCCTACAATTAGCGCTATATCTTCCCAAAAAATTCCCACACGGAAAGAGTTAAAATATTGGCATTATAGGAGTTCATGGGGTAAATTGAATTGGCCGGCTTCAAAGATGTATGGGACATGGGGGCAGTAGGACCAGATGTCTAAATGGCAAAAAAATACACACCTCACCTCCAGTGTTCCCTCTAAGCTGTGTGCGTGTGCATTTTTAGAGAGCGCACACGTCCAAAAATTTTGCGCACAACAGTTTTTCCCAATAAAGAAAAATATATAATTCTTTTTGATACTTTATGTGGCGCGGATATTGTGCGCACAAAATTTTGGCTCTGGGAAAATGTTTGCACGAGAAATTTTCTGCTCACGCCACCTAAGAAAAATTGGATGGAACATTGCTCACCTCGCCTTTTACCTCCCAAATAACCCAACAAACCCATGCATGTGGGGTATCACTGCGCCTAGGAGATGTCGCTGAACACATATTGGGGTGTTTTTTGTAGGGCTGCAACTAACGATTATTTTCATAATCGATTAGTTGGCCGATTATTTTTTCGATTAATCGGATAAAAAAAATTAAATTTTTCATTATTTTAAATTATTTAATAAAGTAACATAGGATGTTAAAAACAAAAGGCAGAATAAATTTTTTTTCTTGTTTTTATTTCCCCAACCTGCCCCCCAGTTATGCATATTTGAGCCCAGGCTTGCCACACTGCCCTCCCCGACATGCCACACTGCCCTCCCAGACATGCCACACACCTTATATACCCTATATGCCTTATACCCCCAGATATGTCACTTCGTCCTCCTCAGGTATGCCGTATACCCCCCTGATATGCCATTGTGCCCTCGAGGATTTGCAGACTCGTTCACAGACACAATACTTTTATAAATAAACACAGGGTTAATCTTCACTGCCCCCAGGATTTAGATTCCCCTCAGTTTACCTTTACCTCTAACTGCACCTTAAGTTAACCTTAATAAATTAATTAAATTAACCCTCAGTCCTCAGCATTAAATTAATCCTGAAGAGAAGACCCCATTAACCACAACTGCCCCTAAATTAACCCTGAAGACCCCATCAACCACAACTGCCCCTAAATTAACCCATTAACCATAACTGCCCCTAAATTAACCCTAAACACCCCATTAACTATAACTGCCCCTAAGTTTACCCTAAACACCCCATTAACTATAACTGCCCCTAAGTTAACCCTAAACACCCCATTAACTAAAACTGCCCCTAAGTTAACCCTAAACACCCCATTAACTATAACTGCCCCTAAATTAACCCCCACCTCCCCTAACTTTCAGCAGCCCAAATATTAATTTTATACTCACAGATGAGTGTCACAGCCATGGCGATGCTAAGGAAATGAGCGGAGCCAATTGGCAGTTTGGCTCCGCCCCTTTCTTCCTCCCTGTCCCTCCCTGCAGTCACTGCCGATTGGCCCTGCCCCTTTCTTTCTCCAGCAGCGATTGCAGGGAGGGACTGGAAAAAGGAAGTGGGCGGGCCAATCGGCAGTGACTGCAGGGAGGGACTGTATGTAGCAACTGCTGCAGTGACTCCTGTGAGTCACACTAAACGGATTATAACACGGGTATTTTTCAGAGCATTTGCTCTGAAAAAACCCTAATTTTATCATCGATAAAAATCGATTCAACTAATCGATAATGAAATTCGTTGCCAACGAATTTCATTATCGATTATCATCGATTTTATCAATTAGTTGTTGCAGCCCTAGTTTTTTGACACATACCGGGAGCGGTAAATTCATACCTGAAATACATGTGTGAAAAAAATACAAAAAAATTTGACTACCATAAATTTTGACAAAGGCTAGTGGTAGAATTACTGCATGGAAATACCTTGGGGTGTCTAATTTAAAAAAATATATGGTTTGATGGGGTAAATTTCATTGGCCGGCTTCAAAGATACCCAAAATAGCACATGGGGCAGAATGACCAGCTTTGGGGGGAAAATGGTTTTGAAATAGCAAAACGCTACTGGTACTTATTGCCCCATAACGTGCAGAAAAAAGCATAAAAACATTGGATATTTCTAGACTCAGGACAAATAGCAGAATCTATTTAGCAGGCTTTTTCATTAGTTGTTGCGGATGAGTAAAAGTTTTTTGTTTAAAAGTGAGAAAAAGTAATTTAACATATCACCATATTTTATCATTTTATAGTAAATTAGATGATATGTTAAAAATAATGGTATCTAAAGAAAGCCCTGTTTGTCCTGAAAAAAAATATATAATATGTGTGGGAGCACGAAATGAGAAAAAAGAACATCACAGCTAAACAGCAACACTGAAAAATGTTAAAAGAGCCATTGTCCCACAATATACTACAAGTAAGAAACGGTATTGTCCTTAAGGGGTTAATTTAACTGTAATATAACTTTATTTAGCTGTTAATACACATGCCTTAATGTATTTAAAACATAGACCTTATTTAAATACAGTTTTGATTAAAAGTATTGTTTCCTGGCATTCGCACCATGTGTTAATGGCACAAAGTGGATCACCCAGAGATCACAACCCTTCATCAGGAGATATGCACCTCCTCATGAGTCTGTAATTAAGTGTGGACTTTAGGCCATTGGTAATCGCTTGATCACCAAATAATCATATGAAGGATACTGTAGGGTTCAGACAATGGCAAAAAGCACAGAAGTGTACCAATTAAAGAGATTTGTTGTGGATTAGGAGACTTTAAGATGTAGAGTGAAAGATAGATGTTTTCATTTTATTTTGTAGTAGAGGTCTGTCCTTTAGTATTAGACTCCCTCTAGGCATGGTCTCCATGTAAGTGAATTAAATGTCTTGTAAAGCAGTGCTCTGCTTAAGCATCAAGTTTAGCTCTTAGTGACAGAAGCGCTCAGATGCAACCTCCCTCTTGAAGTGTGACATTAGTATAGATTTTTTGCAGTACAACTGTGAAATATTTTTGTTGAGCATAATACATTTGTATATTGATTTTGATCACATACCATGAAAATATTCATTTGGGACTGAGTGGTGTGCACTGGTTTTGGGAGTTATTGAGTATTGTAAAAGGGTTTACTTTAAGTATTTGTGTGCCAGTAATTTATCACATGCTTGATGACAATGGAATTAAATGGAACCCAAAAGGTTTACCACATGGCAATATTTTTATTTATGATGTTGGATCTAAGCTAGCTGAGCCTATAGTATTAGGCTGGAGAAATGAAGCTTGAAAGTGGTTTAAAAGAACCTAAATAGAACAGCACACACGTGATTTAAAAACATGGTTGAAGCATCCATTTTGACGTAATTTGCAAGATCATTGAATCATTTGCTCCACTTTCTTGGGTGAAAGCAAATATGATATGGTATATTTGCAAGCAGATGATTTGCCTTAATAACTACTACAAAGAAAATTACTACTCCTTTTTTTTTTTTACCTCTTCTTTTGTTTCAATTACCTATACTATGCCCTTAGATTGTAAACTCACGAGTAGGACCTCAAAAGCACACCATTCCTGCCAGGAACTTTGGATAAAAGTACCAAAAGGATAGATGGCAAGGTTCTAAATTCCAGATGTATCTGTATGTATGAATGTATAGGTTATGTATGTGTTAACTGCCCATTTAAATGGTACAAATTGTTAAAACAATAATAATTATTGCTCTGTGGACCTCAATGAACCCTTGCACAAGCCCATGTGGAGAAATGTAGAAACAGTTTAAACACCTCTAGAGGCTTATAGGCTGCTTATACTGTAGACAGTGGCATATTTTGGCCTACGCTGACTAGACCAGAAAACGCTAGGGCACTGTAATGCCACCAGTCAATGAGCTTGTGTAAAGGTAGATCACTGATCTCCATACCCGGGAACTTCTCTGCTCCGGCTACCTGGAGCCTTCTCTTGCGGGATGCGACCAGGACTCCACCCTGACGGTCTGGCTGATGTAGGGGGCGTTCCAGCTGACGGCAGCAGGAAACGCCCCCATTTCAAGGAAAAATGGGCGGGGAGCGGGGCGTGTCAAGACCCCGCGACCCGGAGGATTCGAGTCTTGATCCAGGTATGCTGATCTCCCTATAACACTATAGACGCCCACTAGAAAGCGTAAATACACTGCTGACTGTAGATATGTCATTGTTTTGTTTAACTGATGTCCTTTGATACAATTGCTTATGTGTTTATATAAGGTTTCTTATTTAAAAAAAAAATACAGTTTCCATGGAGACAGAAATCAATACCATATCCGGAACAATTTGATATTCTAAAGTGAATTTAAAATACAGAACAATGAACGTTTATTTGAAAAAAATCTAATCAAAACATAAATATAACTTATGGGAATACTATAAAAACACGCAGTTCATTGAAGGGCATGTCTACACACAAAGGTAAATACATGAAACAGGATACAAAGCATACCCAAGACAATACACTTCAAAAAAAGCTATAGTATAACATCCAAATCTTTATTCAGTCTCCTTGGGAACCCAGCATTTTGTTTGTAATGGAGTAAAGTCTATGTAAATCAAGCATACACAGATTTTTACTAGCAAGCCAAGACACATTCTTATATACTGTTATAACCAGGGGTATGCAAAGTGTCCGAACCTGAACACCACTGTCTGTGACAAGTAGTCATGTATCCTGGCTTATGGCAGCAGGTCCAGGTGAGCAGCAATCCCCCTGCTGCAAAACTGGGGTGCAGATTTTGGTTATGATGCTCAATGGGCCAGTTACATGAGAGTGCTCTAATGTCCCTGACCACCCCTTTTACACTATGGAAGCTGTGCCAGCTCGTCATAGCCTTCGTAGACCTAATTATCCGCCGCTAGGTGCACAGCTCCTTTTAATAAATGAAGATGGCAGCCTTTGTGACAAGGCTTTTGGAAGTTGCTGCTTATGGAACATTTAGTTAAATGTCTTTCCCTGCCTACCCCTGGTTATAACTTAAATACTCTTGATTGCTTATTAATGAATTACATAACCTTTAGCTAAACTTAGTGATAACCGCCCAATCCAATAGTGAGATCTTTGCCTTCACTGGCACTGAAAACTTTTCCCCCACAATTCCCCTTCTCCCACGGACTGTGTGTTGCTAGATACTCATGGTGCCACTTTATTGGGTCTCTCCAGGGCCAGACTGGGGATTCCAATCATCCCTGACATACTACTCGCTTACGCTGTTGCATGTCGCCACCATGTGTATCCAGCCATTAGCTACTCACTAAAGGACACGACACGCTGCGCAAGCAGGAAGCATAGTTATGTGGAAAGTACAACCAGGCACTCTTTGTCCTAAATCTGTTTTTTTGTGTTGCATTACAGATAGCTTATTGACATCATGTCATTGAACATTGATTTATCCTTTATTAATATCTTCTGAGTGCAGGGGAGAGAATATACGATTGACATTATCCTGATATCATCACTAGTGATGTCAGGAGAGTGCCTTGAGTTACAACTACCATCAGCACTCATGTGAGATTAGCGGAGTGTCACAGGCAATTGGCAGCGCATTGCAACAATTGGAGGAAGTTATAATGCCTTAGGGATTTAGCTTTCTCACAGATGTGATCACAAGGGATTTATAAACGTGAGAAGTATAGATTTTTACATTTCACTGCCAATGTATATATCATAAAGCCAAAAAAAGAAAGTGATACGTGAGCTTATCTTTGAAATTGTGGCCAACCCTCCCACACCAGGTTTTTGGCGAACATATAATTCAGGAACTTACAATGTCAGTATCATTCTTTATTACCTGAAGCCCACTCACTACTACTTTTGTAGAAGTGTCTAAAATTAAGGTATTCCTAAGTATTATTTAAAAATGAAGGACCTAAGAAGTTAACATTTTGTTTAAAAAAACTACAAAGTTCTAAAAATTAAAACGCAATTTACAACAAATAAAACTATCATCTGCCTACAACGCCACCAGACGAAATTCCATTAAATCACTAATTTCAGCAAAAATAAATTGAAAGTACTGATATAAGGATAACATAAGAAGGTCTCTGTATCTCTATCCACACACAATGCAAATAGTTTCCTTTAAAACACTTAAGACACCTATCTCAATTTGTGGTATCGTCTTTATTTATTTTAATAAAAAAAAAAAAGGTTTTATACTGTAATCACTGCAAAAGGCAGTTGTCATGAGTGAGTTGGCTGTAGCTCACTGAAGGCAATTAAATAAAAGAAAATGTAAAATAAATAAATAAATATACTCAAATTACATGTTTTCCTTAACAGATAAGCCTGTCTCTGATAGTTGAAAGAAACAAAGCGGCAGCTGAAAATCAAAACTGTTCACTCATCTCCGGTGGTAGACTAAAAAGGTCATTTAAATGTATAGATCATTGACAGTAAACATATTGCAGGTAATTGCTTAGGCTAAGCAGCGCAAAATGCAAACAGATCTTTGAACTGATTTTCTACCTGCAAATTGTTTTTGGTCTCAGGCAATGTATTTCTGAAATGAGAAGTACAAACTCATACACTGTTATTATTGGAATGTTTTTTTTTTCTATGTAAAAACAAAAAGTTTTCAATTGTTTGCCAAATGCTGAATGGCATTTTAATCTTAAATTCCCAACTGATCTGTGTTTGGGGCAGACATGCAGTATATGAAAAGTTATTCACTTTTACTATTTTCATTAAGCACACTTGTATATCCTTCTTTAAATATAGTAACTAGTTTGATCAGTGTTTATGGGCTGTATGGGTGTATTAATTCGTGTTTACAGCATGATAGCGGATAACTATCTCTCTAGATTTCCATTCTATCGCTATTTAGTCATCATTCATTCAGTACATACAGAGTATGTATGGCTAGAGATTAGACTTGTGCACGTGGACCAAAAATGATTTGGATACATTTTTAATTTTTCTTTTTGGTCCTTTCATCCTTTTTCAGAGAACAAATTTAGTTTACTGTCCTTTTGGTTGGTTCAAACAAAATTTGGAGGGCTTTTTTTGGGGAAACAAAATGTGTTGTTTTTACTCACTCTCGCCCATTCACTCACTCTTTCTCACTCGCTGCTTATCGTACTGTGCTGCTCTATCTGAGATTCTGCTTCTCCCTCTCCGCTGCTCCATCTCAGATACTGCTTCTACTTCTCATCCACTCCTCTGCTGCTCTGTCTCAGATTCTGCTTTTCCTTCTCTTCTGCTCTGTCTTCGCTTCTTTGTCCGAACTCTTCTCTCCTCTTCAGAGTACTTCCACAACAGCTTGGAGCCTGCATGCACAGAGGAGAGAAAAGTGCAGACAGAGAAGGAAAGACCAGGGATGGAGAAACAGAATCGGATGGAGCAGCAGGAAAAGAAGCGGAGATGGGAATGTGGAGACACAAATGAGGTTGTCAGAGGAGGTAGTGAAAGATTTCTCCTTTCGATTTCATTTGTTTACTTGGGGATCCCTCCTCATTTTCAGACATTCATACATATTAACAAATTTAAGAAAATTAATTTAAATTAAAATTATTTTATTGTTACTTCCTCAAAGATGATATACAGATAAAATAATCTTGGAACAGTGCCTTAATTAAGGTATACAGACTGGACCAAGAGTTCTTCAGATTCATCTATTAATGTATTTTTTTCCTGTTTCTGTGACAGGATTACACAGTACCCTTTTCTGTCTGTGCTTGATTGCCCAGGAATGCCATACTGGGTTATGTGACATTTTCCCACTGATTGTTTTTATTTGGTTAAATTTATGTCATGCCTGTCTATTCTTGTGTCTGTTATATATTACTTTCTACTCCACTAACCCCTTTTTCTTATATCTGCCCTTGTCCACTGCACCTCTATCCCGCGCTTTGTCTAAAGGCTCTCAAGGGATCCGTGTATAAAGTGGATATAGAGGCGAAAGGTGATCATTGTTAACATTATTTGCATAAGTCTACCTCTTGTGGTTGTGGCAGCACCACAAGATTTCTGAGGGAAAAACAAGCCTCCTGGCTTGACTAGTGGATGTAGGTTATTATTTAATAATGCTACTGCTAACCCCTTAATTTTAAACTGAAGGCTTTTCCCTCAACTTTACCCCACCATAACTTTTGTTTTGTGTACTTATTGTTTCTAACAGTATATTTAACTCTCTTTCGTTCAGCCCTCATAAAGCCTGCACCAAATTCCTCCATCTTCTAGATCTTACCTACCGCTAAACACCCACAGCACCTCTCTATGTTTATAGTTTTCCTGACCCCACTCCAAGACTGTAAACTTGTAATCAAGGCCCTCTTTACCTAATGTCTCATTTTGTCTTAGTCTGACTATTCTAGTTTGGTAATTCCCCTTAAATATATGTATTATAAGAAGTACTGCGTAAATTATTGGGGCTGTATAAATAAAGGATATGAGTATTATAGAAATAATTATTTTAATAATAATAATAAAAACGTGAGAGTATTTTTTATTCTATTTTTCAGTATTAGATGAAACGATATTTATGTAGCAGATAAGACTTGTACTCCTAGTATGTAGAAGTGTTGGGAAAAGCTAAAGCAGTGTTTCATTTTGGCAGAACTAAAATAAAACCAGTGGGAATGTCTTTTTTAAGGGTATGAAATACCATTATCTTTTGAACAGGTTTTGAAGTACCACCTGGTCCCATGAAATATACCTCAAGGGTATGCCTAGCAACGGCTGAGAAGCACTTTTGGATAGATTTATACTGTTTTTTGGGTTTTTTTTTACTACATACTACCTCTCACGAGCAATAGATGTTGAGTGGAGGCAACTGATGTTTTTTTTACCAATAACGCCTATTGGTTAATTGCAACTAAGCCCATGTGAGCTGTTTATTTTACACAATTCTTTCTCCAAACAAACCCCACTAGTATTTATGTCAATATTTTCTGTTTAAACAGTATCTCTGAGTAAATTGCTTATGTGACACTTAACATTAGGAATCAATAAGTATGATCTTCCAAGAGAAGCTCATGAGTCCATAAATCTTTTTCACTAAAGCCCTACACCAAGGATTTACATCACAGGTTTATAGGTCTCAAATTGTCAACACAGTAGTCATCCTGTAAGGAAGGATCAGAATAAAGCAAGACAGCGACAATTTACTAAAAGCATTATATTTGTAGTTGAATGTCTTACCCAAAAATATGATCAAAAGGGGAAAGGATTTAGATAAGACAGTAAAATGATAATGGAAAAAGGTTTTCATTTTCCCCGCCAGTAATAGTTGCCATTCAATCTGTACTCTGATCGGTCCCAGTCATGTTCAGCATGTTAATTTCCATGAGGATGTGTTTTGAATGCTCCCCTACAATGCCTCTCTGCTCTCACCCCCCCCAGCTCCCCTGTGCTCTGAACCACCCCTTATGTCTGTAACGGACCGGGTCCATACGGATGACTGAAAGGACCCAGCGCGCCCAAAGATTGTGTGCAGGAGTTACGGTGCAGTAGTGGAGTTGGACAGGGCCTGGTTGCAGGGTGACCGCACTCACCTGGGTGTTGAGTATCTAGGGTTGTGCAGCCACATACCAGCACCCTGACATAGCAGCAGATGTAGTCCAAAAGGAAACAAAGTGATATCCTGCAGGCACCCTGGAGCAGGCATGAAACATATCACTAGAATCACGTGCAGGATGCTGCAGGCTGGGAGTATGGAAGCTAAGCAAAGGATATAGCAGAAACATAACAAGCAAGGGACCAAGCACGAAACATAACCAGACAAGATATACATGTTACTGAGCACAACAGGGAACAAGACAGGACACCCCGCTGCCGGGGATACAGGACAGGACACCCCGCTGCCGGGGGTACAGGACAGACTGACACACATAAATACAGAAACTAGCCTAGGACTGTTTGATAACTATTGGAGATTCCGTCACATCTTATGGCCATAGTATGCTTAGCCCACCACTACGCCAAAGTACTCCAATGATGGTGGGTCCTAACGCTAATCCCTGCTGACAGTGGTACGAAACAAACCAAACATGTAAACCAAACATGTAAACCAAACACATAGCACTGAGACATACCTTTAGACTAAAGACTGAGACAAACAGAACACACGGGTGGGCACACCTTATAAAGGAAGCAGAGCTGAAGCAAGGAACGGAAGATCAGAACAGAGCAAAAGGAAATCCAGGAATGGATCGAAGCAAAACAGAAACTGAAGCAAAACAGATATGCAGCTCTGCAGCCTGGGTAGGACGTGACACTGTCACTTCTTGCCCCTCTTCTCTGACCTACTCCTTCCCGTGCCCTCTAATATGACCCACCCCTTCCTGCTCCCTCTGTTTTGGCATTTCACGTCGTTCACATCAACACTCATGTCTCCAGGTATTCGCCTTCATGCGGCAGGGACTTACAGAGTCTATAGAGACCTATAGGTCTGCTGCCATAATACCTTACTGACTGATGTCACAATGTGCAATTAGGCAGTGTGTGTGTGTATGCTGCGGGCCCTATGACAGAGCTGCCATGGGGATGCAGACAGCAATTAGAGTGCTCCCCAGAGAATCTCCCAAAAAGTGACCAGAGAGGGTCAAAAAAATAGAGAAATGAGAAGAAAAAAAGGGAACTGGAGAGACATAGAAAACAGGAAATAAAAACTAGAGTAGGACACAGGAAAACAAAATTATGAAAGAAGAGTAAGTAGAGAAAGGAATGAAGAAAAAGTCATTGATAGAGAAGGGAGAGAGGTAGAAAAAAAGTGGGAAACAAATAGGAGGGGATTAAACAAAAGGTGAGCCGGTAAAGAAGAAGAGGGAAAAAGAGGGAGATGAAGAAAGAGTTTTAGGAGAGAGAGAGAGAGGGAAAAAAAAAGAAAAGAGACAAAGGGGACATTTGTGGCCAGTTGTAAGGTTGAACGTGGCAGTGCTGTTACTGAACACCGTTACATAGAAAGAATATTTAAAGAGGGAGAAAGGGAAACAAGAAGAGGAAGGGTGTGAGAGAGGAGAAATAAAGATAGCAGAGGTATATTTTAAATAGTTTACATACCTCATTCCTATGCACGTATGCATCTCTAAAATAATGAATCTATGCAACAGAGGGTAACATAGCATTTAGATTTATAGGGCAAAGCTAATGTCAGTTTTGTAATTTTCTTTTTCCTTAACTCTGTGCTACCCGTCAGCATAAATTAATAGTGCAGTATGTGTGGCTATTGATAATTTGCAGGAAAAAAAAATATGTTCTGAAGGTTCTTCCTGCGTCTGTTTTAAATTTATAGGCACCTTCAAACAGAAATATTAACTACCAGTCTTTGAAAGCAGCAAAAAATGTCACATTTGCAGTGAAATTTTGTTATATACAATATTAACTGTTTGATTACACCTTAATTAGACAACCTCTAGAACTCAGAATAACATCTCTTGAGGGCCATATTTGCCATCCATTCTCTATGCGATTTTTCTTTTTTTATTTAAGCTTTATTATATATACATTTTTTTGAGAGAGTTCACAGGGATAAACAAACTTTCAAAATAAATATTCAATTCTTCATTTTGGTTCACTGTTGTGTTATATGTTTCATTAAAATTGGAATGCTACCTCTTACTAGTGGTATTGAATATAAAATATAAAATGTTTGGAGGAAACCGAGGCACAATATGGCAAGTATAAGCATAAGCCTATCATACAATGAACATTATTCTGCAATCTAGTTTCTTCATGGGAAACAAGCATTCCTGGGAACTTATCAGGACACCTGGAGTTCTCCTTCATCTGGGTGGGTGGCTTTGTGTGGTTACTGGGCTAGCCGTAGACTTTAATAGGATGGAAGTAGGAGAGGTAGTGAGCAGGGTGTGAACGTGCTAAATGCTGCTAGAAAGAGGAAAAGAGAAAGAGGAAACCTGAGATCCAAGAAAGCAGCGCTTTACCTGGAGAATCTGGGTCAATCCTGGTAGCAATTCAACTATAGTTTCGGATCTTGAGTCTTTATCGTACAATATAATGGGAGTTATTCTGGTGTAGTGTTTGTAAGGTTATCTTATCACCCTAGCAACCAATGGAGTGTTCCTGGTGTTTCTATGGGTTGCGGTAGTAATAAAATCATATTTGTACTAGAACTACATTTTATATATATGTTATTTGCAATATCTGATATGTTTTAGAATGCACAGGTCTGGTCAGTTACCTGGAGTAAATGGTACAAATAATTACAGGAATGAAGCAGCTTAAGCACCTCATTTTTGCTTAAGGCTATAGAAATTGCCTCAGAGAAATAATATCTAGGACAATTGCTTTGCAGTTTCATGAACTAGAAAAAAAATTGCTAATCAAACCCAACACCCAAGAATTCCACTTAATTGCATAATTTTACCATATAGTTTTATTAATAGCAACATAGAAATAAATCTAAATGATGAGTCTCAAAATATATTTTAAGACATAAATTATTAATCTTTAGCAGAACTTAAGTATGCTAAATATTGTATAACACAGCAGGAAGTGAACATTAGAGTGGGAAATGTTACTGAAACTATGGCTTACCTTTAATTATTCTGTGTAATTATTAAGCATCAATATAATGTGTAATAACTGATAATAAACTACAAAAGCATTACAAAGGTTAGTGATTTTTTCATTATTATTTTAATTGATTTTCAGTACCTCGGAAACCCCCTTTCTTCATATTTACACAGTAAGTTGCAAAGGCTTATTGTTTAACATCGTGCTTTTTAAGAAAATTTTAAGAAATCTGCCAAAGGCTTTTTCTGATTTCTTCAAAAGACAAAAAAAATGACCAGTCTATTAGACTTGTACATTCACATTCCTATGAATTGCAAATTTCCAGAAAAGTAGACCAGACCAGCACCCCCCCACACACGAAACAGACAAAAACTAAGCAAAAAAATAATTTTCATCCCAAATTCTTGGGTCCACATTCAGTAACACACTCTCATGCTCTTTCACTCTCTCACAATCTCTAAATGTTTTTCTACCTTCTCCGCCGACCACTTCTATTTCCGCATCTTCTTCTACATCTCCCTTCTCTTCTCTGTGCTATCCTCAATTTGCTATCTTCTTTCTTTGGTCGCATCTCCGCTGAGGGCAAAATTCTGTCATTTGCAGTGACGTACTCTCCCCTGATTGGGGAGGTCATCACCACAACGCCGCCATTTGGGGAAAGTTGCCGCCGCGTTATGTCTGCAGAGATGTGGACAAAGAAAGGAGTAGATTAAGGATTGAAGATAGAATACAAAAGAGAAGGGAGGAGACAGAAGGTGCGGAAGTGGAAACATTTAGAGAGTGTGAATGTGGGCACTGAGCAACCAATTTCAGGTCGTATTATGTAGTATCTATATTTCTAAAGCTGCACCACTATCGAATTTTATTAGCCCCTCTTACCTATCCCTAGGGTTGAGTGTACTTTATCAGTCCTATACTTCAGGAGAAAAGCATTTACAAAAATGTAAGCAAAATAGCGTAGCAACATTACAAAACCAGAACTAAACAAATGATATTTTGATGTTCCTGTTAAACCCTGCTAGTAAAGATAAGTAATTTGTTACTTATAAATCAATATTTGCAACCAAACATATACGTTGTATATATTGTATAATACATTTCCACTGACACTGTGTGCAAATGAAGTGTATTAAGGGCAGAACTACCCAACCCCTCTGTTTTTCCATCACATATTTGCATGGTTAGTGTTACTTGTCATACATAATACCAGGGCCTCACCAGTGTAAGATGGATCTAAGTAATTGGTTTACTTGGTACCTGAGCAATAATCTTGATATGTGTTCCTCTTTATCTAATTTGCTTGTGGTTCTACTTGCCATATATATTACTAAGAAGGGTGGGAACCCTAAATTTAATCAAAGAAAGAACTAATAACCATACTGCTAGCTTCAACTGTATGCCGTATTATCATATTAAAGGAAAAGGATAGCCACACAGTCTCTATTTTACAGCTCATGAAAAACACCTGCTGTTATTACTTAATATAGCAGAAAAACTATCCTTCAAATCACTACCTGTTTATATTAAATTCTCCACAGAGTTATTTGTAGCTTGTTGCTCCACTGAAAATTAAAACCATCTTTCAAAATTAAAACCTTAATTAAAAAGCATAATTACCATTTTATACTTATAATAAAGAGATGAGAGCACTCACCACAGGGTTTAGTTTTTTGCCCCGAAACCTTTTCTAATGGCAATCAGCATTATGCAGTAATAAAGCGATATTGTTGGTACACATTGTTGAATGGAGTGCATGGTACTGACAATACATATTGATGGAGATACCCATTTAATACCTATACTCATATTATCAGCCCAATAGCTGGAGCACTAGGATTGTTAAACATATATGCACACCTCTCAATAGCTATACCATCATAAATAAAAGTGAGGCGTTATATACATTAATGTTCATACTTACAGACACGATCTACCTAAATAGGTTCCTTAAAAGTATTGCTCTTATGCTACCCCTCTGTGTTTCAGAGCTATGAACAAGTTAAACTCTAAGTCATGCTTTTTGCCAGGTGCCTTTGTTAATGTCTTGATTGTTCCACAATGATGCAGTGGTTTTGTGTTTTTATTTTGAAAATTCAAGTGAAGATAACAGTTTAATCTGCACTCTGCTTATCAACACGCAGATTAAGTCAAGCTCTACAAGTAATGTAAATGTTTTGTCAGGAGTAAAAACTGCCAAGGGGAGATTAAGGTCAAACCGCTCAAAACTAAGATTCCCCCTCCCAAATATATGTAGCAATATCCAAATTACATACTGCAAAATGTTAGGCTTGTCAAGCCTTGTTTGTGCTGTTGATGGTGATAGAGAGGAAATGTAACATTAAAAATGAGATGAAATGTAAGATTTGTCTTCCTTCCTCACAAATGGACTTTAATCTTCTGCTTAAGTGATGCTTATTCTCTAGATCCTGATTGTGATCAATGTAGTTCTTTGTTTTTTTATTATGAAATGTGACATTGCTCAAAGTGAGCTGTCTGGACTGTTGGATTACATATTGGATGAATTCCATTCATACTTACCCAACAGAAAGCTCTTTGGTTTACGTTCTGTTGTCGTTGCATTGATGTTGCCATGTACTCCAGAGCTGTTGAGAAAATTACAGCCATGTACAGTTTTGTTTAGTAAAATAGCTTATTTTCACATAAGACCTGTCCAATGAAGCTGCAAAGTGTATTTAACCCACAGACTCTCAGTAGACGCCAACTATTGTCATTCCCGTCATGGATTATGCAAATTGTAGTTCATCAACCTGACCTAAGATTGGTTTACATATACAATCTTAGGGTTGCAACAAGGATCAATTTATTGAACGACTGCATGGTATAATGTTGTTTAACTCAGTACTTTTAGTTTTTCTGCATGTGATTGTTTCCTGCAGAGCTTTCCACTAATATGTATTTATCAATAACAGGCTCACAATCAAAAATTCTGTAGCAAATATACAAGTGGACTGGGATCATGCTACCCTTAAATAACAATCCAGACTCTACTAAATTAAACACTTGTTCCCTGGCAGCAAAGATAAAATACCACAGATAGTATCTTGACTTTTTATCACACCATACCGGGACCTGCATCACAAGGCTTGCTAAGTAAAACTCCTTGTTCATCATAGATAGATCCAGCAGGTACTGCCTTGTCATGTCTCACTGATTACAATTGGCCTTCGCCTTCTCCTCAAGCACTCGAACACATTGCAAGACAGAGATAAAATCTCTCTAGTGGTTTGACAACATCTAACACACATTTCAAAATAATTGGCAGCAAAAGTACTGTGTAGTTTTTTGCATATAAACTGGGTTATACGCATATAATGGTTAATAAACAGAGCATAACACGCTTAATGTCATCTCTCTGTTTATAATCTGAGGACCATACCACACTGATGAGTATAAAACTCGACGCTGGCGCTAGGGGCAGTCATGCGTCTGTGAGTATAAGTGTGTGTGCATGAATGTGAGTACTTTATGTGGTGTGAATATGCATGAATGTGAGTGGGTATACTGTATTGGCTCGATTATAGGCCACACCCGAATATAGGCCGCACTCTAAGAGTTAGGTGCTTTTTTAAAGAAAAAAGTCTTAGTAAAAAAAAAACACTTAGTGGAATAGATATGCTGCCACTCTGCCCCCCCCCCGAGATATGCTGCCACTCTGCCCCCAAGATGTGCCCCACCCTAGACTTACCAATGCAGACCCCCCGGGGTCTTGCGGGGCCGGCGGGGGACATCTACGCAGTACGCGTATACAACTTCCGGTGCCAGCACTTCCCAAAGTGCTGGCAGTGGAGGCTGTCTCAGCGTATCGGAGAGTAGGATGCAGGTCCCCTGCAGCACTGCGGGGGATCTGCATCCTAACCCTGCTGCCTGCCCGGCGCCTGGAACCGCATGTCCCGGGCGTCGGGCGATACGAATTGTGCATTCCTGCGCTAGACCCCGAATATAGGCCGCACCCCCACTTTAAAGACTTAAAGTGGGGGGAAAAAGTGCGGCCTATATTCGGGCAAATACGGTATGTGTATTAGTATGAGTATGTGTGTAAGTTCATTAGTATGCATGAGTAAATGTGCGTGTATCTGGCAAGAAGAGGCAGCCATCTCCCTGCTTATATCCATTGGGTGCCTTGACATTGCAGGTGAGCTTACAGTGCTGTGAAAAAGTGTTTGCCCCCTTCCTAATTTCTTCTATTTGCTTATTTGTCACATTTAAATGTTTCAGATCAGCCAACTGATTTTAACCCCTTCTTTACCAAGGGTGCTTTGTGCCCAAAAATTTGCACATTCTTACAATTTTCCATGCTCCCACACAAATTATATATTGATTTTCAAAGATGGATAGAGTGTTTTTTTGTGCTATTTGTTAGAGGTAAAGTGATCCCCAAATGTCAGGTCCCCGCCGCGGTACTCAGATCCGGCGCAGTGGACCCGCTTGCTCCCAGGCGATGGCGCTGCCGCGGGATCCCTGCACACACCATGGTCCTCAGGAAGGCTGGAACACGAGGGGAGGGCCGTCCCAACAGGCTCAATCATGACGTCTCCCTACTCCCTATAAATCTGTGTCTTTTTCTATTCACAGTGCTTAGATCTACTGTGCTTTCTGTGTATTCACTTCAGTGATTATCTGCATCGTCTATATTGTCTCCTTGGATTTTGACCCTTTGCTTGCCTAATTGTTTATGAACCTATGCTGCCTGAACCGACCTCTGCTAGTATTGCCTATGCGTAATCCCTACCGGAACCTCGCTTCTGCTCTCCCACGTCTCTAGCCTTGCATTCTGGGCTCCATCTACTAAAGCGTGACACCAAACCAGTTCAGTTGACCAAAATACCACAAAATATATTTTAATGTAAATGTCTTGAGCTTGAAAGAAAAAAAGAAATGCGTATGGGTTTTTTTTGTGTGGAAGTTACTGGCCATAAAATTGAACTTTCCAAACTTGAAATTTTCTAATTTTATTTTCTGAATCTATGTTTCATTTAGGACTGTTTAGCACCCCAACAGTTCAAAATAAGCCAGGGAATTTCACTAGGAGCATTTGGACACTTATCATGCAACCAATTGGTCACCAATCCCTGACAAAAGGAGCCGTAACATTAATTTTCTATGTTATTGTTTAAGAGTTCCTTAGACAGATTACATGCAACTGCAGATAAACTCGTCATTCAGTTGCGTCTCCACTTTTCCAAACGTTAAATTTTCAATTCTTGCCATACACAGAATATGGCAAGGCATGCTAGATGATCATATAATAGGCAGACTCAATTATGTTAGGATTCCTTGTCTTTCTTTACGCTGAAGATAGTTCTTAATGATTTTGGGAGTCGTCGTCATGCTGCAGAACAAATTTGGGGCTAATCAGATGCCTCCCTGATGGTATTACATGATGGATAAGTATTTACTTCTCAGCATTGAGGAGACCATTCATTCTGACCAAATCCCCAACACCATGTGCAGATATGCAGTCCCAAACTTGCAAGGAATTTCCACCATGCTTCACTGTTGCCTACAAACACTTATTCTAGTACTGCTCTCTAGTCCTTTGGCAAAAAAACTGCCTTCTGCTACAACCAAATATTTAAGAAGTTGACCAGTCCAGAGCACATGCTGTCATTTCTCTGTACCCCAGTTTCTATGTTTTTGTGAATAGTTGAGTCGTTTGGCCTTGTTTCCACGTATGGCTTTTTGGCCACAAGTCTTCCATGAAGACCACTTCTGACTAGATTTCTCTGAACAGTAGATGGATGCACCAGGGTCCTACTATTTTCTGCCAATACCAAGCTGATGGAACTGTTGGACATCTTCTGATTATTAAGGGATGTAAGCATGATGTGTCTTTTATCTGCTGCACTGAGTTTCCTTGATTGACCACTTTGCCTTTTTCTTTGTGCTTCTTCAAAAGAACTTGGACATGACGTCTGGAAACCCTTGTCATCCTTGACATTTCTGCCTCGGAGAGACATTGCTGCACTATAAATACCATGTGCTGTGTTGCTGTACTCAGCCTTGCTATGGTATATGACTTTTGACATTAAACTGTCTTCAGCAACATTGTTAGTGAGTTTGGCTGTTCCTCACCCAGTTTTATTCCTCTTACACAGCTGTTTCTGTTTTAGTTAATTATTGTTTCAACTTACCTATTAATTTGATCATAAACACTTAAATATACCTTATAATAGTCCTACAAAATCCTTCACTTTGTGCAAGTATATCTAGAAGAATTCATGCTGTTTTATAGAGAGAGAGAGAGAGAGAGAGAGAGAGAGAGAGAGAGAGATATGCCTGATTAATTGTGTCCAGAGAAGGCTTTACATTTCATGAGAGACTCCTACAGATTGATCTCCTTGGTAAGCAAGATAGCCATGTCAAATTATATAGGGCCTGTGGACATTTGGGTACTTTGACGTGGTGGTAGGCTAAGCAATATATGGCCATATAGTGTGACCAAATCCCAAATATGTATGCCTGAAATTTCTTGCTGTTTTGTGTGTGTATGTATGTATGTGTATCTCTCTCTCTCTCATATTTTTTTTCTTGTTCCCTTTATTCTGTTATCTCAGTAATCGGTCTTGCTCTGCATGAAGCTTTGTTGGAGACAGTCTTAAGTAGTGATGTAAACTAATGTCTGCAGCATTTCATATAAAAGGCCAGGGCTAAATTTCTGCTTCGTTATAATGCACCAGAGATCGCCTACGAATGCCAGTGTTTTAAGTGATGACAATTATTCAGTGCTAAAGTCTCTTAAAGATTGCTTCATAAGAAAATGTACTTACTGGAAAATCTTTAATATAGGTGGTTGGGAACGATGCCAGAACCGTTGCTCCATCGGCAGTGGGTATCTCCTTAACAACCATGGTTTAAACACAAGAAAATATAGCAACAATTCTCTTAGGAAATTTCAGCTGCTCGATTTCTATAAATTTAAAGGAGATCCTTGCTGCAGAACATTCCTCCACTGCTACTCGTTTTTCTGAGGCATGTTAAAATAATGGGACCCAGATATGAAATTGATTTCTTCACCGTGAACAGCTTCCAAAGAAATGGTATGTTAAAGAGCAATATATCAATTGTAGAGATTTAGGCGCTTCCAAAAAAAAAATCGATTTAAAGTACATTTAAATAAACCTGAACGTGTAGGGATTGTTGAGTTAATAGAACAGTACTATACAATGTATGTTAAAGTGCCAGAGAGGTGTTTATTACATTGATGCAATCAACATACTCAGAATCATGATGTAATCAAGATAATACTGAAAACAATATTCTAAATGATACCGTTCATTAACCTTCTTTGGACTTTCTTAACTAATTGCAGTCATAGGACCCAATTTATTCACCAGTTTATGTTCTCAATCTATATCAACAAGATTCAGCACTACAATAAGCATTAGGAAATTGTCTAGGTTGCTTTTATTACAATTACAATAACAACTGTCCATCCCGTTGCCAGTGGACTAATATGAGCTAAATCATTTATGTAAACTGAAGCCATCATGCTAATAGGACAATACTAAACTAGTTAATGGGACAACTCCCCTGCCATTTGCCATCAATTGCAAAAAAAACACCCATATCCAAACACCCCCCAACCATGCACATGGATATGGACAGTAGACCCTTGGTGACTCTTCAGTCTTTGGTGCCTTCTAATATTTTAGAAGGGTGATAGGTGTATGGCTTCCATTTGGAGAGTTCGGACCTACTGAAGTCGTCTCTGGTAATAATTTGCACTCATAAACACTATGTTGGATCAAACAAATAAGGTTTTCTGGATACCATTTTATAAAGTAATTGTAGTTATTAATGTATATCTTCCAACTGAGCTATTTTTCTTTTCTAGTTACTAAGACATTGCTCTTTTCCTGTTTGTCACAAAGAGATTGAAAAACCACTTTGTGGAATCATTTCGCTATTTAGTGTTGTTTTAGTCATTTACTACATTTTTATTACAGCTGGTGCCCCACTACTTAATAGCAATCTTGTCAAAGCAGAGGATGTGTGGACTCTCTTGTCCAAACACGAATGTGAATGAGAGGCTGTCCAAGTTCAGCATTCAGCTGTGGAGTTCCCATATGTAGACCTCTCCCACAAACAATACATTTGTATCACATGTGTTTATGTGCATTCTTATTTTTTGCTAAGTTCATATACAGTTAGTGTCAAAACCTAGAGAATCTTACTAAAACCCTGTCCATCAAAGCACATAACTCCTTCATAGAACCCAACATGGATATCCCCACACTAGAAGTCTTTTTTTCAGTTGACATTATATTACATGACAGTACTACCCTTAACAATGTGAAAGGGGTGATTGAGCGTCAGAGAACATTCTTTACAATGTATTTTGGTGCGTACAGGACACCGAACATCGTACACTTAAGTCTAATCAGGTAATGTTGTTACTGTGTGAGCAGCTGTGAACATAAGGTTTGCATTAAAGGGGACAAACCTTCCTCATAAATGCCCCACATCTCTGGAGCTGAACAAAACGTTATTATGGGTAAGTAAATATTCGGTACCGCCTCTTAAGAAAGCATTAACATTTTTCACCATAGTCACTTCGAGAGGTATTGGATACATTAGAGCCGGAGTGTAAGGAATAGAAGAATACACAGATCCAACTTCCAGGGTAACCCACATATAATCTTCTGGCGAAGAAAATGTACCAAACAGATATGAAATATGTAGGGTTTCACAAATATAACCGAAGATATATATATATATATATATATATATATATATATATATATATATATATATATATATATATATATATATATATATATATATATATAATTTTACTAAAAAAAAAACATTCTGCTTCCTATATAGAGCAATGCAAATTATTTCATTACGTCTTACTTATTTCTTTACATTAGAGCTGAAGAGTATGCTTGGACCATAGTAAAAATATGTTGTGCTATGTTTTCCACACTAAATGTTGTAGAAATGAACAAATGCAGTCACATAATCCCTGAAACTTTATGACCAGGGACCAATAAATCATAGGCATCTACACTCTACACGTTAACAGAGTACAGCCAAAAATGTATGTATGAGGTGCTGTCGAGCATGGGTCCATAGGGCATTTGAAGTCCAGGTATGGACAAGTGGACTGTTCAAACATACATGCACTTGGTTTTTATTATCATATGACCTGCTTAGTTTTTACTTTTTAACTTTATATATTGTTTGTATGACCTCACTGTGAATACCCTGTACGTTTAGGCTACCAGTTCATAATAAAGGTATGATGGAGCTGAGCTGGGCTTACCTTGGGTGTGATTACCATATACCTGTTTGTTCATGGATAGTACAAAGACCTGTGTGTTGGATCTTTTCATTCACATAAATTTAAAAACAACATTTGGCGTCTTCTAAGGTTGGAGGAGAAGTCAGTTGCAGTCAGTTACGTGTCATGATTTTCAAATAAATGATCAAATAAACATTATTGCCAGGGAATTCAGGCACTAACAAATATTTATTCATTGTAAGCTTAAGAAAATAATTACTCTTTCAATTAATTTGATCAAAACACATAACAAGACCACATTTTATCACTTGAGTGGAAGGAGAGTGCTAGTTGGCTGGGGATGAGATGGTAAAACACGCAGCTCCATGTACCCCTCATGTAATCCCATACACAATAACACCCAGACATTGGAAATGTAAGCGTGGCTTCCAGAACATGTTTGATGTTAATATTAGAAACTGGCAAACACTGTGTACGGATAGATAAATGCCACAAAAACACCTCTCTTCCAGCTGAAACTTCTTTATGGTCCAAAATATAAACCTCATAACATTCTTTTTTTTATTTTGCAATACAAGGAATTAGAAATATGTATCTAAGAGGAGCGATTGCTTGAGAAATGTCACAGCAAGAAAGATTGGTGTTGGCTGATTGAGCTCAGTCTAGAGACGTACTGATGATAGAATGCCTGTACCCCTACTGTGGGCCAACAGCAAACATAAACCAAGGCATCAATTGACAATAAAGCTTCCAGCCCAGTACACTGAGATCTAGCAAAGTGTGTTGTGTGCCTGCAAGTGTCCTCACAGTGTGTAACCAGGAATTTTATAATGTGTGGGGCGTAAACGGATGTGTCCTTAACTCAAATGTGAGTAATGTAAGCTTGCAATTTAATGTGCTTTGCAGTTCATGCAGCTGAGCATCACAGCTCTTTTTTTAACATATCATTTAGTCCCCAGATGTCAGGGAGATGTAAGGGCAAAGTTTAATGAGCAGAAAGGGGCTTGCATCAAAGCAGACCTATTTCAGGCGGATTGAATATTTGGTAAACTGATATATGCAGTGGATTTAAAGGGAAACTGATGTGTTTTGAAAATATTGATCACCATATAAACATTTGTGAGTATCTGATAGCTTCTGAATATAAGTTTGGCTAAAACACAGAGAAATCATTGTGATGGGCTAACACATATTTCAGTGGAGATCCCTAAGGAGATCAAGAAGAAAATTTAATTTTCTGTAAAAAAAAAAAAAAAAAAAATCGGATCAACAAGCTATAATTATTCATGGTCATCTTAAGCTTTCTATCCATACTGTATCTTCTAGACAAATTAAGACAAATAAATAAATAAATCCTTGTCAAAATGTTGATGTTACCAACCAACCTGAAGCGCATGCATGACTTAGACCCCTAATAGAAGCTACACAGTGCTCACTTGTTCTGGTGTGTATGTGCTTATTTCTCTGAATTTAGCTTGCCTGGACCCATGCATTTAGACTGCATACTTGCTATCATTTATGTAAAGCAAATAAATAGAACTAGAATCCACACTCACTTGTTTAAGTTTTTAATATAGTAAATCCATTCTTACAGGAACAGGTCAAATGAGACTTAATGCGTTTTGCACTTATACTAGCGCTTAATCATAAGATATCCAATGTGGCCAAATCTCACGTGCCCACTCTTATCTGTGAAAGTGGATAAACAGGGTAAAATGCTTTCAACATTTTGGGGTTTAGTCAATATAGGCAGAGTTGCCAGGATAGTTTGCAAGAGAGTTGTGGCTTCAACTCTTTATATTCACTATACATCTTGAAGGTCCAGTCCCAATATGCATCTGATGCAAGAAGAGGGTGACTGGCCCTTTATAATGCATATTTAAATTAGTGACATCTCCTTTACAGTCTTCTCACCCATTGAATTATGCATCATACAGAGCAAAACCAGCCCTTATTGCTGGAAAAACCTACCAGTATTGGCCTTTTGTACTAAATAATGAAGTGAGGGAATTAAACCATCATTCTCCTGCCTACTCTCCCGACAGTGAATAAGCTACTTGATTTTAGAGGCTAGATTTTGTCCATTTTGAAGACTTAACAAAATATTTTTAGTAGCTCATCCTGGACTACTGACACACTCAATCTGACATCACCCCCTCCCCCCTTTCTACACCCCATTTTTATTTCGGCTTTAATAAATAATGGTCTACTAGTTGCTGTACTGATCATAAAACAGTACTGAAGATTCAAATGGTTGATCGCTTAAAATGGTGCTTAAGGGTTTTGAGAAAGCAAGTAAATCAGCTTTAAGGAGAACCCCACTAAACACATTTTTTTCAGGAGAGTGAGCTTAATATTTTTTGAGATATACTGAATCTAAATTCTTCGATAAATTGAGGCTTATTGGTGCAATTTTTACAATCATGAATGACTTATTGATGTCAACTTTTTGATGGCAACTGTATTTGAGCAGTCAGCTGTTTCATAACATAGGAGATTCCTATTACATTCTAGTCGCAGGATAATGTGGAGTCATATTTAATTATATGACTATTGTAACCTTTACCACTGGATCTAGTTTGCATTATTTAAAGCTATTATTATTAATCAAGCCTCGTTGACCTCAATTTCCCTGTGACTTGTCCAGACAAATGATATACTTTTGTTGTCAGAACATTCCATGGATTATAATGGTGCCCATTAATATAACTCTAAAAACCCTTCTAAATCACATCTGCTAATTTATTTGGACTTGATCAATTTACATCGAGCCAAGCAAAGACTAGTCATTTTTTTTTTGTTTCCTATGGTGCTCATCTTCCTATTCTTTAAAACTGCAGGCATGAGTGATTAGGAAAACCGAATGCAGAACTATTCCTTTACAATACATAATATTCCACCAGAAGTGCTATTGTATACACCAACACATTCATATCTCTGTAGTTGCTGTTACTCTGTTACCTTACCTTTATTTTCAAACAAAAATACCTTTTTTCACTGTGGATACTGTTAAGAAAAATGTTTGACACACTCTCATAAGGATAGTGTTTGGGATGTGTAGCATCCACATTTTGATAGGGCAGTTTCCTAGAGGTGCTAACAAGCAATGCATAATAGTCTTTTTGCAACCTGATTAGGCACTCAAAGACAACCATTGCAATGATCTTTGCTAATGATATTTAGTGATCTTCATGAACATTATTAGTTATTGATCTATATAGTGCCACCATCTTTCACATTGATCTACCCTCATACCAAGATGGCATAGACATGCACTTTATGGACAAGAGTATTGGGACACCTGATCATTACACCAACAGGCAGTTTGATTACATTGCATTCTAATTACATATACATTAATATGAAGGTCCCCCCCCCCCATTTGCAGCTATTTCCACAAGATTGAGGAGTGTTTATGTGGGAACTTGCCCATCCAGTAAAGCATTTGTGAGCTCAGGCACTGATGTTGGATGAGAAGGCCTGACTCGCAATCTTTGTTCCAGTTCATCCCAAAAGGTATTTGATTGGATTGATGTCAGGGCTGTGTGCGGGCCAGTCAAGTTCTTTCACACCAAACTCATCCAACCATGTCTTTACGTACCTTGCTTTGGCACTGGTACACAGTCATGTTGGAAGAGAAAATGGTCTTCCCCACACTGTTCCCACAAAGTTGGAGGCATAACATTGTCCAAAATGTATTGCAAAGCTGAAGGGGACAAATATGATTATGTTTTCATTTTTTTATCCAAATAATTATTAGCCCCATTACACTACCCTCAAAACATCTCAAACAGAGTTCAGCCATAGGCTGGCTGAGTGAGATGAAAGCTATTGTCCACAGCAGCTAAAGTGTCTTAAAAGCTGGCTAAATTTAATAGATAAAGGGAATTGCTGTTAATCCCTGTTGGGGAGGAGGCAAATAGGCTTTCTAGTCTATTCTTTAAAATATTATTTAAATTGTCACTTTAATAATGTGTGTTAAACAACTAGCCTTAAGACTTCAGGTAAAATAAAAAAAAATCTTGCCACTGGCTGTCTCAGGTAATGCACAATTTCAAGAAACAATAGTTTTATCTAGGCAGCCATACCAGCAAACAGTGCTAGAACTATCTCCCTCTTATCCCATCAAGATCATGTATCCCAACACCCAGCATGATCTTTTCCCATCACTTGATATGTATCAAACATCTAATGCTAGAGTTTAACATTCTGCTCGCTCTCCACCAAGCTAAACCCTGATTGTGTTTTCTATTCTCCTTCCATCGTCCCACTTTCTCCCCAACAATGGGGATCAGAGATATAACGTAAGGAATTTTGCATTACATTATATCATAGATATTTTTCTTCTTACGATAGAATGTAAGCTCATTTGAGCAGGACCCGCTTCAGCTTTTGTTTCTGCAAGTCCAAATTGTTTTGTGATGCACTACCCGCTAGGTCCTGGTAACTCACTGCACAGTGGAATATAAATATAAAAAATAAAATAAAATAAATATAAATAAATAAAAAATATAATATATGCTTCAGTAATTCCTGTTTTTTATTGTTGTTTTGTATTCTCAACCTTTGGGCTTAAATCATATTTTTTTACTCCATCAACTATCTTTTGCTTGAAATGGTATGTTTCAGACAAATTCATACTAATTCTCATCTCACACCAAACGTTTAGAAATCTCTACTGTGTGATAAAGGATTAATTATTTTAATTGTGTCTCATTTCAGACAAGGAGTTCAAATTCTAACCGCTGCAAGAAAAGAAGAAGCAATTGTAGCATAAAGAGAAAGCAGACAATTATTACTAATGTTAATAGTGTGTAGTAGCAAAATCTGTATTTCTTTTTGGTTTTACAGTGTAATGTTTTGATGGCTATGCCGCAGGGAGACCTTGGAAAGAAACACAAAACAATTGTTCTTCTTGTTCTTCTATAGAACTATAGTTTTACTGAACTTCAATCTCACAAGATATGTCCTTGGAAATCACTTAATTTATATTTGATCATAAGATATCAAAAATGTCATTTTCAACGGGAAGCATCACCTGTTATTTTCTCCAAAGGTAATAGATCTGTTAAAAAAAAAAACAAAAAAAAGGTAAATAAATGTGTGTTCTGCAGCGTGAAAAACAGACAGTACTGAAATGAGTACGTATAATTACTTTGGGTATTTGTTCACCTCTCTAAACATTTAAGGTTAGCCTATTTTCCTGTTATATTTGCTATTAAGCTCTAAAGACTTTATCAAGAAAGACGCAGAGACCTTAATGTGTGTATTTGATGGCAGAGAAGCAGTAAAGATTGAGATGAGAAAAAGTCTCATACAGACCTTCCAGCCAGGGTCACTTTATCTGAAAAATAGTGTGCTATTTGCTCTAGAACTTCATATATATATATATATATATATATATATATAGAGAGAGAGAGAGAGAGAGAGAGAGAGCGTGACTGAGACTATTTATATTTATCTCATATTGATTGCTATTTAAGACAATTATGATGATAATTTAATGTACATAGTGTAACGTATAAACCCAACTTTCTATACACGTTATTGTGAATTTTAATTATTTAGAACGCCTATATACACTCATAGGTACCACACATTTTGAGCAGCTACAAAAGAGGGACATTATGGTAAGGAAGACAGATGCAAGGATTCAGGAATAAAGCTGTATATTATAAAATCTGGAAATTAAGAAAATACAAAAGCACTGAATTTAGAAGAACAAAAATGTACACTTACCTTACTGTTTAATAAAAGCATAACATGCTACTCGTATTCATAAAAATAATGGGGGATGGATATATTGATCACTTTTTTCCTTTTTCATTTCAGTGTTTGAAAAGGCTGGAATATAGTCAATAATCGGTCAAACCTTATCAGCCTCACACATTGGATGGATTTTCATTGGCTTCTAATGGTTGCACGGGGCACTTTTGAGAAAAGGAGATAATATGTTCCCTTATCGTTTTAGGTACTTAAAGTTAAAGCTCCACTATAATTCTTGGCTGTAAGTGGATTTTCACATTCAGCTGCAGATTTGACCTTTATTTCTAAGTAAGTTACTAGATTCACTCCCTTGTTAAGGGATACAAAATTGGTTTTATAGCGATTTTTAAGTAGACAATCCCTGAGCTTGTGGGCCCCTTCATGTAGCTCACTATGTCTCACGTAATATTATACTCATACTATCGACACAATGTTGGGCTATTTCCTTGGCAATATCATTGCACGTTTGGGTCTGTTTTATCTGTATCTGAAAATTAACATAAGTATTGAATTGATCTTCTCTAAGGTTGTAATTTCAAATCAGCCATCCAGGAAATGATGACTCAGAAGACATATATGATCTGCTCAGCACCTGTGGCTTGGAGAGATGCATTGCTCTCAGTATAGTAAACAATACATCCACAGAAATAGATTATGTATGGTCATGTCTAATCACTTTCTCATTCTCCTTATTTGCCTTAGTATCGTACTTAAAATAGATTTATTAACACTGATTAGAGCAGTCATTTCACTGATCTAACTTAATGGGGAGCAATAGACATACACATAACCAGGTCACCCAATGTATGCTTAAATGTACTTAACAGTACAAGACCATGGCAGGACTTTTACATTCTTCAGATGAAGTGGGAACATCACTTATTTCTTTGAACTCTCAAACCACATGGAATTGTTTTATCTTGCTGCCCTTACCTCTCTCTTACCTGTGGACCTTTATTCTGTCTCCCTGCCGCTTACCTCCTTTCTCTGCCTTTTTCCTAATTTCTGATCTAATAAGCAACCCATTTTCTAACCACCACCACTTAACGACGTATGATGCATTTTTTTTATAATCCACATGTTTTAACCTGGAGTAAGGCTCTTTCTATGTGATCTAGCAACAAAGCAACAATATGTGCACAGATCACTATCCTGCACTTCAGTGAATCTCTTGCCTTCAGAATGGAAGAGTGGGGATATGATATCACTCAACCTACTAGAAGTAGCAATGGGACTATGACTTCTCCCAACCGAAGCTGCATTTATCACTACTCTCTTGTGGCTTGGTAACAAAGGATATGAGGGAGCAGCTTCTCTTATATACTCAGTAGCAAATGAACATAAAGGCTATGTAGTGCATTTACACTGTCTCCTCCAATACAAATTATTTATTATTTCTTTACTTTAATGTAACATTCCTATTAACCTAGTGAGAATGGCTAAGTAGGGTCAGATGTCATTATAAAAAAAAAACATTGAAAGTCATGAAAAAAGAAGAATTCTATTATAAATACATTAATTAAGGTACCCTGGAACAGTCTATGGCAACTTGCAAGTATGGCATTTAAGAGGTTTTATGAAGTGTCTGAGTACTGGAGAAGGAATGTGTGAAAATGCATAGCTTTGTATCTTCCATTAATTGCAGAGAACTGTGTGGCTAAAATAAAACTGTGCACATCAGTATATTTTCAAAATGAAATCCTGACAACTAATTATTCATATAAATCCTCATATAGTGTGACCTGTGTGTGGTATAATGCTTTATTATGAACAGTGTACATCTCAGGGGCAAATTTGTCCATATGTACCACTCATGTGTATTAATCTAGGCATTTCAGTGTAGGAAAAGTAAACTAATAATGTATTTATTATATATAACTAACAAATAGATTAACAATTCTGCAAATGTATCTGAAAATGTATTGTTTAGGATACATTGTTATGTATTGATCTGAGTGAAAATACAACAATATACACACACTAAATGATTTGAACAAAACAGCTTTCTTATAGCCAATAAATATTACGAATGAAAGGCACTCTTTAGCTGAACATAAATGCAGTATTGGAAATATAATTATGGAGTCCGCATTGGGATATACACACACACACATAAATCTGCAAAACATAAATTAACAAAATCTTGATTTCTTTATTTTCAGCAACCTCTGTGAAATATGCAACCAAGTCTATCTGCTTTAGGCATCCAATTTTAACTCAATAACATGTACATAAGGACTCGCCCAGCACCCAGATTGCACCCACAGGAATTGCCCAGATATCATCCATAGGGCTTGCATTGGTCTCCTCTCAGAGTCTCAGGTCTCCTTTTTGAGCCTCCCCTTTCTCATTATCTCTTCTATTTCTCTTTATCTCAGTCCTCCTTTTGCTGTTCGGCTCTCCACTTCTTTTTTGTTTTCCTTTCCATTTTCTCCCTATCTCTCTTTATCTCTCCCCCTTCCTTTGATCCTCCTTTCTCATTATATCTCCTTTTTATTTATCTCTTCCATTTCTATTTATCTCTCCTTTGATTTCACATTATTTCTCCCCTTTCTTCCTATTTTCTCCACTTCTCACTATCTCACCTCCTTATTATTCCTTTTACTTGTCATTGTCTCCTCTCTTTTTCCTCTCCTTTCTCCTCATCTCTCATTATGGCTCTCCTCCCATTTATCTCAATATTTTTTTCTTATATTTCCCCTTTGTACTATTTTTCTCCATTTCATTATCTCTTTCTTTTCTCCCCATCTCTACCCTTGTTCATTAGTATATTCTGTATATTTTCCCTTTGCCCTCCCCCATTAACTTACATACGCAGTGGTACATATTTTTACACACACTCTCAAATTTCCACAGACACTCACACATTAATGCTCTCACACACCCATCCGTGCTCACACACATCCATGCTCACACACTTACACATACATGCTCACACACTTACACATACATGCTCACACACACTTTCATATACAAGCTGATACACTGGTTCTGAGTACTGGGATATGGCATTATATCCAGCCGATCAGCATTAGTTTGGGGCCGGTTAGTGGGAGATCTATGATCTCACCAGCTGGCCCATAGCCCTGAATAGAAACTCTAGGGATAAACTATGATGTTGAGGCTCAGGGCTTCAGCCCCAGTAGCCCCCTAGCTTTTTTTCTCATTTTTGTGAGTTGGGCTGAAGCACAGCAGGCGTGCACAAAAAAGTAGTCCGATGTCCCCAGGTAGGCTGAAGCTTTCTTGCTTGATGTCAGAAATACTATCAGCCAATGCAGCAGCAGAAGAACTAGAGAACGTTTCGGCTGTAGTAGTGGTAAAATATTATCCGCCCCACCTAGCAATTTTTGTCACTTCTAAGGACGCAGAGTGGGCAAGTTCTAGTGCGTTGGATGCTGGATGTGTGTATCCACTGGTGTAGTGCTGATGTTGCTGGTCCTGCAATGTAAAAGTGAGCCTGGATCTCTTCCTAAACCTAAAATGGCTGCTGTACGTGAAAGGTGAGTCCAGAAGGTGGCAGGGACCTCCTTTTTGTTTTCAAATCAAAAGAAGCCTCCGAATTTCGTCCGGTCTTTAGTAAACAAAAATGTTGACCAAAACTATTTTGCTTTTCATGCACAAGTCTAATACTGATATATATATATATATATATATATATATATATATATATATATATCATTCTTTCCAATATAAACACAGTCAATACCACTTGCCAAAAAGTCCCTTTACAGCACAGTAAATCACATAAAAGAATATCTGCTTTCTTTGGGTAAAACCCAGACTTAGTTCATGCCACATTATTTGCTATGATCGTCATGTATTCCATTTTCCTTCAGGTATGGGCCCATTATCTAAACTCTCAATTTGTCGGTTACAATGTGTTCTTCAGCGAAACAAGTGAGAAAAAAATCATTGCAGTAAGAATTCAGACAGATCAATGTACTCCAATCAACGACCTCATGGGGTCTAAATGAGAAATTTGATGAGAATATTGTCTTTGAAATATAGTATATGTGTGTGTGTATATATATATATATATATATATATATATATATATATATATATATATATATATATATATATATATATATATATATATATATATATATATATATATATATATATATATATATAAGACGTCACAAGTGGATTGAGATACTGTCCTATGCAGAAATATTTTTGTAAAGCGTTCTATATCTCACCTTGTAGAGGTGTGGATTGACTTCAGCCAATTGACCAGTATCCTTATCCCTGACCCAGAATTAAGTTATTAAACAACTTTGGGCCAAATAGTTACATCTCTCCTTGGTCCAATTCTCCAAAGCACTTATTCCATTGTTCATCAGTTCATGGGCAGAGTCTCCCTGGATGAACACAAAGAGAGGGAGCCTGTAGACTGCATTTTCAGCAATGTAAGGGGCTCCAGAACATCTCTACCTGTGGTAGTCCATCATTGCCCCACTAAGACTTCAACAGTTTAGATTACACAATCAAGTACATTGATAGGTGTATATACAGGATTTTGAGATCTAGATGACATTGTGATTGAGCGAATCTGCTAGTCAGGACATTTAGCAGGAGGGCTGCATTACATTACATTTATTTATTAAGCCCCAGCAGATTCCATAGCACTGTTACAATCAGTGGGATAATTTTAAGTCACACAAAATAACAAACTGGTACAAAAGAAGAAGGTTCCTGCTCTTGTGAGATGATCGGGTCCAGATGAGCACCTTTATGCACTATGGAAACAGACACTATTAGTGAACCCCTGGTGCTTACTACTGTGAGTTTGGAGAAACCCAAAGGGGAGATCAGGATTTTTACTCCGAGTGGACCTACATAATTGATGGGGATTGCTCAAGTTAGATTCCTGGCTCCAAAGTCAAAAGCAAGCCAGGTCACAACGGGTTAATCCAAAACAAAATGCTGCTAACAGGAGAACAGGGCTAGGCAGATCCGCCACAATGCAAAGGCCCTGAATGGTGGAATAAGCAGGTATTTAAGGCCAGGGTTGCATCCAGGTAAGCAAATGCAGCTGGTCAGGTTGCTAGCATACACAGTACTGTGATCTGACAACTGATATGTGATCTATACAACTGATATGACACCTATACATAAATAAATTCCGGGCTAACAGGGTGAAATCCTGGCAATTAACACACAGATTAACATGCACACATACTAACACGCAAGTAATACCATTTAGTCAAATGTCCTTCACAAAGGAGTAACAAAAACATTTGAACACCATACACTAATGCACAGACATGCTAATACTATAAAATAATACACCAATCCTTCCCCTCTCTCTCTCTCTCTCTCTCTCACTTTATCATGCTCTACCTCTTTCTCATTCTCTTTCTCTCTCTCTCTCTTTATCTTGCATCTACAGTGCGGCTCTTATCCTGCCTGGAGAACCCTTATCTTCAGTGCAGTGAGATGCCGCACTACTGCCGCATGGTCATGTATTGCATATTATGTGACCCTGCTGGGTGCTTTGGTTCCTGAGGTAATTGGGTGCTGAACACCTGCTGCAGCCATCTGTGTGCACCCCTGACTGTAGTCAACTGTTACTGCTGGAATATTTCTATAAACACACCCCCATAGGCCTCTGGGACTGGGTCTGTGACTACAAACCTTGGGCCAAACCATGCAGGTAGTTGATGGAGGTTCACAGAAGCAGCAGGAGGGTAGCAACTATTCCAGAGAATTACTACTCAGGGGGCATCCACAACAGCTTATGTGCATCACTGGATATCACATCAGCTATGAAATACCGTATTTGCTCGATTATAAGACGAGGTTTTTTTCAGAGCAAATGCTCTGAAAAATACCCCTCGTCTTCTAATCGGGGTCGTCTTCTAATCAGACCTCAAATAGAGGTCTGATTAGGAGACTAAGATCCAGATCCCCCGCACCGCTGCAGGGGACCTGGATCCTCCTGTCTCCCCCCCCCCATCATACACACACTTACCGGTGCTTCCTTGCTTCCTCTGTGTTGCCGGGGCAGCGGGTTGACGTCTACACGATCCGCGTAGACAACGTCCGCTGCAGCCGGAAGGAGGTGTGGCTAGCAGCGGGGGTTGTCTGCGTCCGTCGCATAGACCTTCCCCGACTGTCAGAGATCAGAGAGCTGATCTCTGACAGCCGGGGAAAGTATACGCGACGGACGCATACAAACCCCCGCTGCTAGCCACACCTCCTTCCGGCTGCAGCAGAAGGCGACGTCAACCCGCTGCCCCGGCTGGAAGCACCGGTAAGAGAGGGGGGAGAGCGGGGGAAGGGGGATGAGAGAGTGTGTGTGTGTGTGTGTGTTAGTTAGTTAAATGGGGGTATAGGGTGTGTGTGTGTGTTAAATGGGGGCATAGGGCATTTCTGGAGTGGCGTTAAGTGGGCATTTAATAGAGCACTCTGCCTCCTGAAATGCCTTATACCTCCCTATATGCCACTCTGCCCCATAATATGACTTTTAACCCCCTAAATGGCAGAGTGGCATATAGGGGTATAAGGCATTTCTGGAGGCAGAGTGCTCTATACAATGCCTTTTAACTCCCTTAATGCCACTCTGCCTCCTGGAATGCCTTATACCTCCCTATATGCCACTCTGCCCCATAATATGCATTTTAACCCCCTAAATGCCAGAATGGGATATAGGGGTATAAGGCATTTCTGGAGGCAGAGTGGCACATAGGGGGTCAAAAGGCATACCATGGGGCACAGTGGCATATAGAGGGTTAAAAGGCATATCATGGGCCACAGTGCCATATTGGAGTGGCAAGCCTGGGGGCAGATGTGCGTAACAGGGGGGCAGGTTGGAAAATACAAGAAATAAAAACAAAAAAAATCTTTTTCTCAATCATAGCTTTTATTAAAAAAAATAGTTTACATGAATTAACATTTACTGGTAAAACTTTTTTCCTTTGGGGTCGTCTTATATTCAGGCTTTTTCTTTTTTTCTTAAGTTAATATTCAGATTTTGGGGGGTCGTCTTATAATCAGGGTCGTCTTATAATCGAGCAAATACGGTACAATAGCAAGTTAGTGCCTAGAAATAAGGAGTGGAGATCCCTGCACAAAATCATCATGGTTCAGCTGACCATAGTGCTTCAAGATTCTGGGCCATGTAGACCAGGGAGTCCTCTGCACCCAGGATACCAGCCAGTCAGCAGCAGTTAAAGCAGTTAATTTACATCAGGTCCCATTGACCAAGTAAAATTACTTTGGGATACAGCTATGGAAGGTGGGAAGTTTAAATTATGTATAGCATTTGAACTAATGTCCTCCTGTGGATTGACTTCAGCCAATTGACCAGTATCCTTATCCCTGACCCCGAATTAAGCTCAGATGACTCCATGAGACGCCTGGATCTAATGCTAACCCTGGACAGTGTGTCTGGATTTTGTAGTATGCATTACTTTATGTTTTCAGGGCTTTTATTTGAATCATCAATTTATCAGCCTTTCCTAATAATTACCTTATCAATATAAAATGTGTGATAACATCTGATTGTTTTAGGAAGAGATTCCTTTTTTTCTACACATCTGTGCCATCTTTATCCCCAAACAGCTTGTCAGTGCCACCAAACAGCTTGTCTGTGTCACAAGCCTGCCTGTGCCATCTTTGCCCCAAATACCCTTCATGCCCACACCACTTATCTGCACTAGTAGTCTGTCTCTCATCTGTACTGTGTGCATACTAATTGAGCGTACAAGAAGTGGATGTGCAGCAAGAGAGTGTAACTGATATGCGCGGGTATTACCCCCCACCAAGCGGATTTAAAGGGGGAGGACAAGTGATCCTATGATTAAATTGTTAAACCCCTGGATGAAGATCCCTCGATGAATGGCAGATGGGACAGCCCAACCAAATACGCTACTGTCCATCACTATAGCTATATCATCACAATAAGTCAAACTCTTAATATTATCACATCATCAACCTGCCAATTGCTAAACAAAGTCTGCCGGCCAGCATTCACACCCCCCTTTGTCATGTGTCCAGATAATGACACAAAATAAATTCTCCCTGATGTGTACTCTTATATATAGTGCTTTATCTTTCTGACTGAGGGCTATTCCCAATAGACTGTGGGCATCACACCCTTGTCATCTCTTTGTAATAATACTTAACCCTCTATTAATAACATTAGCAAGTGATACTAAAATTGTGCTTATGGTGTGAAAAAAATCAGTATTTGGCAAATATACTGTGCAGATTTAATGTAAAACATTATGCTTTGTTGAATATAAGTTGCAATAAATGTTTGAAACATTTTAGTCTGTGAAAGGAGATGGAGATTTGATTATGTGATATTCAAAACTGTCAAAATAGTTCAAGTGTGTACATTTGGAAGAGCACCTGTCTCAGGATGAGAATATTCCATGCTAATAGCTTGCTGTGCAGATGTGATTACAAGTTTTCCACTAGAAGCTTTTTATTATGTTAAATTATGTCAATCATAATTCACTATAATTTTACCTTCAGATGATAGTCTCAAAGCATTTCTCATTCAAAAACCAAAATATATCTCTGGGTTTATGTGTCATAGCAAAATAAAAATGTGTGTCAGCTTAGTAAAAGGTAATATATTTGTGTCAGTGGCAACGCTTCTGATGATCAGATCTAAATGTCTGCCAGTTCCTGAGGTGGAATGGGACATACCAAAGGGACACCATTTTTTATAAATAGCATATATATAAAGCCCCCTAAATGCACTTAAATGACCTAAATAAAATGTTATCCCTCCAGATTCTTCTGAAGAGGACTGTCATGCTTTCCCCACATATGTTGCTGTCCCCACATCTGTTTCAAGTATGACAAATAGGTCCCTTTTAGACATTACCAATTGACTGTCACTGACTACATGTAGGCTGATGCCTTGCACATGATCAGTGAAGATTCATGATGAAACAACATTTTTGTTTCCAATTTGGTTGTCCGAACTGGAACCAAACAAAGTGCTCCCACTGATTTTAAGCAGCCAATGCTGGGTTAAGTAATGGTATATATAGAAACATAACATCTGAACTATTTGGCCCATCTAGTCTGCCCATTTTTCCTAATGGTAGTCACTGATCACACTTTTTTTATATGTGACAGAATGGGTATGGGTAATTTCTAAACTGTTTGGTCAATAAGGTGCTTCAAGAAATGTGCAAATAAAATATGGACCAAATTTTTTTAAAATTACGTTACTATGTAGTAGGGACAGAAGTCATCTTAAGGGACATGATTCTTCAAATAGTACAATAAATTGTGTATATATCAACAAATAAAAATATTGGGTATATTTCCACAGAAAGGAGATTTTCCCTGTGCCAGCTTAGCAAAGTGATACTACTGAAAAAGCCTTCTTACACAACACTGGTGAATATTGGACCTTTTGCAACCAGTTTTAATATGTGGCTAAAATGTATTGTTCAATTCCATATTGCTTAATGGGGAATGTGACGAGAGGTCCTGTCTGGGTACTCCCGTCAAACGTTGCTTCCTCCTGCCAGGACAACAGCGATTAACCCCTTCAGCGCCAGAACCAGCGTTGTAGAAAGAAGGGGGGACGCCGCTGCTCTGGAGCTGTGCTGGCACTGTGGCTAGCCGAAGCTTAGCTACACAGTGTGGCTTTTGTCCTGGAAAGGGCAATATAGGATCATAGCAGCCCACCCCAAGCATCAGACAACACTCATCTTGATGTGAAAACAGGGGTATTTAAACAGTACAAGGGGTAATTTACATACAACAAATACTACAAACCACACAAACTTCTTCATCGGGTCCTCCTTCGCACATGGCTCAGTATTTGCACTCAGCCCAGTAGGGGGTCGCTATTGTAGTCTGGTAAACACAGCATTTCCCTGACTTCTGGCTGAAACCTGCTGGATATCAGATCCAGGTGCAAATATTGGGCATAGAGGTCTCTGTCCTGTAAGTCCTCACCCAATGGAGTGTAACACCACTCATAAACCCCCTCCCAAAATAGAGGAACCCCAAATCTGTCCGAGCTCCACAGTCTGTACCAGGGGGAAGAAGTATTCCTAATGGACCCCCTGTACCCACCTCCCCAAAAACAGAACACCTTTCAAGGCCAGGGCCCATAGTAGGAAAGAGGCTGGCCCTCAGGCCCCTCCAGGAGCCCTTGCAATGGAAAGAACACATTTTCCTCATTGAGCATAAAAAACTGTATTGTGTATAGTGAGGGGCGGACTTGGAATATCGAGACAGCCCTGGCAATTTAACATATGAAATATATGAAACATATATATATATATATATATATATATATATATATATATATATATATATATATGTAATATAGTCATGATCTCTGCTTTCTAATACACTAAAGGTATCCCTTTGGGAAAGGGTTAATTATTCCTTTATGCATGAGGTCTCTGTGTAGCTAGACGGATCAGAGCGTTATAGAATCAAAATCTAATGCCAACAGCAAAAATCTATCTGGACAGCTAATTGCAGACGTTGGTGCTGTAATTATTTATGCCGTTTTGGATATCTCCATTCAACACTGACTGGTCCGATTCTAATGTAAAAACAACATGATTATTCCGTGTGAAAAAAAATGATGAATGTTATTTTTCCTCCATGCTGAGTCATAATTACATCTATATTCACTCTCAGGACCTATTTCAATGACAAATTATGCCCTTGTGGTGGACCAATTGTGTGCAATTTTTAAGGCAAAGTGGTCGTGGATCTCAGTGGGGCAGCCAATTAGAGCTACGGACTTTGACTGCTGGAGTTTGGGGATGAATTAAAATGAGAAAATAACTCTGACTTTCTAGATGATGGGTTCTATGGGAAAATGAATTTTCTATTCTTTCCATTCTAGTGAGGATGTACTAGGTATAAAAATTAGAGGGGGGAGTTTCTGAAAAGCAACAGTCTTTTTCAAAGAAAAATTAGTTACATGTTTAACACTCTTTTAATGCCTTTCAGATTTCAAATAAACTATTATTCTGGGCATTAACACATTTTCTCAAATATCCTTTAAATGTAATACCAGAATTATAGAACTCTTGTAGAGTAATTTTGGTATTCTCCATTAAACATGCTAGGCATATGCTTTGCTGGATAATCCAGCCACTGGCCCGTCACAGGTTGTATAGCAGCAGTAGTGGTCCAAACAACAGTAGCAAAGAGACATGGGGTCACATAAGGCAAGAAGTGGGGGCAGAAACCCAGCTGCTAAGACAATTTTTGTTCCAAGGACTTGCAAGGGCTTAATCTTTGAGTGGTCCAAGCAATGGGGAAGTTCACTGTCCATGGTGTTAGTTACATCACCTAAAAGACCAACCCGAAAACCATTAGGAGGTTTTTCCAATAAATAAGGTATTCTAGTATTTCTTTCAGCCATTTTTTTCTAATTCCTGTGGACTGGCAGGGGAAATCATAAATACTAAAAAAACACCAAGAGACATTGCTCCAGCTATTTTTGGACCCTACCCCTTTCTCCTAGCTAGTAGACTAGTTCATGGAGAACAAGATTTGTTTCACCTTCAACAAAGATCTCCCTGGCACTGCTATATAACCATTATATAGGAGGCTTTAGACCCAGGGGGTTGGCTGTAGTAGTGAAAGGTAGCTTAAAATACCTAGAATGGTGAATGTGAATATTGGATTGCTAGCTAGTTAATAGAGTTATTAGTTAGTAATAATTTAGTTATTGTCAAACTCAAACTCTCATTAATTTAAACACATGAGAACTTTTGAAAAACTGTTGTAATTTGTCCAAATTGTCCATATTTTGTGATTAATTAGAGTTATAGTCCAAAAACATGGTTATTTTACAAACTCTAGCAGTGCAATATATACCTTTTCAGGTTTCTAGTAAGTGATGTGATGTCAGTAGACAAATTAGGCAGCAGAGAGCCTTATGCCTCAATAAATTCAGGTCCCTCGCTGTTTTGTGTTATTTTCATAGCTGCTGGGCCCGAAGAGGCTGGTAGTGTAGTGGGTGAGAGCAGTGAGACCTCCTCCGAAGCTTTGGTGAGTGATCAATTAGTGGGTCATCATTCATTGCTTTGGAAGGCTGGATGTAGAGACTGGTTTGTCAGGAGAGGTTGCGTGTGAAAAGGAGCTTTAAAAGCCATCTCCCCTTCCTTGCATTCATCCAGAGTTTCCATACCCGGTGACTAGGTCTAACACAGTGAAGAAAGCCTGGCTTGTGCCCTCCCTGCACATGAAACGAGTAGAGCTGCTGAGCAGCTCTGTCTAAATAAGCCCCCCTCCCTGCACGGCTGCTGTCCGTGCTGAGAATAGCAGATGAAAAGGAAATGAAAGTGCCTCCCCAGTCTCAAGATGGTGGAGAGGGGGTGGATGCTGAGTGAGAATGTCAGGGGGAACAGAGAGGGATACCCAGGGAGGTGAGGGACTAGGCGAGGTGCAGCCAAATGCACAAACGTGAGCAACAAGACGCTGGAAGAGTAAACAAGATGCCCTGGGAGTGTGAACGGAATGCCCTGCAATATCTAACCAGACGCCCAGTGCTATATATACACACAGAGTATATGAATATCTGTGGGTGTGTATAAGTATACTGTATGTGTGCATGTGCGTGTGGATATGTAGGGTGGAGCAGAACAGAAGCTAGAAAAAATTGAGGAAATTGAGGAAAAGATGTCAGCAACAGATAGGACATTGCCAGAGAATGCTAAAAAATAGAATGGGATACAGCCTGGGTCTGTGTCATTATGCTTTTTCAATGCACGGACTGTGGACACATCACATCTAGAATGTTGAGTTGTGTGCACACGACCAGAGATTGTAAGTTCCCCAGGACCCTCTTCTCCCTTTGCACTAGTTTCTTATTGTATGAGACTTGGCACTTTCTTGCACATGAACAACAGTTAGAATGCTAGGTCTGGTATTGAAGTAAAGTAAGATACCAGAAGGCCTTACTGTGGTGGACATACAATTGTGGGAAATTAGGACTATCCCACTCAACATGGGAAACTTGGAGTATTATACAATTGTGCAAAATGTATTCTGTTTGCAAACCTTTTTACTAAAACTATATAGCTTTGTTTATGAATGAAACAGTGACAGCTACTCATGAATAATCTATTAGTACTAATATCTTTAACATTAGATATCTGTCAGAGCAAAACTATATTCAAGCCAAAAAAGCAATGAATAAATAACTTGAATCACTTTTTTTTTAAATTACAATCTTGCAGTTGATGAGTTCTGTAATTTAAATAAAGTATGTGGTGTTCCTATACTTCATTACAACATAATCTTTAAATTTTAAATTCTGATTTCTAAAACACCTGTCCGTGCTGTCATGAATATGCAGCAGAAAACATCTTCAGCTCAAGGGGGAAATAAACTTTTCCACCTTACGAAATTTTCAATTAAAAAATAAACCATGGGTGCACAGGAGCGAGGACCGCGTTTTGCAAAAGATTGTAGTAGTTTCTCTTTTATGTTGCCATTTTATACTGATAAAAGTTTATAGGCAGATCATAAGTCAGCTCTTGAATTGACTTCATAATTTGGGAAGTAATGGCCTTTTTACCGCCGAGTTAAAGCATCAGCTGTATGGTAAACACTGCTTGTAGGACACTGTAATCTAATCACGCTCACTTGATGCATTCCTGCGGCAGGGAGACTGATGGAGAATTTCAATGTGCTCCTGGCAAGGTTGCTCAAAACGCCATCCCTCGTGAGAATACTTAGGAACATGTAGCAAGTGGTTGAGGTAACAATACACTTGGAATGATAAATAGCCCTGAGAATGATACAAGTGAACAATAACATGTATCACTTATAATAAACCTTGGAGGGCTCCCTGGGGACAGCAACGTAACACCATTTTTTTTTCTAGCTCAGCAAAAAATCAAAAACTCAGGTATAATGGAGACCCGGAAAACTTTTCTACAGATTGAGTTTAGACTGAAGGCTCTCGAGCAGGGCCCTCATGCTCCTGCCATTCCTTTGTATAACAGTACACACTTACCATATTGCAACTAAATAATTTTTTTGCAGAAAATTTACTGGTGTGGGGTGGATTGGAGAAGCTGTAGTGTGCTACTGTAGTGTGTTTTAGTTCTTTATTAAATACTGTTCTTCTCCTGAGTAGAGTTTAGTTGATTAAGAAATCAATTTTTTTTTTTTTTTTTTTTTTTTTTACTAATGGAAATACTATTTAATATAAATACGATATAAAGTTGTTTCTTTTTGATGCTGTAGGTGTCCAGTAATCAGTTTGTCTTCTCAGGCCAATCACACGTAAACAGTTTTTAATGAATAAACTAAATAATTAAAATAATGAAATAAAAAAACACACAATACTGAATTCTAGTACTACTTTTTTACTTATCATACTACATTAATTCTACAATGAACCTATAACTATATACAGAATGTAAACGTGACGTATTCCGGTGAGATGTTCTTACGGAATTCCCCTCATCCTGTCTTCCATCGATGAGAAGTCCACGTCATTGGCATAGTAGCAGACGGCTCCGCATGCCAGGATGACCAGCAGGACGACAAGCGCAAAGGCCACGGTCAGGTAAATAGTGGCTTTACTGCTCAGTGATTTCTCCGACCCAAAGATGGTCTTCATGATGGAATCGGAGAAACGCGATGGAGGGGCAGGAGGGGCAGGAAGCGCTATATCCAGCGACACAGGTGACCTCACAACGGCGTCAAATATTTCTCCCAGATGGCTGTCTGCCGTGTACTCGATCCGGGATACGTTTACAAAAAAGAATTTTATGGCAATGACATCATCGTCCTCGTCTGTGATTTCACAGGCGTAGGTGCCCTGGTGGTAGGCCCTCGTCGGCTGAATCAAAAGAGTCAGGTCTTCTCCAGTATGAATGTTCTTAAAGTAGGAGAGGTCTTTTGTCCGGACTCTTTCTGCAAATTTCCACGTCACCGAAATATCCTCCGGGATGGTAAACGCGGTGTTGCAGTCGACGGATGTCCTTGCCGGTTCTCTGATGTGGACGTCTTCAAGGGGACAATCCACAGGGAGGTCGCACTCCACGTCCAGACACTCCTTGCAGCTGAACACTTGAGCCGCTTTCTGCAACCCACAAGGAGGCTTGCACGCATCGGGTTTGTGCTTTGCTGCCATGTCCTTTATCCGTGCCGTGTACTCCGTGGCAAGACGTTCAAGGCTTATAAACCAATTATCAGAGTCCTCCTTCTTGATGCTCTTGGTATAGCCTTGAAGAAGTTCCTTCACTTTGTCTTTTTGGGAGTATGGGATCAGGATCTCACTGGCATTCTGGAAAAAGCCCTTCACTTTGTCTTGACACTGTTTAACCTTCCATGATGTCCTCTCACTGATGAAGGTGCAGACATCTACCTGATCTTGTGGCGTGGTGAAACACGTGTAGCAACAGCGACTCAGTGATGGCGCTAAGCACATGACTATGAGCCACAGCGAGACGCAGCCGCGTCCGCATCCAAAATAAAGAGCTGGCATCTCGTGCCTGATCATTTGCTTCATTCGCAAATCCTGTATAAAGAAAAAATAGGATTGAGCTCAGGGGCCACCATGTTAATTATCTTGGGGCTGGTAAATGCCCCTCTCCCCCCCAACCCTGCAATGTTTAAGTAGTTTAAGTCCCTAAACCCTAAAGATGCTAAAGATGAGAACCAGCAACATAGTTTGATGTCTAGTCACTGGAGTCCAAGCTGGCCTCTTAATCAAAGATTGGTTATAAAGTATCAGGTTGATGTTATTTTTGGCCTGCTTGGTCTGTGGTGAATAGCGCGTTGTAATGCTGCATGAGTTGGTTGTCATCAGGGTTGATCGTCTCCAAGATGGACTCGTCGCTAGGACTTTGGTTCTGAAACAGCAGAGATATCTAAACACGTCTGTACTCACCTGTCCTCGAAAGAGACTGAGAGCCGTCTGTGACGCGGCAGCATTTACAGTCTAGGATAGAATGTTCGTGGAGCAGGCGATGATGACATCACAATGAGCAGCAAGACAGGTTGCATCATTTCGTGACGTTACAAGACACTTCCATCCTTTCAGTAGCATGCGTGTTACAGACTATTTCAGATTATTCATTCTACATTTTTAATCAAAATCCCAAGATCTCTGGATCTCTCTGACTTTTGGTCCCAAACCAGCAGATTTATGTAAAAAGTCTTCTGAAGCTGCTAACCGGTCCTTGGGAGAAGCGGTGACGCTGCAGCCTTTACTGTCTACAATAGAATGTTGATGCAGAAGACAGAGGGCTGACATCATAATGGTCACTAACACAGGCTGTAACATTCGATGACGTTACTGGGTCATTTAACCCTTTCAGTACATGCCTATGGGATCGCAGATAAGCTGTTTTAAGGCCATTGATTCTAAATTTGTCCCCCAAAGACGAGGTTTTTCTGGATGTCTCTGTGTGATTTCATCAGTTTTAGTCATTTGGCTTGACCTGTTTGCAGTTATGGATATGCGAATATCTGACCCTGTCCGGGAGACTTCGCTGGAGTTTCACTGATCACCGAGGACACGAGGAGACGTCTTATGATAGAACCCAAGGGTTAATGATGTGATTGATATGAATGTGAATACGGACAGCTCCTCCTTATTACCGCCGAGTGAAGGGCAGTAATGAAATAACTTACAGCTTATTTTCACGGGTTATTATTGTCTTTCTTCTGCTGGTCTGATTGTCGTTGAGACCGGCAGATCGGCCCCATTCGGCCCCCGTCCAGTCTAACCGTTTCTCCCGCTGTAAAGACTCAAACCTCAATCAGTCGCTGGTCTCGTCTCAGATTAAGGAGCCGTATGTCTATCCCATGCATGTTTAATACCCCTCACTCTATTACCCTCTACCACCTCTGCTGGGAGGCTGTTCCAGTTATCTACCACCCTCTTAGTAAAGTAAAAAAAATAAAAATGAATGTATTGCAATTATATAATTTGTATCTTGTATATTGTGATTTAACATTTCACCATTTATTTTTTTATATAAGGGGGGTCTTCTCAGGCCAATCACACGTAAACAGTTTTTAATGAATAAACTAAATAATTAAAATAATGAAATAAAAAACACACAATACTGAATTCTAGTACTACTTTTTTACTTATCATACTACATTAATTCTACAATGAACCTATAACTATATACAGAATGTAAACGTGACGTATTCCGGTGAGATGTTCTTACGGAATTCCCCTCATCCTGTCTTCCATCGATGAGAAGTCCACGTCATTGGCATAGTAGCAGACGGCTCCGCATGCCAGGATGACCAGCAGGACGACAAGCGCAAAGGCCACGGTCAGGTAAATAGTGGCTTTACTGCTCAGTGATTTCTCCGACCCAAAGATGGTCTTCATGATGGAATCGGAGAAACGCGATGGAGGGGCAGGAGGGGCAGGAAGCGCTATATCCAGCGACACAGGTGACCTCACAACGGCGTCAAATATTTCTCCCAGCTGGCTGTCTGCCGTGTACTCGATCCGGGATACGTTTACAAAAAAGAATTTTATGGCAATGACATCATCGTCCTCGTCTGTGATTTCACAGGCGTAGGTGCCCTGGTGGTAGGCCCTCGTCGGCTGAATCAAAAGAGTCAGGTCTTCTCCAGTATGAATGTTCTTAAAGTAGGAGAGGTCTTTTGTCCGGACTCTTTCTGCAAATTTCCACGTCACCGAAATATCCTCCGGGATGGTAAACGCGGTGTTGCAGTCGACGGATGTCCTTGCCGGTTCTCTGATGTGGACGTCTTCAAGGGGACAATCCACAGGGAGGTCGCACTCCACGTCCAGACACTCCTTGCAGCTGAACACTTGAGCCGCTTTCTGCAACCCACAAGGAGGCTTGCACGCATCGGGTTTGTGCTTTGCTGCCATGTCCTTTATCCGTGCCGTGTACTCCGTGGCAAGACGTTCAAGGCTTATAAACCAATTATCAGAGTCCTCCTTCTTGATGCTCTTGGTATAGCCTTGAAGAAGTTCCTTCACTTTGTCTTTTTGGGAGTATGGGATCAGGATCTCACTGGCATTCTGGAAAAAGCCCTTCACTTTGTCTTGACACTGTTTAACCTTCCATGATGTCCTCTCACTGATGAAGGTGCAGACATCTACCTGATCTTGTGGCGTGGTGAAACACGTGTAGCAACAGCGACTCAGTGATGGCGCTAAGCACATGACTATGAGCCACAGCGAGACGCAGCCGCGTCCGCATCCAAAATAAAGAGCTGGCATCTCGTGCCTGATCATTTGCTTCATTCGCAAATCCTGTATAAAGAAAAAATAGGATTGAGCTCAGGGGCCACCATGTTAATTATCTTGGGGCCGGTAAATGCCCCTCTCCCCCCCCCAACCCTGCAATGTTTAAGTAGTTTAAGTCCCTAAACCCTAAAGATGCTTAAGATGAGAACCAGCAACATAGTTTGATGTCTAGTCACTGGAGTCCAAGCTGGCCTCTTAATCAAAGATTGGTTATAAAGTATCAGGTTGATGTTATTTTTGGCCTGCTTGGTCTGTGGTGAATAGCGCGTTGTAATGCTGCATGAGTTGGTTGTCATCAGGGTTGATCGTCTCCAAGATGGACTCGTCGCTAGGACTTTGGTTCTGAAACAGCAGAGATATCTAAACACGTCTGTACTCACCTGTCCTCGAAAGAGACTGAGAGCCGTCTGTGACGCGGCAGCATTTACAGTCTAGGATAGAATGTTCGTGGAGCAGGCGATGATGACATCACAATGAGCAGCAAGACAGGTTGCATCATTTCGTGACGTTACAAGATACTTCCATCCTTTCAGTAGCATGCGTGTTACAGACTATTTCAGATTATTCATTCTACATTTTTAATCAAAATCCCAAGATCTCTGGATCTCTCTGACTTTTGGTCCCAAACCAGCAGATTTATGTAAAAAGTCTTCTGAAGCTGCTAACCGGTCCTTGGGAGAAGCGGTGACGCTGCAGCCTTTACTGTCTACAATAGAATGTTGATGCAGAACACAGAGGGCTGACATCATAATGGTCACTAACACAGACTGTAACATTCGATGACGTTACTGGGTCATTTAACCCTTTCAGTACATGCCTATGGGATCGCAGATAAGCTGTTTTAAGGCCATTGATTCTAAATTTGTCCCCCAAAGACGAGGTTTTTCTGGATGTCTCTGTGTGATTTCATCAGTTTTAGTCATTTGGCTTGACCTGTTTGCAGTTATGGATATGCGAATATCTGACCCTGTCCGGGAGACTTCGCTGGAGTTTCACTGATCACCGAGGACACGAGGAGACGTCTTATGATAGAACCCAAGGGTTAATGATGTGATTGATATGAATGTGAATACGGACAGCTCCTCCTTATTACCGCCGAGTGAAGGGCAGTAATGAAATAACTTACAGCTTATTTTCACGGGTTATTATTGTCTTTCTTCTGCTGGTCTGATTGTCGTTGAGACCGGCAGATCGGCCCCATTCGGCCCCCGTCCAGTCTAACCGTTTCTCCCGCTGTAAAGACTCAAACCTCAATCAGTCGCTTGTCTCGTCTCAGATTAAGGAGCCGTATGTCTATCCCATGCATGTTTAATACCCCTCACTCTATTACCCTCTACCACCTCTGCTGGGAGGCTGTTCCAGTTATCTACCACCCTCTTAGTAAAGTAAAAAAAATAAAAATGAATGTATTGCAATTATATAATTTGTATCTTGTATATTGTGATTTAACATTTCACCATTTATTTTTTTATATAAGGGGGGTAATATTCCTAATTTTGTTATTACTATTATTATGGTTTACTTCAATAAACAAAGGTATGTTTTTTGCTACATTTTTACATATATGTTGGGTTTTTTTTGCAGTTTTTATTTTAATCGTTCATATATTTTTTCTGATATTTTTCCAGCTTTTGTGCGTTTACCTGAGAAATGAAGTTTGGTTTTCCCACACAGGCTGTCCAAGCAAAAATATTTTGTTAAATGATAAAAATAAACCATACATTTTTTAAAATATTCTTACTTTACTGTATGTTTTTTCACCTGTCTAAAACATTTCTGCGCAGTACTTTGTATACATATATGTGTGTGTGTATACACATACATACATATACATAAATATATATAATACACACACATATATAGATATATATATACATATACATATACACACACACATATACATATATATATACATACCCATATATACACACACACACATATATACACACATATATACACACACACATATATACACACATATATACACACACACATATATACACACACACACACACACATATATATATATATATATATATATATATATATATATATATATCCTTTTGCTGCGTTTCCAGCTAGGGGTAAATGAGGACACCGCTCTGGTTGAATATTTTTTCCCCAAAATAAAATCCCAAATAAATTAAAATGTATAGGAAATAGATTCCAGGAACTTAGAAGAGAGGGGTTTGTGGGGGGGGGGGCACGTATAAATGTCATTTAACTCCTTTAATGTGTTTTGGTTACAAAATGAAATTGTTAGTGAGGTGAAGTCCTTCTAGCTCCGGAAGCGTTAAAGTGTCACTTAACTAACACCCTTTTTTTTCCCCCTCGGGTATTTTGGGAATGATCAGTGAATGTAAAGTGTTAATGTCTACCTGCAAAGCAGTCTAGAGCTGAAAGAGTTAATTGTGTTTCATCTGTCTCGCGTGTTTAAATTCCCTCATTGTATTAGCCTCTACCACTTCTTCTGCGTGGCTGCTCCGCTTATCCACTGCCCTCTCAGTAACATAAAAATTCATTACATTCCATCTGAGCTTCTGACCCTCTAGTTTCAGTTGATGAACTTTGGTTCTAAGATTTCTGCTCCTTGTTGCTTTTTTTCCCTGGAGGTCTGGAAGTGTCGATGAAGTAACCAATGGCCTGATATACAGGTGGGCCGCTGGCCGACAGCACCTGATACTTTCCCAAGTGTTGCATCTGGCTGGGCACTAATGTCATTTGACACTAATGACCTCATTATGATGCGATCGGCACCTGGGATCCAGACCATGACTTCATTTTTTATCTGCATAGAATGCAGCTTCATCCACCAGGTGAGGGAAACAAACCGCATTATCATTTTCTCATGTATAAGTAGCATTTATTATAGAAAACAACAATGGGGAATTGGGGAAATATTCTGATTTAGGAATATTTGGTGCCCGCCGTAAAAAGGGCGGCGTGCGCGGTCCCAGGAACGGCAGCTTTAGAACAGCGGCTGCCAGCTGATTCCCCGTTTTAAAGGACAAATGAAGAAATATTCAGAAATAGATTCTGATGCTCCTTCTGTAGTCTGCCATTCCTGTAGTGAACCCTCCTTGTATATTCCAATTACCACCTCTGCTGGAAAGCTATACTATGTAGTAACTACTATTTCAAAAGAAAAATCAATAAATGCATCACTCCTATGACGAGACTTATTACTAGGCTTTCAGGAATCAGATTTTATATGGCTTTTGCGTTTTCGGTTTATTTGAAACAAAACTTTAGACTTATTAGCGAGCCAAACATCCATTCCTGGTTTTTGCACCCTGTGGGGTTATTAACATCACCCACAAGGCATTGAAGCAGCAAATTACTTAAAAATAGAGTTTGTATGGACCTGAATGCACACGAATTATTATTATTACTATTTGTATTATTATTATTTATTATTGTTATTATTTTCACCTTAACTCCATAAAATAAACCCAATATGGTCTTATCTTACTGCACAAAGCTATAATCCCAAGGTTCTAAAGATGTCAAGCTCTAATTACCCCTAGGATGGTGCACTTTAACCCAAAATATTTTCCTTCCCCAAAAAATATTAATCCAAAAATAATTAAACCATAAAAAAAAATTATTTTTATTTTACGTTACTTTATTTATATAATTTGTAGCAAAAGAATTACAAACATTCGACAGACTATGTTACAGATAACATTTTTTTTTTTTTCCAATTAATTTTTATTGAAAGGTTTTTCAAATAACAGATAAGTATAACTTTTAAGATAGGAATACAGAAAAAGAGAAAAAAAAGGGAGGGGTTCAGCTACTTACAATAGTTAATGTAAATTTTTCATATATACTGTAGTACATCCATATGAGAGTATAATGAGATGTACAATCACAAGGTACAATCTTAATATATCACAGTTGAACTTAGAAAATGACACAGTACACTTCTCTTTTTTTCTTTTTTTCCCAAGTAGAGTCCCATTCTGACCTAAATTTGTTACGAAGCTTCCTATCAAATTCATCCCAATGGTACTTTAATGTAGGGTATTCTATCGTCAAATGACGTACACTGAGTTCTAAAGATTTATTTTCTTTATAAAGTGTCAACAATTCTTGTGTATTTGGGACAGTTTGTTTACCCCAGTGTCTAGGGAGAATAGAAGTGACAGCAATTAATAAATGGGAAAGGATAATTCTCTGTACTTTGGGAATAACATTGGGAATCACTTTGAATAAAACCATCTTTGGGGTCAGAGAGTTAATAGAAGTTGTTATTAATTTGACCATTGTGAGAATATGTGACCAGAAGGGGGTCAGTTTGGTACAGGACCACCATATATGTTCCATATGTCCTACTGCTCCACAGCCTCTCCAACAAAGTGGGGACTGAGATGATTTCATAATATTGAGTTTAGAAGGATATAAATACCATCTATAAAATATCTTAAGATGGTTTTCCCAATGCGAAGCACACTGAGTGACCCCTTGTAGACCATTTCTAATCCTAAACCATTCAGACAGATCCATTTCAAAACCTAGTTCTTTTTCCCAACTAATCATATGAGAATGTTTATTAGAAAGACTAGATGAGAAGTAACTATAGCACTTGGTGATCATGTGTGCTTTATTGGGATGGTTTAAGCAGATGTTCTCTAGGTTTGTGAGGGGTATTGACCAGTCCTTCATGTCTTCTGCAGGGCAATCAATGGAACTTCTAATAACATTTAGTATGATGTCATATTGAATCCGCATTGTTTCTGGTAAATTGTATTCTGCCTGTAGAGTGTCAAATGCCTTAATAGTGTTGCCCAAGAAAAGATCGTTTACATAATGAAATCCATAAGAGTTCCATGTATCTGTGTCAATATTTTCAGGTGTTTTAATCGGGGCTATAGCTGTAAGTGGGGTGGCTCTAGAGCCTCTTTTGAGCTGGAGTGTGTTACATAAAGCATTCCAAGAGTAAGTTGTTGCTCTAAGAGGTGGAGGCCATTTCACCTGGTTTATTTTATTGTCAAGGTTGTACCATAAGGCATCTAATGGGGAAAGTGAGCCTAATATAAATTTTTCTATGTATACCCACTTTGGCTTGTCAGAGTGAATATAAAATTTTATATTGGTGGCTGTGTTTGTGGCTAACTAATATTTATGGAAATCAGGGATGCCTAATCCACCATGTATCTTGTTTCTCTGTAGAACTTCCAGTTTTATTCTTGGGAAAGATTTTCCCCATATATATCTTCTGATATCTGTTTTTATCATTTTAAAGAATGTTGAGGGAAGTATTATTGGAACTGTGCGGATTATATATAGGAGTTTTGGAAACAAAGACATTTTAAGGGCGGCAACTCTGCCTAGCCAGGACAGCTCATATTTTCCCCATGACCGGAGTTCTTCTCTTAGCAAAGGCCAAATCTTTTTAAAATTATATTCATAAAGATTAAACAAATTTTTAGTTAACTGTATCCCCAGAAATGATATGTCCTTAGTTTGCCAGATAAAACTGTACTTTTGTTTAAGTGAATTCAATGTGTCAGAAGGTATATAATATGGAAGAGCTTGTGTCTTTGTGATGTTTAATTTATAATATGATATATTTCCGAAATCATGCAATATTGAAAAAAGTGCATCTAGAGATTCTTCAGGGCGGGTTAAAGACAGCATTATATCGTCGGCATATAGACCTAGCTTGTAGGTATTGTCACCTAATCTGACACCATGTATGTTATCGGCTTCTCTTATTTTATCTGCCAATGGTTCTAAGGCTAGTATGAACAAGATAGGTGATAATGGGCATCCTTGTCTAGTACCATTTGATAAATGGAAAGGTGTGGAGATTGTACTTGAGGTGGAGACGACTGCAGCAGGGTGACTATAGAGGGCCATCACCATTTTAATAAATTCTATGGGGAAACCTTTGTAAATTAAGACCTGTTCTAAATATTTCCAGTGCACTCTATCAAACGCCTTCTCTGCATCCAAAGAAAGGAGCAGAGAAGGCATCTGTTTTGAAGACATCCAGTAAGTGAGATCAATAAATTTTCTTGTGTTGTCAGATGGTTGTCTATCTTTCATAAATCCCACCTGGTCGTTATCAATGAGGTAAGGCACAATATTAGATAGTGTTTTTGCTATTACTTTGGCGTAAATTTTTGAGTCATTATTTATTAATGAAATGGGCCTGAAATTGGCACATGTGTCTGGTGTTTTTCCTGGCTTGGGAATAGTGATAATTTTTGCCGTCAGAGATTCTTGTGACATCTGCCCTTTTGATTTGTATTCGTTGAACATGGATGTCATATGTGGTGTTAGTAGGGGTGCATGTGTCTTGTAGTAAAGCATAGTGAACCCATCTGGGCCAGGTGCTTTTCCAGATGGGAAACTTTTAATAGCTGTTCCTACTTCCTCCTCTGATATTGGGTCAGTCAAGGTGGATATATCCTTTTGCTTCACTTTTTTATGAGTTATTGTTTCTAAGAAACCTTGTATGTCTGCTATAGATGGTTGAAAAGTATGAGGATCATCTTTCAGATTATAAAGGCCTTTATAGTATGTAGCGAATTTTTGACCTATCTTAGAGGGGTGTGTGATTTTTGTGCGATCTTCATTTTTTAGGTATGCTATACGAGTTTGTGTCGACATATTTTTAAGCTTGGAAGCTAGAAGAGACGAGGCTTTGTTACCTTTTGAGTAGTATGTGATTTTTAATTGCCTAATCATTCTAGCTGTGTGTTCTAGTCTTATGATTTCAATTTTTTCCTTTGTGTCTTTTATTATTTTAGACAACGACTCTGAAGGACCAAATTTGTTCGCCTGTTGTAAGTTATATAGTTCCCTTTCAAGGGATATTGAAGAAGATCTAGCTTTCTTTTTTAGGAAGGATGCTCTTTGTATGAAATAACCTGAGGGTAGCCTTATGGGCGTTCCACAGGGTTTCCTTTGAAATATCTTCTGTGTTATTTTCTTTAAAGTAGTTTTTCAAATTCGTCTCAACTAACCGTGTGTTCTCTTCTCCTATTAGGAGATGATCTCCAAGTCTCCATGATATGGGGGTGTGAGAGTTGAAATGTTCTTTAATTTGTAAAGTGATAGGGGCATGGTCGGACCAATCTATTGTTTTAATTTCTGATTTTACAATGTGTTGTAGCATGTTTTCCTCTACCAGAAATCTATCAATTCTTGAGTACATATTGTGGGGTGTGGAGTAATATGTGTAGTCTCTAGTATCATCATGAGTCACTCTCCAACTATCATAAAGCCCATTCTCAAAGAGTTACTTGGAGCATAATGTAGCAGTTTTTGCCATCTGATTGTGCTTTTTTGATATCTGTTTTTGTCTCACTGTGTCTAGTTCAAAGTCGATTACAAAATTTCTCCTTTTTTGCTGCATTATAGCTCCACTCTATCCCTTATCTTTCATTTCTTATTTATATTATATATATATTTTAAATAGATTTATATTTTACCTTTTAAAATTGTTTTTTTTCTCTCTATTTAGTATAATATTACATTTATATAGATGTATAATATATTATATTTTATATTGGGGTAATATTTATTTATAAATTTTTACATCTAAAATACATATATTATATATTATAACATTTTATCTTAATATCTCCGATATATATTCAACACACATCATAATAAAATATAGTATTTTATCTTATTTTTCTATTATATCTTAGCCATTTTTACATATGTATTTACAATATACTGTATTAACTATAATATTTTATTTTAATATCGTAGTACTTTGTACATATAGATTTGCAATATATTATACAGACAGAACCACTTCCTTTATCGATTTTATACAAGTAAATTAACACTAATTTTCTTAGTAATAATAGAACTAGATCCCCATCACCTTGATCTCTATATTCATATGACACTTCTTCTATTTTCACTCTTTTTAGTATCTTTATTATCCTAAAAATATGTTTTATTTTTATCTCACTATTTTTCCATGATATTTAACATATAATCTATCATGGATAATTATCTGGTTTATTTAATCTCTATTGTAAAAGATGGAATACATTTCATTTATATAAATACACAAAAATAAATTCAGACACTTTATTTTATTTATTTTATTTTTATTTATTTGAATTTTTCTTCACTTTATTCACATAAATGTATTAAAAACACAGCCACATGTAACAGTAATAATTTAAATAAATTAACATATCACACTCTATGATATTCTTACATGAATAAATTAAATTAATTAAATTAATTATCTAAGCACATTTCTTTTGAATAATAGTCATAAATATTATACACGTAGTTTTCATAACACAAATGATTTAATATTTGCATAGACACTTTAGAAAGGGTTGTAACACACTCGGGGTATTTGCCTTCTTCTGTATTCTCCAAGTCTTCCTCCTGTCCCGTCTTCCTCCCGTCCGGTCCATTTTTTCAGATATAGCGGTCGATTACAAGTTCACTTACCTGTTAGATTAATTCTAACCATTTGTATTCTTTCATTTCCCATGTATTGGGAGAATCGCGGCATGATCTCCCCAAACGAAGGCTGAAACTTCTGGTCGATCTCGGGGTTTAAAGATACACGAGACGCGATAGTCATTAAAGAGGAGGGACGAGTGGTGCGCGATGACGCACACAACGTGCAACAGAGCGTGATGACGTACACGGAAATTCAGACATATACGGAATACGACCACCTTTAAAGAAAGAAAAAACGGACAGCACATAATACATCCATACGCAACAAGACGCGATGACGTACACAGCACGCAACGAAACCATTGGACGAGAGAGGGATGACGTGGGACAACACCTATACGGAAATATTTATAAAAATACTACAGAAACAGAAGAAAACTACTCACCGAATTGAGAATACTTCTACTGAAGAAGCCAAGTTGGCGAAACGCGTTTGGAAGGACTCATTTGAACTTTATTTTCATTCCAGAATCAGTGGTTTGTTTACATTCACGCACTGATGCACTTTGGGTGCTTGGACTTAATGTAAGTTCTTTTTTGCTGGTCAGATTGACTCTTTTTACTCTATTTATATTTTTAATTTATATTAAAGATACCTTTACACCAATGTATTTTGTATTACCTTTCTAACTTATCATAAAATTTGGTCTGAATCTATTTTGCTTGCCATGCATAAGTCTAATATCTACCTTCTTTTATCTTAGCGCTCCCTTTCCATATACTGTGAATATTGGCATTGGACAGCGTATTCAGCATCATCGTCCATTCTTCAAGTGATCAAGGTGGATGGAATGATATAAATGGGCAATGGCGATGATGAGTTGGCCCTGGCACTTTAAGACCAGCGGCCGTATGATGATTTAAGTGCCGCTGACGGCTGGATATGCCTGGCCGCACCTGGATATGCCTGGCCACACGTTGCAGCAGATCAGGTGAGTGAGTGCTGCTGTCAGCCATCAGCGCTCCAGGCCTGGTTTGCCAGATGGCCAGATCATTATCTGCATGCCTTGACCCTTTGGTAGTCTTAGTTTACGAGACTATCCCTTGCCTTTATACTTCACCTTGGTTTCCATGTCCCAGAGGCTGCAAAGTATCCAAAAGCTCAACATCTGAGGATAAAGGGCTAATCCTTTTCAGCATCTCTAATAGTTGCACTAGACTCATACCAATGCCATGGACTCACATACATTATGAGAAAAGAAAAAATGTCGGTGCGCTAAGCTAGTCTCAGGCTCAAATAATACAAATGTATAATATGAGGCCTACCAAACAGTGTGAGCATGCTGCAAATACAGTGTGTTGGCTGTACAATGTATACAAAAAACAAAAATACTGTCTGCGCTTCTCACCCTAATAAAGTTGGCAACAAATATATAAACATAATATAATATAAATAGATAAACATAATATAAATGTATAAACAGTATTCATGTGCTTCCAATGTATTTCCCAGGTTTACAGCAATAAATCTAGCAGTGTTCTGGCTGTGCCATTGATTTTGACTGCTCTGGAAACAATAGGCTTTGCTATAGGAAAGGTAAAGTAGATCCACCTAATGTCTTCATCAGTAGCTCATTGAAAGGTAGTCAATTGATAGTTGTCCTTGTAAAGATAGATTCTACATGAATTATTTCAAGGCTAATTCCCAGTTGAAGAAATGCCTTGGCCAGTGGAAGATTAGTCGCTTCCCCAAAAATGTATGACTACTATTTAACTCCTTGCTCGAAGGTGTGTCCAATAGTCTTACTCTTGTGTAACCGCTTTACATTATGCCATGTGTATTATCCTAATCTGTCTATCCTAATGCAAAAACAAGAATTATAATTACTGTTTCTTTGAATGAAATCTTCTGAGCGTGTTGCAGAATTCTAATCAGATACATATTGCATTCTTGTAGCAGTATGTCTTATCTATAGCAAAATTCCAATTAATTTTAAAATGCTAATAGCCTATACCAAGTAGTTCTTTAATTGGTTCTCAGCCAGAGGGATTAGAGTTTGTTTTGGGATATTTTGCTGGAAAATGGGGAAAATGGTTTTTAGTTCAATGTCAGTTATCATTAGTGATAACATTTCTGAACGCCGAAGAGTTCTCCAACACAGAAAGACGAAAGAGCTCAGACCAAGAGAATGGACACGTTCTGTTTTAATATCACTTTAAATGATATAGTTTGTTTGAACACATTCTTCTGCACAGATATTTTTGATATTTAAGTCCCATGTAGTTGTAACATATCTTTGATTGCTTTTCCCATATAATATAATTAGAGCTTACGTGTATGTTTTGTTTCTTTTTTTGTTTTATGCTTGCCTATATCCCTGTCCTTTACTTTGGGTTCTTCTCACGCCTGCTTGCCATCTGGATCTGCATTGGCACCTGAACTATTGGACTAGGCTTGAACATGGATCCTGCAGGTATGAGTTGGACTTGTCCTTGTTTTGGTACTGGAAGTAAGCACTGAAGACGAAGCACAGGGGAGGCGCAAGGGCTCCATGACAGTGCAAGTCTCACCGTAGGCATAGAAGGGGGTTAATTACTCAGGATATGGGGGTTGGACGAGTGGTGTGTGAAGCTGGGTCGATTTAGGAGGGGGTTCACATTATGGGTAAGTTAGGAAAAATATAAGGTTGATGCAGTTAGATTTGGGCCGAATGATTTTTCCGCACTAGTGCAATATTTTGATAGCCATAGCTTTGTCAAAGCAATTTGCAGGGCGTTTAGAGTAATGCATGTGGCGTGTTAAGGTGTGTAGTAGAGGACTGCACTGGGAGGCGGGTGCTGCGGGTCCCGCGGGACCCGCCAAAAAACTTGCGGGCGCGGGCGGTCTTGCTGGGGCTGCGGGCGGGAGTGGGCGGTCAGGCACTGTACCTGCGGGTCCAGGTAATCCCGCGCAGTCCCGCAAGGCTGCCTTCTTGCTGCTCCCTTACAGCGTCTCCTAGCTTGCTCCGCCCAGGAACAAAACGGAGTCACGTGATGTGGCGTCACTTCCTGTGACTCCGCCTTGTTCCTGGGCGGAGCAAGAGAAGGGACGCCGTAAGGGAACAACTCGAGGGCAGCCGCGCGGGACTGCGCGGGAAATCAGGTAAGGAGGCGGGCATGATTGGCCACAAATGTGGCGGGAGCGGGCGGGATTGGCCACAAATGTGGCGGGAGCGGGCCGGATTGGCCACAAATGATGTCCTAATTTAAGAAGGGGTGGGTCCCGGGGAGGGGGTCTCTGGTTGATGCCTTGTGTTTTACATTTGTTAACGAACCCTGTGGCCATTACATTCAAACCTGTCATGCGTTGTGTCTTTATTTTAGGCATTTGAATGGGGGGGGGTTTGAAGGCAATGATGCGTGCAATTGTCATGCATATGACTGCGGCCATTCTGCATATTGGGCTCCCTCTCAAAACACAACTCTTTGGGGCTCTTACAAGATGGCCCAGATAGCTGTGTGAGTCTCATAGCACTATGTCTGGATGTAAACTGACTTGAATCTGCCTAAAATAATGTCATTGTTAAGTAAACTAAATAATTCAGACTAATTAACGGCATGTAAAATACCTCATGCCTCAAAAAGACAAAGAGTTAAATTGCTGCGAGTGATCATACAGAATTTAACCAGGATCGATCAGCACTAAAATCTACCATTGACCCAAATGCTGTTAAACTGTGACGTCAGATTCCAGTGAAACTGGTCTTTTCAACACAGAACTTTACACTTTAATACATAAGTCTGTTTTAACACTTTCACAGCTGAGCCACACATACAATTACATACTACATCATACATTTATGTGACTGTAAATTAACAGGGAAGCTGCAGCTCCTGGAAATATAATGCAAATCCTCACTTAATATGTATTTAAATGAACTGGTAATTCATAAATAAGTGAGGGACGATAAAACTACTTTTTTGTTTCCTAAGTTGCCATATTGATGTGATTTTTCAGCAGACAATGAAAGCTTAAAACGATGTATTTTAATGAGGCAGCCTGACGGCGAGTTATCCTTTTAATGCAGGGTCCTGTCTAACACACACCATGACACATATTTATTAGATGCGTGGGGAAATTGCATGGTGTCAACAGCATTAGTGGGGGGTGATGTGGTGGGAAGGAATGCATCTCACCTCCCTGATCTCTTTGAATCACAATGATACATACTATCATACTTACACTTTAGAGCAACAGTCTGTGCACTGGGTATAAATATACCCCCTCTTTGGAAATAATAATGTTAACGGAAGCTCTTCTATATATTTTACTACCACAACCATTAATTTATAACATGCAAAAATAAATGCAACATTGTGGAATTCCTTAGACTGTGAACTTTGAAGATTATCCTTCCATTCCACTAATATGTTTTCAGTTTGAACACGATTGGGTCTCATATTGTACTGTACTGAGGAATATGGAATATTGCCAAAGTACCTGTCACGGTCATACTTATTTTAATAGGCTTTTCTGCCACTATTGTGTACTTGCCTGCTTGACTTCTTTTTTGCATAGTATGATGTCATAGTCACACAAGAAGCTCCAGGCCCATGAACCTCTTAATCCAGTGATTCCTCCAGTGCCTTGGATTGCAAGAAATCAGGAGGAAGACTAGGATTGTCAAATACATGTTGTAGAAAGGGAATGCAATGGGGACAGGAGATGGAAATGAAGGACAGAGAAAGAGTAGTATTAAAAAGACTGGGATCCACATCAGAAGGGAGAATAATTAGAGTAGGAACACTTAGAAGACATCAAAATGACAAAAAAAGAACAATCTAATAAAGGAGACTATGGTAAAGTGTGCAAGACACAGAGGGGAAAGATGATTTGGGAGCAAGGGGGAAAAGGGAAAGGGCACTGGGACAAGAGATACCCAGGAGATAAGATAAAGGGGAAAATCAGAATGAGGTAAAACAAAGACTTTGTTCTAGAAAGAAGAAGGTAAACTATACGACAAAGAGAGATGGGAGACATATGAACAAAGGAGATAAAATATATATATATTTGGCCTATATATTAACTAAGAAGCCAGATTTATGGCTCTACCTATTAATATGTTGGACACTCATTAACATAGCTGTATCTCTTCTGATCTAAGGGTTTGGAAGTCATGCCAATATCTTCTGTAAGATATTGGCTCTTTATTTATGTAATAAGTTGTAATACCATTTGGCATACAAACATATTTAAATCTGTATTGCAGTTTATAGAACCAATGGCCAAGTATTCCTTTATTGGATATTTGCAGAGAAACATTAATTCAATTATTTCCCTGCCAGCGATTTGAAATATATGAAATACCCCTTCCTGGCACTGGATCTCAGGTATCGGTATCCTGCGTGAAAATGATAGATCCCCTGTCTCATACACCACTTTACTGGGTCATGGCCAATTTTGCAATAATGGTTTAAGCATGGTTAGGAACAAATATTAATCTCCTCCATGCGGTTTTGACTGGACATAGTTGGCAAGTGTGACAAAGGGGTTTTATTTATTAAAAGCTGATAAGTGCTTTATCAAAGTGAATTTCTCATTAACGTCTACAGGTGTTTCTATGCAATCATGTCCCTTCTTTTGTTTTCTTTCAGACGCTGCATTTTAGTTTTGCTTCGGGAGAAAATGAAACATGGATTCTATTTCCGAACTTTATTGTTATAAGAGATGTAGGAAATATATGTTGCCTCTGCTTAAGCCAAGGGTAGCAGCAAAGAGAATTAGCTCATGTCCTGCTGTTGCTGGATGTCTAAAGGCCCTATTTTATTAATGGGTTAATGATGAAGATTTAGTTAGGAAGAGGCGAACATCAGGGGCTCAGAGAAAAAGTGTGGTCAATGTCACCTGGTGGTAGGATAATCTCTAAAGCACAGTTGTGAATTTGCTCATGCAGATGCAATGACCTTGAAATAATTACTGAGATGATAATCCTTTATGTTTATTGGAATATAGCATATTTCTCCCTCTGCTGGCTGCAAGCTGGCACTGAACTAACTTGGATTTCTGCTTACAAGGACATGTGCACAGCAGCCTAGGGCAACAGCAAAGGGGTAGCAGGTCGACTGTAGACATCTGGGCACTTCTCACACTTAGGAGTGCAATGAAGCATCGGGACATGGTGTCCCACAGTGTGTAGCTCCAGACCTGTCCCAAAGAAGCAGAGATGATTTCTTACTACACTATATATAACCCTTAAGAGCCTTGATCTGCATGTAGGATGGAGAGAGAATGTAACAGGGAGAATGTAACAGTTTTGCGAGCTGTTACAGCCACCTTTGCCCCCAAACAGCTTGTCTGTTCCATCCTTTCCTCCCATACAACTTGTCTGTGCCATTTGCCCCATACAGCTTGTCTGTGCCATCTTTTGCCTCAGACAGCTTGTCAGTGCCCCCAAACAGCTTGTTGATGCCATATTTATCCACAAACAGCTTGTCAGTGCCATCTTTACCACCAAGCAGCTTGTCAGTGCCCCTGTGCAATTTTTGACACCAGCTTGTCAATGCCCCAAAAAGCCTGCTTGTGTAATATTTGACCTCCAAACAGCATGTCTGTGATATCTTTGCCCCCCAAATAGCCTGCCTGTGCCATGTTTGCCCTCAAACAACCTGCCCGGGGGGCATGCCTACACCACTTACCTGCGAGAGTGGTTTGTCTCTCTTCCTCCATGCTGTGTGCGAAATGGTCCAGCATGCAGGCAGTGGATATATCATAAAATAATATTTACCCCTTTTTTAAAAAAGACTGATCAAAAAATGTAGGTCAAATAAAAAGTCATACACACACATACGGCCCATCTGGCACAGCAGACAAAGTACCCCATGCTGACCAGATCTACTGCTCTAGCATAAAAATAGCTGTAGTCTACGCTTATATCAGGTGGCTTCTGGTCTTAACTGTACACTTTTGAGCCCTCCAGTAGTTACCCAATATTACATTTCTGAATCTTTCTTTCTACCTTTTTTTACCCAACATGAAGAAACCTGCCCAACAGTACACCTTTTCCTTTATCTTACAAAAGATGGAACTATAGCTATATCAGACATGCCCAGAAAAGGGTTACCTACTGAGAGACTCCTATGTCATCTGACATGTTATCCTCTGAACAGCAGGACTGGAAGATTAATGTCACCATCAACCAGTGACAGATTTATGTTAGGCAGACTTACTTCCTTTGCAATTCTGCAATAATTTTCTTTAAAGAGAACCTTAACAAACCAGTTTTATATGGAGCTATAGGTTAAACTAAAATGTAATCTAATCTGCTCTTTCTGGCCCCATTACTCCCAGAGTTATTATCAATTACTGGGGCAGACTGGCCTTTGCGCCATAATTCATGTGTAGATGTGTTGGCCTTCACCACTTTGAAAACCTAAGAATGGGATTTAATTAAGGATTGTCTTCAGACTTATTTCTGTATATACCATGTCAGAACTGCAGTACATGACTGAGTTTATGCTGGGATACCACCGGCTTCAGGAAAAACGAGTTCATGTAAGCAAACCCAGTCCATAGGAAGTATACATAAAACAAATCTGCTGTTTAGAATTACTAGACTGTAACCATCTACCTTCATTATATCTGCTTGCAGACAGTGGCAGGACACCGCTGCATCAGACATATAGATTTTTTATAAACTTTATGAGCCCTGACATCTATACACTATTACCTTGTTTAGTGCTGGAGATTCATTTTATAAATACTTGATTTCTTTTTGGATTCAGTTCCCTGGAGTGTAAAAGCTCAGATCTGATTATTTTAATGATCCTAAGAACAGTCCGGTGAATCCACAGGAATGGAGGGATCTCATAAAAAAAGAGTGTTTTAAAAAACGTCCTAGACCATGAGATTTGTAATTTATGACAGTTGTGCTACTTGATCATATAAATAGTCAATGAAGACATGTCAGATGTGTGTATGTGACAAACTAGTAACCCTTGGAACCCTTCTTATATCCCCTGTTTTTACTTTTCTGTATGTCTATGAGGGGAATATCAAGTGTTAAGGTTTGATCTACAGCCAGAGGTGAATTACTAGGAGAGATCATTGAACTTATTCATTGAAGAGGCTCTTTTTTGTGGAATATCCCCTAGTCAGTGAATGTCTGTATATGACTTCTCCTTTGCCCACAGTTACTGCTGTTATGAACCAGCAAATGCAAAAGGCAAGAACGTCCTTTAGAGAGTGTCATCTAAAATCACTTCACTAATTTAGGATGCCAGGCATTCTTCTTCAAGTGTAAATTATGAAACCTCCTTTACAAAACTGCCAACATGGGAATTCTTTTAAGGAAAAAAAAGATTAGATGGCACCTTAAGGATAGCACTTTATGGACAAAGGGCAGCAGGTAACCAATGTTTAATGGTATATACCAAGTACAATATTTACCTTTTTGCTCACTAATTTGGAGCTTTTTTTATTGAAAGCTGATATATACTCTGTTGAACAGTGTAAGGTTATAGATTACACTTTTACAGATGAATGGCTACTACTAGATCTTGAAACTTCTGTTCTGAACAAAAAACCAAGTCAACTTGATACATAGATAATTATTAGACAGCAGATAAAAACCACTAGGCCCATCTACTCTGTCTGTTTTCCTACTGTAAAGACTCAAATCAGTCTTCGGCCTCGTATTAGATTCAGTAAAGCCATTTTCCTATTTCATGCATGTTTAAACTCTCCTACTGTGTTAACCTCTAAGCATTAAAACAAGATGTTCAATATGATAAACAAGGTAAAAGATAACATGAAAGCAGACACAGATTGTCGGTGCTGCTATGTACTGATATGGTACACAGCACTGACTACATAATGATAACAGAACAGACCATGAAATGTCAGCAATGTCAAATTTAAAAAATATTATGATTTTTATGTTATTTTTTTAATGTTATTGATCATACAATGGAGGATTTTTGGAGCACTCTCATGTTGTGTACAGCTAACCAGTGCTGGTGCTAATTAATGGCAAAGGTAAGAAGCCCCTTTGTTACCCCACAAACACAAGCTTTGTTATATTATTGGAAACATCACATACTTACAGTATCATTAATCTAAACAAGGGAAGTAAAGTAAATAAAGATATAATAACAAAGCGTAACTCCTCAGGGAGTTTTTGACATTACTAATATATTTCTTCTGGGATCAATCTTTTTTTATTTAACTTAGTCACATCCTTAAGTATTGATTTCTTAACTCTTCCCTGCCAACAGACATGGCGCCATCATTGTTTTTTAATGGTTTTGAACCCGCTGGCAGCACAAGTGGCAACTTACTTTGCTCTTAATTTGAATAACTGGCTCTGTTCTTGATAGAAGGGATCATGTAATTTATTATTGTATCCCTGCAGCAATTAAGCATGTAATACATTGAGATATCAGAGTAACATCCTTGTCTTTAATAATTGTTGCATTGACCTGGAGATGATGATAGTTATTCTGCAAACTATGTACAAAAGGACAGATTTATAATATGCAGTTATGAGTGTTATCAATAATTTAAACCAGGAACTCTGGTTTGCCTTTGAAGGACTTCTGTACCACCACTACAGATGTAGGTATCCACTTATGAACTCTCCATCAAAAACCTCAGTACAGCCAAAAAAACTACACATGTTGTAGCTCTTATAAGTCATATGTTAGAAGATGATTCAAACTACTCTTGATATTTTTTTTTTGGCAAATAACAATAGTGGGAACGAAGCTATTGGTGTACATTCACGTAGGCTTAGCTTGAACATAAAATTCCTTTATAGTTTTACTTTTTCTAGCCCAAACCCAAATATTTTTTATATGTAGAGTTATGCGCCTCACTGCACCATGGCAATTATTACTTTTCTAGCCAAAGAGGCTGCTTTATGCTGCTCTTAGACCCAAAGGGGTTTCCCCAACCATTTAGCGCAGCATTGACCAGAATTCTTCTATGTAGCCGTCTATATACTATTTGGAAACATTGGCTTTGGTGGTGAACATTAAATTAATTACGTAAAGCAATACATCCTATAGGTTTGTCTGGCAGACAGACATCCATGATAAAAACCCTCCAGCTAATTGGCCGCAATAAGGGAACACATTCAGAGCACAAAACATGGCATGCATTTTCTTTCCATCTGTCTTGAAGTTTATCTTGTGAGACAGACACATCATTACATATCTTATGAGCTGATTTTAAAACTTTTGCACTGTAAAGCCATATTTAAGCACATTTCTTCCTAGCACAGGAACATGAACCATGCAACTGCTATAAGGAGATCAATCAAAACCTAGTCAATTGAATGTCTTGTCAAACCCTATGAAAATTTAAACCTACAGGAAACCCACATAGTGCATGGCATGTGCTGGTCATGAACATGTGAAATGTATCTGTATGTATCTATATGTTCCCCTTCAAAATTGGTGATATGGCAACCCCTACTAATGGGCCTTACTGTTGCAGAAGTCAGATGATCATTCCACTCTTACCTTTAAATACACTAATTAAACCCAAGTCATTGTGTTTACAGATTAGCATAAGCAATATCTCTATTAAAATAAACACCATTGTATGTGTATATCATGGGAGCAGCCATGTTAACTTGTCAGGCTGTACATAATCATTCCTCCCCTATTGTTAAGTTGCTGATTGTTGTTGATTGGTTCATGCAAGTTTTGCAATAGAAAAGGGATGAGAAGGGATAAAAAGTCAGGACAAAAAATATATTGGATAACACAAGATTTGTCAGAGTTTTCTCACATATCTATGTCATACCTATGGACATCCTAGAACTCCCTTTCATGTACATCTGTTATAATGCTGTAGGTCAGAACTGACATGTTTTATTCATAGCAATGTGTAAACTGTAAACCACTGCACCAAAAGGTGTGACCTGTTTACATTTGAATGCGGACTAAATATGTGTTACTTTCCACAGCCACATAGTGTCACCATTTCTCAATCCAGATTGTACCAAATTGTACAAAGAATCTGGAGGGCACGCAGCTCAGTGATTTATTAGTGTTTGTGTTCATCTAGCTTCTGCTATAGAAATGACTTTGGACAGATTCCATGGGTGTGAGAGTTAATTCCATGCTCCCTGCTGCTCCTAGATTTTTTTTTAGAGCGTGATGAATATGCTTGTAGATTTCTACAAAGACAAATAGGTTACATCTTCATGTTAGTGTGAGATGATTTAGTAACAAATCAAAGCATTTGGAACAATACAAATGTTGTTATTAAAATAATTTTTCATGTAGTTTTAACACATAATAAACAACAGAAAATGTTTAATATCCAAAACAATAAAGAAAATCAAATGAGACACTACTCTACCTGAAGAGCTGAACATAAGTATGGCAACCATCAGTGGCTCATATAGTTTATCTAACATTCCTGGACATGCAATGTAATACCAAAATATTTATACCCCTAATCACAATGGGATCCATAACAGTACCATGTTCTCATATACTGTATAACAGAAAATGTTCATTCATACACTTTGTCCATACAGTATGTCAACCGCTTCTTCTACTGGTCAATCCCACTCCAATTGTTTAGGCTATAAATACAACAAAGGCATTGTAATCTCTAAGCTCTGGCAGGTTTGTGGCCCTCAATGATGGGATACATATCTCTCATCTAACACCAGAAGCCTCCATTGTAGATATATAACATATACTCCGTTATCCGTGATACTACAATATATCTACTCCGAAGGAGATATTGTAGCATAACGGTCCAGATTCTGGGCAGCCCTAAGATATCAAGTATTTTTAAAGATTATCAAAACATCATCGTGATGGAGGTATCCTAAACAGTACATATGAGGCAAATCATAATTTAATGTATTTGTTAGTATGTGAGTTCCACTGTGTATTGTTATATTTACCATCCCATAAAAACATTCCTATTTTTTGTGATACATTTTCTTATGGTACCTTTGTGTTTGTGTTAAGATTCCAGGAAAGAAAAACATCATAAAGCATTTTTTTTCTGATTATGGCTTTTGCTGAGAGGCACACAGGACTGCGTTTTCTGATCATCTCTTGGTGCTTCCTACTGTGATATGATTTGGTTAGTACTTTGGCCATGAGCAGCTGTATATAGCACTGAGTTACTGCCCAGCCTTAAATTTTAAGCATAAATTTAATATAACCTTCATTCATTTATTTTCCTGCGTAAGACATGCAGAAACAGCGGCGTGGGTGTACGGTTACCGCTGCACAAATAACATTCTACATTGTTTTCTAGGTTTCAAAAGAAAGAAAGAACAATGTAATTATTGTGATTATTTCCAGGCTGCAGCTGGCTAGACTAAGGCTTAGGCAAATTCTATAAAAAAAATATTCTTACACTACATATCGCATTGAAAACCTGCAGAAAAATAACATTTTTTCCCCTTGCAGTTGTCAGTCAAAATTTACAGTCTACCTTAACCATTTCTGTGTGATAAACTACTGCCCATCTGGAACAAGAATGTAGTGTATCCAGGGCTTAGTCTACACTGTAGTAATAGAATGTTTCAATAAGAAAACGGGTGCGCCAGGGGTTCATACAGTGAATGGGAGAGAGAAGAGGAAGAAATGTCCAAGGGGGAGAAGGAAAACGTTTTGGTGCTCGCTGCTAGAGACATCTAATTGGAAAAGTTCCCAAAGGCCCCCAAGAAGTCACTTGCAACAGATCAACTGTTACAAATTTATGTACACGCTCATTGAAGAATTCAATAATTCCTGTGGACCATAACTGGGTATTAACTAACACTGGCAGAAATGTTCCCAAGGTACCTTCAGTGGTCCTCTTGCATCAGACCTTTAGATAATATGGCATTCGCATTTCACAAAGTAAACCTAATTTGTGATTTAAAATCATATAATTATGTATTGTCTTTGCAAGTTAATTTTCTGTTTTTGTAGTTAAGGAACTTTTCCACTTTATTCTCGTGGGTCTGAAGCATCTATATCGTTTGTGAGTGCAACTATAACACAATTCACATCAATTATTGATTATACACTCTGCACTATATTATATTATTTTTTCCCCTATATGTACCTGCGCCCCAAATCATCTGTTTATATGTAGTTAAAAGTACAGATTATAAATAGAAATTAAAAAAAAAAACAATGATACCTTACGTTCATTTCTTATTTTCTTCTTTAAGTAAAATGTGTATTTGTTTCTCTCTCCTTCCTTTATACTACTGCAATGTCCACAAACACCTTTTCTGTCCTTCAATCCCTTCACTAGGCTCTTAATGTTTAGGTCCACAGGTAAAGTAATTTACCTCTTCTTTCAAAATCACTCATGACCTTTGAGTCCACTAATGTAGTTGGCCACCTTGCATGTTGTTAACATGTTCTTTCTTCAGAATTTGCAGTGTTCTGTCCTCCTACATCTCAAATGTCTTCCATCATATATGGTCTGCATGTCTTCTGCCAAACCAAGATATGTATGTTCCCACGCAAAAGAAAAAAGAAATAGCCGGAAGAAATGAAAGTACAACAAGTGAGATGGGAATAAACAGAAAAGTGAGAGCAAGCATTAAAGCTGTTCCTACACTTCTGTCCCACGTTGAACCCTCCAATCGCTCCCAAAGGATTAGGGAAAGAAAGGAGCTGTCCACCCATGAACCCAAACATTGTTTGTCACATACAGTCAATGACAGGCGAACAAGAAAGGCCTACATATAGATAATTTGGGAATAAGGATCATCTGGCCCATAATAATTTATCCACCAGGGACAAATGATGTGTAATATTCAATTTGATCTACTCAATTCTACCAGACACATTAGTTATAACTAGCACTAATTGCCAATGTTTAAATACAAAATCAACTCTCACCAGTTTGTCATTTTAGTAACTCTATGGATATTGGTATAACAACAAAGAAACAGTTTTGTGCCTGTTTTTTTGTGTCGTATGACAATTAACTGTTCCCAGCACTAATTTTTTTTTAAAGTAGCACAATTTTACTTGATTAAATAATTACTTCTGGGAAAGGTCTGATCATTCAACTCCACTAAGAATGGTGAATGCTGCATATAGTTACAAGTATTAAAATTAAACAGAGTATGTGGAACAGCATCTTTAACATGAACATTATTTGTACAAGCGAAACACCTGTACATCTGCTTGTTGCCTGTATTAATTAATAACTATCATTGCTTTTCGTTGTGAATGTATAACTTCTAGTTTGAGGTAACTAATTCTGAGTAACACTCTCAATGTTAATTATGAACTCATTCATCGCCTAATTAGTGGAGCATTACATACCCTGGATAATGGCCAGTATGGACTGGTAAAACTTGTATTGAAGAGCATAACAGTGAAATCGTTTTAAAGGAACACGTACAATTTTGACATCATGGCCTCGTATGAAAATATTTGTTACAAGCAATTATAAGGTATTAGTGTGAATGTTATTATAAGCAGGGCTAAAATAGACAATATCCCAATATACCAATGTTTTTCAGATTTACAGAGCGCCAATCTCAGATTTTGGACTAAAATCAATGCAGTATGGGGAATGTTTCTCTTCTGTGAGTTTATGCATCCCGCATACTGAAGGATATAACTTAACATGTGCTGGCCAGCAACAGGTCACGTTATTATTTGTCCTGGAAAAAATTGGTGGTCAATGTGGTCAACCTACTCCTGAAGTTTCATCAGCTGTACTAGAGGAATAAGATGGCTGCTCCAGTTGAGTGGGTGGGTAGCTCAAATGTACTGAATTTATAAGTAAAATGTACAAGTTAAATATATGTAAAACTAGCTAGACTTTATTCCCTATAACTTTGTGACCACAGAGAAGAATCCTTGCCCAATTTGATTTCTGCAAATCACTTTGAATAAATACTCCAATTAGCAAGCATATTAGTTATCGCCTCCATCAAATTAGTTTAGCGTGGACATTAAGTAGACACAGTATTAAACTTTCTTACACAATAAGAGCCTGTGTATGTTTAGTGTGGCCCATTATCATTAAGACAGGGCATTTATCAGAGTAAATGATTTAATTTCCTTCATTTTACTTGACTTCTTATGTGTATACACAATGCCTAATTTTACCTCGTGAGCAATTGGTAAAAGCAAAATGAAAGAGTACTCAGAGTTCCATTTCTATCTAGAGCCACACGTCCACTTTATCTAGTAAGAATAATGAGTTCATAATTCAAACAGCTTCTTCTATTGTTCTTAGAGGGCATACTACATAAGTCTAGACAATTTCATTATTGTGTAATGAGTTTATTTTTATTCTAACAACCTAATTTTTCATAATAACAATTTATTTACTGGTACAAAGCAGTTATATCTAGAACATCATATATTGTAAGAGTCCCTTTTTTGGGAAAATAGTAAACTTTATTATCTAGCAGCGTAAAGCTGAACATATATAGCCAGCAGCCGCACGCTGCAGGACCTGATCTGCTGGATTGGCTGCCTCGGTAAGTAAGGGGTGCAAATGTCGAAGGCCAATCTGGGCTTGCCAATAGGGTTCATTAGTTAGGTGTTCGCTAATAAAGTAGTACTAATATGTTGTCTGTTCACACCTTACTTTCCCAATTACCATGCATGTGGAATTTATCTTTTTAGATTTCCATTTTGTCCAAATGATTTTTTTTTATATATATATAAAAAGCATTGATATATACATTCAGAAGAATGATGTCAAAAATCTGGAAAATTTGGCATTTTATAGCAATTCTATGAAGGGCTTTTAAAAATTCAAAGTACAGTTGAGCACATCAACTTTTAGTGCATATTTCTCATTTATCTGTCTTCTATGGAAAGCAGGTGCCTTCAGTTGGCCTGATCTACAGCTTGTGATTTGATGTTACGTCTACTAAAAATATTAATTCCTGAAATATATCCCTTTAAATATTATTTCCCTGTATGGATGTCAGGCATAGAGGTCTGTGGTTTTAAGGCACAGATTGTATTCGCTTTAGGCATACTACTTACTTGTTTTCGTCATTCCGTTGGGAAGCCTCCAGAAGAAATATAATCATTAAAAATGAAAAATACTTGTCAGTCAATTTACAGATGAAGCTGAGGATGTAGCACATCTAGTACAGTACCTATTCATTTTAAGTGCAGTCAAGCACTCCTGGAGTTAGTCCTTTGACAGACAAGGTTACTTAAACAGTAAGGTTGAAGTACATTTCATTGTAATCTGGATCGTGAAAAATGGTCTGTTTGAATAATGATGTGGCTATTACACTAACCCAAAAAAGTAAATATGTTCTGTCATTTCTAAGTGATGAAAATTGGCTGTGCAATATGGGTGAAGGTCGTTAGAAGTCAACTCTTAATGCTTTTAGTTCAATAACTGGATCAAGTGTGGATTGAAGAGGTGTTACTTCTGTGGAGAATCTTAGCAAACCATGTCTTCATACTTTATAGCCCATTTTGGTCCAATGGATCTTGCATGTTGCCCATGTACTGAAATTAATTTTATACAGTAGAATGAATTATGGAAATCTTTTAATCATCGGTGAAGTCTGGAGACATAGCGTTAAATATTCTCAGCTCAAATGCATTATAGACGGGACCCTCCTTGAAACTTGACCTATGTCACCCATAGTCTCCTAATAATTTTATGGGCCTCGTTAACCAGTGCAGCCTCTAATCAGAATGAAAGCCAACTATTATTTTAAAGGACCAAAGTAATAATCAATGCGTTCTGAACTGTATATTATTATTTCAGTTTCTAGAGCTGTAGAATGTTCTGTAGCACTGTTACAATGACAGCAGAATTATAAAATGAAGATATACCGGTAAAAAATGAGGGCCCTGCTATTGCACGCTTCCAATCTATTCACACCAGTGCATATTAAATAATGCATGTCACATAGAATTGGATTATCATTTGTAAATATCCAACGTATTCTGTAGAGCTATACAACACGGTATGTATTTTTTTCATAACTTGCCTTGCATATTGGAGTATTTTAATACCCAAAGTATAATGATTTTTTTTCCTGTGTGTACATTTACTTGTCCAGAGCTTGAATATATATATATATGGATGTCTGGAGTTTTCTTGCTGCCGCAGAGTCTAATGATGTGAAACAAATGTTCATTTCACTGTTAACACCCTGTAAACCAGCACTTGCTGCTTCCCATAATCAGTTGGTCACACAGAAAAACTCCCTAATGAATTCAGCAGCCAGAGCAGAGAACTTCAAACACGCAAGAGACCAACTTACCAGCTGTGAGATCATATCTAAATAGGATTTTCACACTGGTAATAAGGATGAAAACATTGCGCTCCTTCTTCCTGAGCCCTATAACTGGAATGGTTTATTTAACACTTCCTCAGGTAACACAATTTTATTTATCTTTACCTTAAGATGTGTGTAAATATATATTTATATGCGCATTTTAGTATATTAGTGCATTTGATACATTTTTTAAGATTTTCAGCTCTTTTAGAATGTTTATCCCCTCATAAATTGTAAACCCACGCGTTTGTTTTTCGGCAGCTTTTGTAATGCTGTACTCCCTAACATATGACGGAGCAAAAAAAAAAGCCTTCAGGTCGGGGCCTGTCTCCGAGAACAACTGGTGTGACCTTGAACGGTGTCAAAGGAAGATAGAGTCATTCACTAAAATCAAAAGGAAGCGACTGTGACAGATGAGGCTAGAACATTACCTTCGCTTACTACTGGCTGAGTCTAGCTGATAATAGCCTAATATCTGCTGAAATTCCTTCCAAATGGCTAAGAGGATGGGCGACAAAATGTTATATCTGTATATTACAAAAAATAAAGTAAAAAAATATAGCGATTTTTCCAACCCATTTCCACTATTTATTGGAATATCATCAAAGCCCTTAAAAAGTTTAAGCTTGTTGGTCACATCTGTGGCAGCCAAAATGTTAGGTGACGGTGTCAGCAGACTACGCTTTAAAATAAGATCTTGGTGCCAGTCCCCGGAGCTGTTGATTGAAAGTTATTTGGAAACAGCCAAGACATCTCTGTGTATCGATCTGTTTTATTTCGCTCCATTCTTCATATGGCTTTTAGATGTTGCAACTTTTGTTTTGAGTTCTCAGGGAGAAAAAAAAAAAAAAAAAGAAATATTTCCAATTACATTGTATAAAACCTATCAACAGCGACAAGGTACAAGTATCACTAGCGAGTGTATAAAATGAAACAGAGCTCAAAGTATAAAGTGGAAAAAACTTCTTTTTCATATATCAAAACTCAAATTCCATAAACCCAAGGAGAAATTATACCCAAAAGATGTTACTTTTAATAACCATTCCAAGATATGTATTGTCTAGGGCTACCCGCTTTTTAAAGATGCAATCTCGAAATACGTTCAAACTAAAGCAGAAAATGAACATAAGGCATAAGGATATGCCTAGGACCAAGGTTTTACAGCTGACAGAACAAATATTGTCCAAATGGCTCTAACCTGCTGTCACAATCTATGTTTTTATATACATAGCCCTGCTAGATGGATGACATTATAATTTCTAGATGGGCATTTTGTTGAATAATTTGATGCATATCAACAAAGGTGGTAGGTAAGCGGGACAGACTCCCAGCTGAAGAGGTAGGGGTTAATACAGTGAGGTAATTTAAACATGCATGGGATGGGCAGGTCCTGAATCTAAGATGAGGCCAAGCAAAGATTAAGGTCAGGAAAGTAAGCAGGAAAATCTGTTGGGTTGCCATACAGTAACCATTAAAATTGGACTACTGGAGTCTGTGCTTTAAATAGACATTGTCACCTCATCCAGCTCGTTCTCCTATTTTATTATGTTTGGTACGGTAGAACTACCCACAGCAAATGTGTAATATATCATACAATAACTGAGTGGTCTTTACCTGTCAAACTAACTAAAATGTTTAGGATTCCAACACCCCAAGTTCTTGCAATTTCGAACAAATTAATAATATTGTGTTTAAGTATCTTTTTATGTATAACATTATTTATGCTTTTTATCATCTTTCATTGTTGGTGTTCTTGTAATTTTATATTTTAGACAGCCTGTCCCAGCCCGTGTGACCTCACAGAAATGTAAGTCCGGCCCTTGGTTTAATGCAATGTCTGCACGGCGGTCTTCTTTGCCTTCATCAGCAACACAATCCCTTTTTATTTTTAACTTTCAGATGTGTTAGTTATATCGAGCAGCCATTGAACGTGTGGTATGTATGGTGAGTAAAAATTACACACTTAAAGCATTTTTCATGCCTATTGAGAATATATGATTGTGTTACAAAGACTTAGTGCTCTGCTCTGCATCTGTCTGGAACAAATGATTATTATATTTCCAGAACCGGTTAATTCAGCTCGCACTTGTTACATTTAAATGGAGAATTGTGTGTTGTTACAGCCACATAATATAGCAGGCTGATTGAAAAGAATGTATCGGGATGATGAGTGCCAGTTGTCTTTTTAATTAAAAAGGTATCAAGCACAGAATGAAGAGGTAGCAATAACTGAGGCTCAAATAAAACCTCATTATACCACATGCTAGATGGGGTTTTTTAACTAGAATGACGTACTATTGTTTATTCTGACCGTTGTGGTAAACCAAGGATAGGGACAAAGATGGGGCCACATTGGGGCCATATTGAGGGAATGACTAATTAAGGACCCAAGTTCAGTATTTTAATTTGTGCAAGAGAGGTGGAGAGCCTTGTTTCCGCTCCTAAATGTTGTTACTGTACATGTCCTAGTAGTGATAGAGATGGGATTCCTGGGTGATAGTGACTGGGCCGTTAAAACGTCCCTACCAGAGGCCTTTTCCAGTTGTGTCCTGATACTGGAACATTATAAGCCTAGAAATGCAGTCTCAGAGATTGTAAATATATGTCAGCAGGTCTAGAAACCAAGGGAGTGGCAGGGGATGACATGTCCTTAAAAATGACTCTCTATGCCAACACTCAATTGCCAAGTGGATCTATGTAGATTTGCGCTGTCAGTCTCACTGACATCATGGATTATGACGTATTACAGCTTCATCCCATGTCTCATATTACAGAACATTGAGACTCTGTATGCACCTACAAATCAAAAGGAGAACTCCAAGATTACATTAAAAGGGAACTAGTGAATTTCTTTAATATAAAAGAACATTCTTTAAAAAAAAAAAAAAAAAAAACCCAAAACATATAAAAGGTTTCCTGAATGGAATACCACTAATGTCACTATGAACAATGAATCATAATTAAATATAGTATGAGTTATCCGATTAGAGTAGAAACAATGTCAATATGTATATAAAAATAAATGTCTAGAGATCTCTAAATTGCTGCTCTTCAAAAAATGAAATCTCCCCCAAATTCATTTTTAAAGTATAAAAAATAGATGATTGGGCATATCTCACATTACATTAAAATATGGACTCAAGGACAAGCATATAGTACTAGGAGTGAGGCCTAGAGGAAGTACACAGAGGGTAAAGAGAAATCACATTGTTGTACATAAATGTACATAATGCGCTATGATGTATAGGACCCAGCTATTGTTTGCGTTCAATCTATTAGCAGGTGGTGGATGATAGAAACTGGATGCAAAGGCACTTACTGGACAAGGATGAATTGATTTGAGAGAATGCCAAGTAAACAAGCAGATGGCTCAGTCCGCAGGACATGTTATTGCTCAAGAAGTAGGGACAGGTTATCTCCTTCCCACATGCAAGTTACAAAGTATCAAGGGAGCAGGTTTAAAAGTTGTGCAGGCATAAGAATTGTCAGTGAGTGATTAAAGATGGAGGACCAGTAGATTTAGCAAAACATGGTTAATAATTCCACGGCGTAGGTGAACTCCTGGAGACACTAATGCAGGTCGTAGACAGAAGAGGATAGATGGGATACAATTTGGAGATAAGAACAGAAATATAAGCAGATGCAGTATTGTTCGGGGCTTTGCAATAGGACTTAAAATGTGAGCCTCAAGGATAATGAAGCCAGTGGAGGGACTGGCGTAATAAGAAATTATTTGAGTCTAGCAGAGGTATTCAAAGTAGATTGAAGTAGTGAAACAAAGGAGACGTGGAAGAACTGAGATTGAAGCAGCAAACTCGGGCAGTGGGATAGATTGCGGAATTTTCATCTGTATCTGAAATTATAGACATTTAAGTTTCAGCACATTTTAAAATTAGTATACAAATAAAATGCACACACTTTTTTATTAGTATATACAGAAAAGTTACTGATGGCGCTATGAAACCTAATCATTTAATAATTTGTGCTGCATCCAAAAAAAATGTGGTCAGAACACCTGGCCTGGTCTGCTGATCTGGGAATTGCCTGGGAACGGCATATCATATCGTTATCTGTTAGTTAAAAAAGCTACTTTGTTTCGAAACAATTATGAAAATTATGAAAATGAAAACAAAATTTTAAAGGTGATGTTCCTTAGGGAACTCATTAATTGCATTGTTTGTAATTTTGTTTATTCTTCTGAAGGCATAATTAAATAAAGCAATAAAAAACTTTAAAGACTTTTTTAGATTTCTGTAGCTGCAACTTATAAGTGCCTGCTCTTATGTCACATGTCACATGCTCTAAGCAAATTGACACAGGTTAGTTATTGAAGTTAGAAAAATAGACTGTTGTTTTATTAACTCTTGTCCTTCCTGTTTCTACTTAAAGCAGAGAATTAAAAACTGTTCGGCTTTTGTAATTGGTTGCCTCTATTCCCATTGATTTAATTGTGAGCTTGTCTGCCATTAACTGTGATGAGAGTGCTCCTGAGCATGTACAGGAAGTATACTTAAGTATGCTTCCTGTTTTTAGTAGAGGCCAATCGGAACTGCATTTGACTTTTTGTGAAAGTAGGTGGAGCAAACCAACGATGAGGAAAAACCAAGGTAGGAAAGCACAAGGGGCCCTTAGTGAGTTTGTTTAATTTATTTAGTTGAGGTGCAAAGAGAGCAAAACAGAAAAGGTTACATGAGAGTGCAGACCAAAGACAGAGAGACAGAAGGAAGAGAGGAAACTGGCAAAAAAAAACATATTTCACATACAAGGGCAGAAGGGGGTAAAAACAGAGTGTAACAAAGAAAATAAAAAAAGCAGAAGAAAAAGACAATGCAGGAGATATAAGAAGAGAGAAAGAGTGGGATTGTGGGGATGGTAAATGTGAGACAGGGAGAAATAGAAACATGGTAGAAAAAAAAAAGATGGGAAAATGGAGAAGAATGTAAAAAAAGCTAAAAATAGAGAGGGAGACAATCATGGGAGGGAAAAACAGAAAAAAAGACAGAAAAGATAAAAGCCTCTGGGGACAAGAAAGAGGACAGGAAGATGCAGGGTTGGAATATAGCCACACTTTCTCATGGGGGCGCCCTAGGACACCAGCAGTGGTTCAATGACTGTCAAAAGAGGCGGAAAACCAGGCATGAGGGAGTAAGAGAATTTTAGCGCACCCCTACTTTTGGACATGATGTATGCTTACTTGTAAGTGAACTTGTCACTGCACTTGCCATTGAAACGTTGAAAAGATCATGTTGCCATTGGACTGCCTAAGCCCGAGCCAACTAGTGAATAATAAATGTGCATGTTGGTATTTTAGAAGAAATTTATTATGACAGGCACATTTTGTTATGACAGAAATATAAGTTCTATTGTCAATGGGAATTGATTTAAAGCAACAATTTGAATCAGATTTGTTCTATTGTTGATTTAAATTGTGATTTAAATCAAAATTGGATTACGCCACGCTGGAACAATAAACCAATTATGTGTTGATTCACTACCAGCAGGATGCTATAAATAAGGTGTAAGTTTGGGTTCCAGTGTACCTGAGTATTCTATCACTTTCTGTGCATGTAGTAACGGGGCGCTGAAATTTAATAACAGAACGTTACTTCTTAGTAACAGAATGATACAATTTAATGTTTTACTGATTCCTTAAGTGTGAATAATGACACACTCTTTAGAAAAAAGGGTAGATCATCAGTTTAACTAGTCTGTTTGCTAGCTCTGTTACATTAGTGGCCCTGGCATACTTTAAAACAGTTCTGATCTGCTGGGGAAAAAATGTAAGTGACTAAATTTGTAGAACATTAAAGTTTTAGTTAAAATATTGTAAGCTTGCAGTATGTCTTAATATGTGTTCATGTAATCTTTAAATATGTATATTGTCATTTTTAATGTTATTGGTAGTTTTTCATCGTCCCCCTCATTATGCTAGCGCCACAGGGTCTTGTATACCCATTAACATTTTCAACAGTCTAAATAGGGGTCACGGCTTGTGCATGAGAATTTTTAGGTGACTTTATAACTCATTAATTATACTTTCTGGAAGTGAGAAAATCATTTAGAACAAAACTAACATTTGAAAATCATATTTAATCTACAATATACACTGTGTCATATTTAGCAAACATTCTGTTATCCCAAAAAATAGGGACAGATGGTTTTGGGTCCTATAGAGGGTCTGTTCCTTCAAAATAATGATGCATGGAAGATGCAATGTTCTTAGTCTGAGCTGCATGTTCTTTTATGTTAGACATTGCAGACTTGCTGACACTGTTCTGCAATTACCGGGCCTTCTCAAGTGTGGGACAGATTGATATTTTTGCCAATAATAGTTTGCAAATAAAAATTGAACTCTAGCCCCCTCCAAATGAGCTTTATCTTGGCAAGACATGTGAATGATGTTCGGCTATTAAAATGTGTGTATCCCTGAATATTTTGTTAACAAGAGAAAGATAAAAAGATATTTGATCATAGGTACTTGGGCACATCTTTAATTTGGGAATGAAATTCGTTGCCCAGTCCCCACAACCACTCTCACAGTCCCATTCTTGTTCACTGTCACACTCCACGTTTGCTCACCGCTTCCACTTCCGCTTCTGCACCTCCATCTTCTATCTTTTATCTCCTCTCTTCTATCTTTGTCCACATCTCCACGGGCATAACCCATCAGGAACTTTTGCCAAAATGGGGTGCATGCAGTGACGTCACAGCAAACGCCGCCATATTGCCCTGAGTTCAAGTGAGAGCAAAATGATGGCGCTTTATGTGATGTACTCTCCCCTGATTGGAAGATCAGGGAGAGGACATCTCCGCAAGATCCACCATTTTGGCTTAAGTTCCCACCTGGTTATGTCCGCGGAGATGTAGAGAAAAATAGAAGATAGCAAATTGAAGATAGAGGATAAAAGATGAAAAGAGAAGAGAACGAAGAAGATGCGCAAGTGCTCAGCAGAAGTGGAAGTGCTTGGCAAAAGTGGAAGTGCTTGGCAGAAATAGGCAGAGAAACATTTAGAAAGCGGGAGAAGGAAAGGGAAAGAGCGTGAGGGTATGTGGGCCCATGAATTTGAACAGGATAATGCTGCATATTGAGCCATATCATCATACAACATATTTTGTATTATACTTGCATTGTGGATATTTTATACAATGTCCTGCTAGTCACGAGTGACACATAGGCCTGGGCAGACTAGACCTCCAGAGCTACTTTACAAGGGGGTGAATGACCACCCTCGTTTTTGGGGCTTCATATAAATCCGGTAATTTGCAAATTGTACGAATCCAAATGCAATATATATATATGTATATATCCAAGCTATAATTGCATACGTTTTAAACCAGTTTAAACATATATGCCTTTGATTTTTTCAGGGTCTTTTTACTTATTGTAGCGATTCTGGTTTTGCGTTGCATGGTTGCTTGCTGCATACAATGCTGGGTGAAGAGACGCACAAGGTTTTCTTCAAGGCATGCAGTCACGGTAGTCACGTTGAGCAGTTCAGATTTATGCGGTAAATGGTTTTTATTGCTAAAACATTTTTTTAAAATCTGTGTGCATGCTCTCCCTCGTCCAAGGTCCTAAGAGTTGGGAAGCAAAACAAAGCAACAATCTATCAGATACCCAGCGGATACCATTCAGAAAACACATATATAAGGCATAATTATTGGGGATTCAGTCACACTATATGGTCATGTATAGCTTAGCCCGCCACCACATCAAAGTACGTCAAGTTTGGCAAGTCCTGTCTAATTTTTCTGCTTAAATTGCTTACCAAGGAGCTGAATGAGTAGGACTGAACCGCACGTTAACTCAGAATTTAAAGCCTTCTCTGGACACCATTAATGAGGCACCTGTGTGGCAGAAGGGGCAACTCAACCCTAAGGTTTGGTCAAAACCTTCAAATTCACACAGAAGCATAATGGGTGGCCACAAATAAGCAAATGTGTCCTTTCTTGTTGATTTGTGTCACTAATGCCCTTGAGAAGGGTTTGGAAATATTTGCTGCCAATGTGTCACTTAATAAGATGTCTGCCACAAAGACTGCAGCCACATTTCTGTTTTTGCAATACTGCACAGAAAAATTTAAAAGATTATCACGCATTCTCTGGGAAAACAGGATAATGCTGCATTTTGAGCCATATCGTCATACAACATATTTTGTAATATAGTTGCATTGTGGATATTGTATACAATGTCCTGCTAGTCATGAGTGACACATTCTGACCTAGGCAGGCTAGACCTCCAGAGCTACTTTACAAGGGGGTGAATGACCACCCTAGGGCAGCTCAATGGGCTAATTAAATAATTAAGAATTGATGCATGCATTTACACATAAGTAAGCTATTTCTCATTTCTTTGGGGGAAGATAACTTTCACTGTTTTAAGTTTAAGTGGAATTAGCAGTTGTAATGCTCTGGTTTTTCAGCAGGTGGCACTTATCATCCTCTCAAAAACATAACCGAATTACTGCCACTTTTTTTCTACAGTAACTGAATCTCCTATGTGCCATGCATGGATTCCTTCTCCAAACAATGAGACCTTGACATCTACTGTGTGTTTGGGAGGCTTAGAATCAGGAGCTCCACCTTCCTATGAAGAGCTGTTTAGCACACGGAAATTCTAACTCATTTTTGAGATATATATTATATTATATTATATAATTATTATCTATTATTAGATTATATTCTATACGGAATATAGCCAAGTCAGCATTAAAATGAATGTACTGGCATGAATGAAATGTAATGTCTAAAAAATCACCGACCTTGTGCAAGTGTACCTAGAAGAATTAATTGCCTGTTTTAAAGGCAAAGGGTGGTCATAGCAAATATTGATTTGATTTAGATTTCTCTTCTGTTCACACAATTTGCATTTTATTAAATGATAAAAAAAAAATAAACTATTGACGTGTCTATTTTGGAAGCATTCTCACTTTACAGCATTTTTTCACACCTGCCTAAGACATTTGCACAGTACTGTGTATGAATAGGATACATACATACAGATAAAAATGGGACTCTCTTATTAAGCCTAAAACTAAACTTTTGTCATGATTTAGCTTATCAGCTAGTCAATCCCTAGGGGATACTTGGCTACATTGTGTATTACAAACCAAACGTCAATTAAGAAAGTCTGAGAGATTCTGCTTGTTTGTTCAAATTGCTGGCAAGCAATTATTGTTGAACACTATGCCTGGTTACCATCCGAGGTTCACACTGGATACCACTGGGATTTTTCTCCAGTCTTGAGGGCTCACAGTAAAAGGTGAAATCTTAAAGGAGCTGACTAATTAATTTTATATTCTGATTTAATAATACCTGAGTATCCCAATTCGTGGTACAGCACAGCTGAAGCCCTTGTCTGAATACAACCTACGGAAGTCAGAAAATCTTTAGATTCTGAGAAGTAATAGGTTTTATAAGAACACATACCGTATTTGCTCGATTATAAGACGACCCTGATTGTAAGACCTCCCAAAATCTGAATATTAACTTAGGAAAAAAAGAAAAAGCCTGAATATAAGACGACCCCAAAGGAAAAAAGTTTTACCAGTAAATGTTAATTCATGTAAACTATTTTTTTTAATAAAAGCTATGATTGAGAAAAATATTTTTTTTGTTTTTATTTCTTGTATTTTCCAACCTGTCCCCCAGTTACGCACATCTGCCCCCAGGCTTGCCACTCCAATATGGCACTGTGGCCCATGATATGCCTTTTAACCCTCTATATGCCACTGTGCCCCATGGTATGCCTTTTGACCCCCTATGTGCCACTCTGCCTCCAGAAATGCCTTATACCCCTATATCCCATTCTGGCATTTAGGGGGTTAAAATGCATATTATGGGGCAGAGTGGCATATAGGGAGGTATAAGGCATTTCAGGAGGCAGAGTGGCATTAAGGGAGTTAAAAGGCATTGTATAGAGCACTCTGCCTCCAGAAATGCCTTATACCCCTATATGCCACTCTGCCATTTAGAGGGTTAAAAGGCATATTATGGGGCAGAGTGGCATATAGGGAGGTATAAGGCATTTCAGGAGGCAGAGTGCTCTATTAAATGCCCCCTTAACACCACTCCAGAAATGCCCTATACCCCCATTTAACACACACACACCCTATACCCCCATTTAACTAACACACACACACACACACACTCTCTCTCTCTCTCTCTCTCTCTCTCCCCCCCTCTCCCACCCCCTCTCCCCCCTCTCCCACCCCCTCTCCCCCCTCTCTCACCCCCCTTCCCCCGCTCTCCCCCCTCTCTTACCGGTGCTTCCAGCCGGGGCAACGGGTTGACGTCGCCTTCTGCTGCAGCCGGAAGGAGGTGTGGCTAGCAGCGGGGGTTGTCTGCGTCCGTCGCATAGACCTTCCCCGACTGTCAGAGATCAGAGTTCCCCGCACAGGGCACAGGTAGACGTCAACCCGCTGCCCCGGCAACACAGCAGGAAGCACCGGTAAGTGTGTGTATGATGGGGGGGGTTGGGTGAGACAGGAGGATCCAGGTCCCCTGCAGCGGTGCGGGGGATCTGGATCTCAGTCTCCTAATCAGACCTCTATTTGAGGTCTGATTAGAAGACAACCCCGATTAGAAGACGAGGGGTATTTTTCAGAGCATTTGCTCTGAAAAAAACCTCGTCTTATAATCGAGCAAATACGGTAATTTGCCACTATTAGGCTAGGTTTCCACTTGTTTTTTTTTTTTGCTAAGAACGTCCATAATAACGCCAATTCAGCCACACAGCTTTTTTTTTTGGGGGGGGGGGGAACGCTGCGGCCAGTTGTTAGCTGTTCTTCAATATGAAATCGCACAATGCCATATCCACTTGGCCTTTTTCTGTTTGCGTCTTTTCAGTTCTCTTTGGCGTTTTTCTGCTTTTTTGGGCTCTGTGGCAGCATGTTGACACTCTCGCGTTTTTTGCAAGGAAATCTTGGTGTTTTTCTCCAATAGAAGTCTATGGGAGAGAAAAAAACACCATGAAAAAGCCACATGGGTTTTGCCTTATGGCATTTTTTATGGCTTTTTTTCCACAGTTACAATGCAGAGGATGGACCCAGTATCCATGTGTCCTACGAGAAATAGGCTGGAAACAAACAGTTTCACACAAAACAAAGTTCATATTGAATTTTACACCATTTGGAACAAACATGCCATTACAAACAAACAAACCCAACTGGATCCTGCGTGCCAAAAGCAACAGCAAACAATTTGCACCATCATTTGGGGCCAATCTTCCTAGAGGAGCAGACATTCGGAATAAAGCATGCCTTACAAACCACAGAAAAGAGACAAAAGGGTCCGCCGGGGGGTGTTTAAGTAGAACTCTACCAAGTAAATGACATCAGGAGAGGGCAGATACTTGCCATTTATCCTAATCCCTTTTAGCTGGGTGAAACTTCTAACGTGTAAAGGCTGGAAAACTGCCTAAGGTCAAAAAAGCAATTTCCACAGAAAGGCTAAAACGCCAGAAAAAAACGCCAAAACGCAGGTAAATGCAGTGGCAGTTTTCTTGGCGTTTTTCCTGGCGTTTTTCCTCAAGAAAAAAACGCAGGACAAAAACCCAAGTGGAAACCTAGCCTTACGCTGCCTTTAGTGTTAAATTCAGAGTACATGGAACAGCACCTTTCTTTTGCTCAACTGAGTTCCCTGTTTCCATCTGTTTGTAATATTCTTGCATAGGAATCAGATTCTAGCCAAGTTGCGGTATTCTTTTATCTGAACTAATTAAAGAGCTTTTTTGTCCAATTTAGTACGGACTGGCCAGTATGTTTTAGAAAACACGATAAATCGATCATGTTATGGTACAAAGTGGTAAATATGGAACATTCCATTGTTTTTCATGGTGACTGGTCCAACTTTAGAACTTTTCCTCAAAATTCTGATATGAGTTACTTCTTCTTTTTCATATGGCCTTCACTTAATTGGCAGTGTGTCTACTAGACATATTATCTAGTTCAACTAGAACAACATAGTAAAATTATTGGGCCACTGATCTCCTTCATTATTAATGAGAGGAGTTTTACTGAAATAGAAGTTACAGCCAGGTCGCTGAAAAGAATATCATGTTCAAAGGCAAAGTAGGTCATTATTCTGAAAAGCTTTACAATGGGAGTTATAAATACAAATGACAGTTCAACAGAACCAGAAGGTAAAGAGGGCCATGCTCACCTAAGCTTACAAGCTAAAGAAATTATTATTACTATTATCATTATTTTTCATACAAGGACTGTGTGTATAAAGTATACAAATCGCCACATGGTTTGCAGATTGTCAGCGCTTTTGTCTGTAGAAGGATGTGCATTGTCTGAGCTCTAAGACAAAAGAAAAATTGCTGCAGTGCACCATCTAGGCTTTGCCGCTTGCCAATCAAGACACACATGCTCATTCACTGAAACTGTATTTATGTTATGCTGTGAATACAAGATTGTCAACAATAACTATAATGATAAATGCCAGAGTCAAATCCATGCATACTAATCAGGATAGTGAAGCTATTAATATTGATTCAAACAAACGATATGATAGTACTGCGTGCAAATTGCACTGGGTGACAGAACAGATAGGTGAAGGTAATGAAGCAGGAAAGCATGTTATAATGTACTATGGTATGAAGGAGAACAAGCTGTGTAGTAGTCAATCTAGAGCCCTCATTATATGAACCAATTGCAATATTGGGTATTTGTGTGGGTTCCATTGTAACCAAGAGAACACATCTGGTTCACACACTTGCATAAAGTGATAATTACCTTCCATATGCTATGCAGTCTTACCCCGTGTTACCTTGGGATGAACTAAGGATTTCTTTAGTTATTCATTTGTGTAGCTCCAGCTCTGTGCCCCTAACTAAAAACAAGATAATGTAGGAAGAAGAAATGAATGAACCAAAAGGAATGGCATATGATGACCAGTAAAAAGTAGATGGGGCATATGTATCCATGGATGAGACAACATTAAAACCCCTCACCCTTGATTCCCACCACAACAAACCTAGTCTATTGGAACATCTGGAGCAATTTGCTGTACAGTTCACTATTAAAAGGAAACTCCCATTGTCCTTTTCCCCGTATGTGGCAAATTTATGTTGTTAGTAGGATTCCTTGATAAGTAGGCGCCGTATAATGTATAATTCAATAGGTGGGAAGATTTTGAAGAAATATTACTGATTTTACTATGCTTTATAACAGGCTAGCAAAGCTCTTCCAGTAGTAATGCAAAGTTAAGTCAAGAAGATGAACCCACGTCTCTTTTGCAAACTCCCTTAACAGCGCTCGCTTTAGTAAATAGTCCCCAATGTTTTACATGGGTGTTCCTTAGCTCCTGATTTCAAAGTGTGGTTTACCTGCAGTACAGCCACTGTAGGGGACCATACATATAGCCACAGTATCGCAACTAATACAGCACCATTTTGCTGTCTTGTGACAATATTTGGATTGCGTAAGGATGTTTGATACCGTTGGCCATATATTCACATATGTCACAATCTGTGCTGTTTTCCAATCTGCAAGAGGTTTCCAGATTACAGGAACATGAGAAGTACTCATGTTAAACTTAGAAATAAAATATAAAGGAGACGTGCATTCGGATACATATGAATTGCAAAATTACAGAAATTTGGTAAAGTCTGTGATTCTTACAAACACCCCCCCACACACACAAAACAAAGCAAAAAGCTCAGAATTTTACACTCTCTCGCACTCTGTCACACATTCTCATTCACTCTCTTTCACGCTCTCTTAATGTTTCCCTGCCTTCTATGCCAACCACCACCACTTCTGCCTTTTATATTTAAAAGAGTCCTTTCTAGGATTTATCCAATGATATACCAGTGAGAAAAGCACTAGTTGGGAATGCTCTGATTAAATGGAAGCAGCATATGTAGGTGTCAGCTTGAGACTGTGTGTCTCTGAGTCTATCCATTCACCAGAAATAAGCCAAGTGTCTGTGACAAGGCTTGTGGAAGTCATTGCAGCATTTAGTCAAATCTCCTTCATCAAGGATGGAAGACCCCCCCGGTATATCCTCCATCTTTACACTGAGATTCATGTAAAAACATTGAGTCAGAGTTTAAATCTCTCTTGCATAGTACCAGAGTCTTCCGTTGAAGTGCTGCATCCTCTGGTCTCTGGGTCACTGTCTGTTCTGGACAGGGAGCAGTGTTTGGACATGCTTTCTTGACCTACTCTCAGTACACTTATGGAAGCCTGGGAATAGCCCCATCCACATGTAAAGCTAGCCTTGACCCATGCACGTATAGCCCATGCTAGCTCCATGTGTTTATAACCTCCATGCAAAAGCCAATTCCCCAGAGGGAGAGATCCGGTTACCCAAACAGGTCACTTCCGAGGAATGCTAATCATGTGCATTCAGAAGACAACTCTGTGTCCTTAAATATGAACCTCTGCTGCCTGCCTTTGACCTTTTGGCCGTGATCCCGACTACGAATCTACTCTGCCTGCCTGCTCCTTTGCTTCAGTCTGACCCTGTCTCTGGATTTCCCTTCTGAACTTCTCCTTTGGACTATTTGTTGCCCTTGTGCACAGATTCGCCTTCTTAGCTGGTGTTTCTATCATCAGCCAACTGAAAGAGTGTTTGCATTTGTATGGGTGTGCTGTGTCTCTTCCTGGATTTGGACTCATCATGTGAGGGAAGGACTCCTTGCCTTTATAATAAGATACTATGGAGTCTGTACTGCCTTGTTTTTACTGCCGAGGCACTTTAACATGACATTGTGTCCTTATACCTGTTACTTTGGAGTTATGAACTCCTTAATGCTGCAAAAATTTCAAGTGTTAAGGTCAATCTTACATTGTTCTCAGAAAAGGAAGTACTTTTTATTGCTCCTAAGTTATATACCCTCCTGATAGAAACATTTCCACTTGTGATAACAAAGTGATTACTGCTACTGATCTTTGCTAGGTAGCTCTAAAATGCAGAACACCCTGTCAAACCATATCCCAAATATGATCCACCTTGAAAAAGTGCTCCTTCCTATTATAATTAGCTTATATTTGTGCTTATGATGCTAGAGACTTTGTTTGTGTGTCCTTGCATCAAATATGATGTGACAATAATGAAGACATCCCAGAACCAGGAAGAGACTTGACAATTGATGATATGCTGATAAATGAAATCAGATTTGGTGAAAATCATACCTTTTATTGGCTAAATGAAGTGTAATAGGCTACCAAGGTGTCAGGAATATTATAATATTATACCTGAAGAAGAAGAAGCCTAGGTTGCCTGGAAAGCTTGGAATATATTATACTCTTTTTTTCAACTTCTAACACAGTATAATTCTACACCTTTAGCTCTATAGTTTAACAGAGAAGCTATACTTTAAAATAAAAAGAAAAGAAAGAAGAAGTGAAGTTGTGAAGCAAATCTTCAGATGTCATATGACCCTTTTAATATACCTATTTGATTAATAGTGAGCATCATTTTCTTAAATAAACCAAAACTTTTTTTGCTTGATATTTTATGTTCTTTAATGGCGTGTAATCAGAATAAAATGACACATCGTTTTATTTACACAATGATCCGTGAGTTTCAACACCATTCAGTCCCTCATGTTGCTATCCTCAAGCTTTACATAATAATTCAGCTACAGTAAAAATTAACTAGGGTTCTTAGTGCCTGGGGCGAGGTCAGAGGTCCCGTCCACTCACCGACATCACATCAGTTTCTGGAAGCTGACACAGGTGATGGAGTCTTGCTGCAGGTCAGGGTTGTAATGAGGGATCTTGCCTCCTTGGGCAAAGTGACCTGGGCTGATGACCTGTAAATTTTCAGACGTGAAAGGAACCGCAAGGCCATCATAATGGGTGGCTCGAGTGCATCCCCATCTTGTGGTACCAGGGGCAGCTGCCCCTCTTGGTCCATGGAAATTATGTCTTATTATGTAACATTCATATTGTACAATTGACCAACATCACTTTGCGATGGGGATTTATACTCTAGTGTCCACAGCATACATTTTAGCAGTTTCTGTTTTCGAAGGAGAATAAAAGTTGGTGAGTGGATCACCAGTGTGTATATAGCTTTTTCTAGAGGAATAAGAATGGCTTCTCCCGTATCCATTTTCTGAAACAAGAAACAAGCATCACAATATTATAATGATCATCCAGGACTTTAAAGACAAAACCAGCTACAATTAATGGATATGTTATTAAATAGATCAAATGTGTGTGTGTCATGGAATCGCAAATCAAAATAGCTACCACCTCATATTGTTCTTAGGAAAATTAGCAAAAGTCAATTCAATTTGAAGAATATGCTGTACATACTACCACTCGTTGATGTGTCTTTAACATAGCAGATTAATAGTTATTAACAACCAGTGTGTCTATATGAAGTGAATCTAAGATTGATGATTTTAGCTGTACACGTATCTCAATGTTATAGTTAGTCAAGGAATTTGAGAGATATGGAAATGAAGACCTAGATTAAACATTTTAACACTACCATCCCCTGTACCTCCTGTCAAATACCATGATTAAACTGCAGCCTATTAATATCTGTGATCCACTATGTGCTGCTTCTGATTCTACATCTCTAATATATTAGATCTTAAATATTGACAGAAAACGGTTTTCCGGGTATGTTGTGAATAATGCATGGATGCGCTTTAAGTGCCTAATGCATATCAAACTCAGTAGACCATATATCACTTCAGGTGGCAGGGTCGGTTGCGTATAGTGTTTTGAGCTTGCTGGCTTCATATCCAGTTCTAGCATAGGTATTTTGTGAACAGCATATTCCAAAAAGTTTTCTACACTTTATCATTGGGGATTTGATCTGTTTTTTATTATTAGTATTATTATTAGTATTATTGCTCTAGACCATCCTGTGTGATTAATCTTAGAAAAGGGAGTGTTGTGAAAGCATTAATTTCTCTAAATGTACTGTAATTATAGCACTATTCAGTTATCTAAATGTTCAAAATTTACAGCCTCTCTTGCTTTATTTAGACTTAGCGCTAGGCCTAACATTTTTTAAATATTACATTATTGTCTTGTCTGCATTATATTTTAAACCACGAAGCATTTTATCCGATCGTTAAGCACCATGAATTGACTTTAATGATATGTCGTTACAAAAATTTCCATTCCATTAATGGAAACCATATTTGCAAAATAGATATAACATTATTATTTTATTTGCAGGTTTAAAGACATTATAATACTTAATTTTTACTATCCCTGTACCAAATGCTAAAACTGTAAAAGTTAATAGTAATCAAAACTTTGCACTGTGAATGAATAAATGGCTTACTTGTACAGCTCATTGAAAAAGAAAAGTAAAAAAACCCTACATAAATCAAATCAGACCCCCAGCGGATGTCCCACAACACAATAAGACAATTACAAGGGAGGTATTAGAGTTAGGAAGTCTTACGTTATTGTTATCTTTTGACAAGGGGACTAAGAGCAGCCCTCCATTAACCCAAACAGAATCATACTAAATTAACTTGAATGATTGATAAAGTCAAAGCTTAATAACTGTCCCTTTAACAATCAACTCCCCCCCCCCCCCCGGATAAAAAAAAATGAAAATGTGCCCATGTAGGCCTTTCTTTGACTGGCTTTTTTATATGAACTAAATTTATATGTTATATAATGGATATACAATTTACCTTCAAAAAAGTAATGGCAGCATATGAGGACACCGCCACATAAAAAGCATCCTAGAGACCCAGCCATTCCAAGCCAACAAGACCAACCAAACTTATATTGGATTCCTAGGAAAACACTATACAGTAAATTTGATCGCTCCACATAAACATCAAGGGCATACCATACCGACCCGATGATCCCAGGGACACCTAATAGGGGAAGAACAAAAGTCAAGTTATACATAAGATGCACTAAAGTAAACATTGTGTGTCTCGGATATAATTTAGCAATTCTACGACACTATTCATAATGAGCTATTCTGGAGAAACATATTTTTATTCAGTTTATGTCCTTCTATCTGGTCTCCTCCCCTTCAATCTGGTAGCTGCTTCTTCACAGATACAGCCCCCACCTGGGCAGAGACACAGTTTGCATGCTGCAGACACAAGGTAGTTTTAGTTTAAACATGTTTTGCAGCTAGGTTTATTTAATACTCCAACTACCATGACTCTTAGCCAGTCTGGTATGTTGAGCATCATGAGAAAGTAAGTACAACTGGATTGTCAAAGGATATATATATTTTCCTTATGGATTGGCACTGCAGCTACTGTGAAATGCAGATCTCATGATTCTCAGCCATCCAGTTAGTTGGCTGAGCATCACGACAGATGTAATAACAGCACTTTGAGTGCCACATGTTCCCTCAACTGCTGAAAAACTACCTATTTTGGTTCCCTCTTTTTTGTAATAACTCGCAATGTTAGACTACACAACATAACATTAACTTTTCCTGACTGCAACTCCCATTATGTTGAGCCAGCAATAGTAGGAATAGTAGCTGGCAACTGTAAATGGGGCTTTGGAGAAGGGTGCAATAAGTCTTCAGTGCAAACACTAACTTTTGTTGAATGCATCTACAACAATATTCAACAGCAATTTCACTGGCTGAACTTCATGGGGATTGTAGTTATAGACTGAGGTTGTGGTGGCCTACAGTACACACTAACTGCAGCTCCCATGATATACGGTCATCCATTACTGGCTTACATTACATTTATTTAGTGCCAGAGTCAGTAAAATAATTCAAAATACACACAATAACAAACTCAAAAGGAGAAGAGGGCACTGCTTACAATCTAGGCTGGCGTAGTTGAGGCTAATCTTTACGATTATACTATTTACTATTACTATTATAAATTAACCTACTCCATCTACTGCTTTCCTGAGAGACAGAAAGGTGGTCTATGGATGTATCTCTTACCTCCAATAACCATTGTAATCCCGGAAACAAAGCAGATCTTAAACTTGACGTTTGAGTCATCTGTGAGAAGTTTTACGCAGTCAAGCCCCAGGAGAAGAATGATAAACCCAAATCCAGCCAGAATATCTGCCATTATCATTAATGCTCGTGTGGCCACTAATTTGACTGCAAGACAAAAGTAGGTCAGATACAATGTACAAAATGAGAGCTCCAGTATAATATTCAATGCAGCAATAATTTATAAATAGGAAACAATGTAAACTTCTTGGCATCACCTTTGGTTATTAAGGAGTTAAATAATAATTTTAAATCAAATAGCTCCTGAGAGGGCAAAAGAAAAGCTTTTGACAGCTTGAATACGATTTTTAATAACAAAAAATTGCAACTGTTGCAATCTGCGCCTTCCTTGTGATGTATTGCACTTTAGAAAATTACACTAAATTTTAAATGTGCTCACAAAATGATGTTTAGAGGAACAGGTTGGATTACAGCCAGTAACTGTGTGTGTGTGTGTGTGTGTGTGTGTGTGTGTGTGTGTGTGTGTGTGTGTGTGTGTGTGTGTGTGTGTGTGTGTGTGTGTGTGTGTGTGTGTGTGTGTGTGTGTGTGTGTGTGTGTGTGTGTGTGTGTGTGTGTGTGAAGAAGGGGTAAATTATTTTTCCCCACCTTATAGCGTGAGAAACTCAATTCTTTAAAAAATAAAGTATTTTAAGCGTTCAAAACAAAGTTATTTTTTTAACAAGAGACACAATTGTAGTTTGTCCTTTGTTTGCATTAGGTACATCCCCAGTGCGCTTGCATGGGGCCTGGGCAAGCAAGATGACCCAGCTTCTCTAATCTGTCATTATCCTCCATGGCCTGCTACAAAGGACTGGCCCTTGCATCTAGCTACTAGTATCAGGGCCTTTGCAGGCTTTGGAGACCAGGTGATCCTTTTCCAGGATTGAGGCCTGGTGGCCACATTGTGGGCATGGGGCAAGGCAGTCAGGCAGAGCATGGGGTGGAACAGGGACCCAAGATTTCACAAATATGATTAGGTAGCACTGATACATACACAGTGACTCATTGTTCAGTTGTGAAAGCTTAACTAAAAAAAACTCTAACAACCACTGCTGGGACCTGGTTCATAGAATGGAAGTATAATAGAGTAAATAGAAATAATTACGAATGCAGGTTTTTTTTGAAGCTTTACAGTATGTAAAGTCACATATACAGTTTTGGTTGAAAAGAAAAAAAGTGAAACACACAGAATAGCAATTTCAATACTTCAGTCTTATAGTAAATTGGGACAGAAGGATTTGGTTTGAGATCAGTATTACATACTTGAGTGCTCTGCATATATCGAGTCATAATCATCGCAGGTCCGTATTCCATCAAACACATTGGTGACACATTCCCACCAAAGGCCGCGACATTTTGTACTCACCTGCATGTGAAAAAAAGAAAAAAATTAAAAACCAAAAGCCAGTACTAGAGCTGGCCGACGGTAAGTATATATCACAGCCAAACATATCTCTTGCGTGCAAATGGCAGGGGAGGTACAGGGATGGATGGAAATGGATATAAAGAGATTATGCAGATTTCCCCCATGCAATTGCTATGGGGATCACTCGGAAATTAAAAGGGACAACTCAGCTATTATAAGCATTAAAGTACATACAATGATTAATTTTCCTTTTGATCAGTGTCTGTCTCCTAAGAGTTCCAGGTATTTGTTTTCACTCTTGCACTCTGAATTTAGTGGTACCCCATTCATCCTATCAGCCTGGACACCAGCGGTACAAGCCTGCTTCATACAAAGTATTCCTTATACAAACACCAAGCCAGGAAAGTAAGGCTAGGGGGATATAAATATTTAAAAATGAAGTTAAATGATTTTTAAATATTCAGTGGCTGCTCCTTTAACTATCCCATCTGTCATCACCAAATATTAAGTTTGCAAAAGAACATCACGAGAAATAAATTTCATTATCAAATAAGTGCAGAATTCAAAGCAACCAACTCCAGATTGTGTCACCCTGAATATTTCTATTACGAATAAAGAATGTGAAAAACCAATGCATATTCATATCTCAATGAAAAAAACTTAAACTTACATTACATCAACCAAGCCATGCTACTATTGTTTACTTAGAAAACCAACATAATTCAAGCAAAACAAAGTGATAATTCATACACTTAGAGCTTATAACACATCAGTGTGTCTACTGTACACAGAACCTTGACAGACTACTTTCGGCTAAGGCTGCAATGCAATGGGTCATTTATTTGCATGGACATACTGAACAAATCTCTGAGGTCATTATGCTGGGAAGGAAACCCGCTCTATCACACATTAATGCCTCGGGCTTGTTCGTGGAGGTCTTGGCACTTACTCTAATCTCAGATCCGTGAGAATAGTTGCTGTCATTAACTAAACTTCCAGTTAATGAGGCACTTATGCCAGATAACACCTAAAGGTGCCTTTGTTTATGGCACACAAGGTTAATATGCTGCTTAGGAAAGTGACTTAGAAAGTGTTCTTCTCCATTATGTAGGGAATATGTGGTATATCAATGATGCATGATTTAGTTTTTTTATTATTATTATAACTATTTATAATTATTAATTTATATAGTGTTATCATATTCTGCAGGGTTGGATAATTCTTATGAATGTGTGATGAGGAGTTGTTAATTTAAGATGCCTTTAGTGGGATTCATTAAACTTGTGTGTAAAGTTTTTCTCATAACAATTAAATTCTGTAGAATGCTAAAAGCTATTAAGAGTTTAAATATACAGCAGATCCTAAACTCAGGACCAGATTCCCATTAAGCCAGACTAGACAATTGCTTAGAGGATCGTTCTTTTAGAGGTGCCATCAGAAGCATGGGAGTTACAGTAGCTCGGTAAAACAAGGGAGGGCTGGCAAGAAGCCAGGGAGGGCAGGTGTCATCTGATTTGCTCTGATTTAAAGATTTTGGGCTGCTACCTGAAGCACCTTCATGTGTTCTACTTGCAACACATGGGTTTCAAACCTCCATTCCTTCATCTTGGCAATGCCCGAAAACAAGACGGAAGATGTAAAAAGAATTGCTACCCCTTTTACATCTTCTTTCTGCCTTTAGGACACTCTGAAGATGATGGAATGACGATTTAAAACTGCTATGCTCCAAATGGCACTGAGTGCTATGTTATTCCTAACGCTAATCGTGATATCATTAGATCTCCTGAGAACTCTTGCAGTCTGGATCTGACTGGCATTTAAACTACTGCATAAAAGATGTAATTGGCATCTTCTGCAATTTAAGAAACTGAGGGGTGGGGAAGGAGAACAAATGTTCTTATGAACATTCTTATGAATCGTGTGATACTTAGCTATCATATGCATTCAAATGAATGTGATGGCTGTAGTGTCCCTTTAAGGGTTTTTCTAAACATTCCTTTTCTATATATATGTATTTTGGGGACAACGGAACAGTGATGGACTTGCTCTCCAAGGAGAAGATACCAGAGCTCTGCTGTCTCATATGCTCCATCAATTTTAGTCATGCTTTTTTTGAGCAGTTTCAGTACATGCCTACAACATGTTAAGAATTTATTACACCCCTTCTTCTGTTCCATTTTTTTTGCAGATAACCAAAGGGCCGGGATAACAAACCTCAAATATATAGTTGGCTATAATGTCAATGTTGTTATGCTGTAAATCTTGAATGATATAAATGGAGAAATACGTTTAATGCCCAACTAAGATCTTTAAATTCTTGTTATTGTGATGACATAAATGGTTGTTCACACAAAATAATTTAAAATTGGTTCTACCTTAAAGAAAAAATTTTTTATCTTTAAATCTTACCAACCTACCAGTGCGTAGAATATTGAATGTCACTGAAAGCATTTCAAATAATCTTACAAAAATTATTAATTTTCTTCCTTGAGAAGGCCATGGGTCCTTTGTCTTATTCTAATAACAAATGTAAAAACATTTTAAAGAGATCCAGATGGGACTTGAACAGAAGGGGATTCTTTCAAAGTATCTGGCAAACTATTTCAAAATGATTTCCTTTTTTCTCCTGTTTATGAAAAGGTGACTGTGCCTAAGCAAATATTCACTTCATCCCTGTTTGATTATTTGGCTTTGCTTGGAACTTATCCTTAGGCAAATACAGAAAACAGGAATAGCAATACTTAAATGCTACATTAAACATGAAAACATGGGAAGATGTTGGTTTATTTAAACATGGAACTGGCTGGTTTCATTTTTCATATCTTGCAGTCAAATCAACACAAGTATTTTGAGACATACTGTGAAATGACTGAGATAGGAATTAGAGAGGAAAAGGTATAAAATGGTTCAAGCACTATGCATTATCATTATCAAGACCAAACCCAACTGTGCTTCTCATGTAGAAGGCTAAGCTTGTCCTGTATAATGCATAGTTAAATCAGTGTGGAGAATATTTCGAAGTCTCCCAATTCAGGCTTTTTTGGAAGGACAAGCTCAGTGGGGTTGGACCTTGAAAATGCATAGCGGTATAAAGGAGTTGAAATGATCAACCCTCCTGACGACTCCCTCTTTAGTAAATAGAACCCCAAATGGCATAAGGCCTATGCATAGGTGTATACTCATATGCAGCCATGCATTTATTTAATGGGATTTCCCACATATGGACATACACATATACATGTAAACTGACTTGGATACACATAGATGTGAGGTCCTACCTGCATAGCTCTGCTCCTGTGACTGCAGTCGCCTACCAACAGGATCCCGACCCAGTAACTCTTTACAAGTGAAGGGGGGGGTCTGGTAACATTTTATTCACTGTAACAATGATTATAGCCCATATCTATGCACACCTGCTTACAGAACAAATTACTGCAAATAATAACTGTTCATTGGTGACTTTATAGTATAGTGTATTGTTCCGTATATTCCGTAGTATTGTACAATGGGTAAACAGGACATAACAAGTAGTATATAACAAATTAATTTTACTTACAGAAACAAGAGCTAAGGTGGGCCCTGCTGAAACAAGCTTACAATCTAGACTGAGTTAGGGTGTATTACACAAGAGGAGAAAGTACCACAGTTAGAGATGGACCTGCCACAGTAATATATGTTATTTTCCAAAGATAGAAGAGACTAGTAATGGTGAACTAAAGGAAGTAGGGAGGAATGGCTTTAACGTGTAAATTCATAGGCGTCCTGACAGAAATGGATTTTATGGGATTTTTTGAGGGACAAAGGAAAGAGGGAAAGACAGATAGGCCAGGTGAGGAGATTCCAGAGGATGGGGCAGTCCTGGAGAAATCTTGCAAGAATGCATGAGAACTAGAAATCAGAGGAGAGGACAGACCAAGATCACTGGATGAACAGAGACACCTGTTAGGTGTGTATTTAGGAATGAGTATAATATATATATATATATATATATATATATTAAGACACCAATTCAGCAAGTGTGGGGGGGACAGTGAGATGATTGTACCATTGACATTAAGGGAGATGGCTGAAGGAATGCTAGCATTGAAGCATCATATCTATTTTTCTTTAGCTCTTGAGTCTATGATATTGTCTGCAAGTACAGTGGATCCAAATCAGGCATTGGACCCTTTTCTCAAGCAACGTAAACTGGGAAGCTGGTCTTTGTGTTATCTTTTGTTGATAGCTATTTTCCTTGTTTGTGTGTGCACAGATAATAAACTATGAAATGTGTTCATATACAACCAGACTTCTTATAAGCCCCCATCATGAGAGAAATAACCATTTGCTGGGCTATTCCTACCTTTACATCTTACAATGTGCTGACAGAGCTCATTTCTGTCTTCCCTTACAGTAGTTTGCATTGTTAAGTATCCCATTGATTTCCACCTTATTCTACAGTTATCACTAACCAGAGACTGACACTGGAAATCTAGGTGTCTTTAACATGCATATTATACATTAGTTATAATCACATATATATATATAGTCATAGATCTTGTAAGTTAGCTATTTCTAATAGCACCCATAAAATACAAGTGAATGTAAAGTGAATGAAAATAAAGTAAAATGTAAAGTAGCAATAACTCCATAGACAACAGGAGAAACTATCAAAAAACTGCAAATTTAGCCCATAATCAGTTTTTCAGGACCCAATTATTTATGTATGTGCATTTCTGCTTTGTCATATGGTACAATGATATGAGGAACTGGGCTACAGCAGCACTGTAGCAAGCAATGAGGTGCTAGTAAACATTTTTAGTAAGAGTATACGTGATTAGTATTAGTTATATAACAGGAGGGAATTTCTACTACTTTGGTCAACGCATTCATAGATCAAAACCTCATTATATAATATATAAATATACTTAATCTCTTTAGCACAATAATTTAAACTCTATATATTCTATTTGGCACTTCATTGGTTATATGATCACAAGCTGGCCATTGGATGTATAGATGTTCTGCTTATGTTTGATAGCAATTTAGTAAGAACAATACATAGATAATTGTTAATCTATAAAAAAAAAAAACCTCTTTACTCATGTAACATTCTGATTTTTAATAAAAACATTATGAGTGTATTCAATTTAAATTCCATGTTTATTAATATGAGATTATACACCCAACCAAAGTCAATTAATTAAGTAACTATTAAGTCTTAATTGAAACATACAAAATATCCCATTTTAAGGATATATTTTTCAATAACAAAAATTGGCCTCACTTTATAAGTAAATGCAACACTTTAATGAATAAAACAACTTTACTGACATTGTTGTAGAGAAAGATTAACCGTCTACAGAAGTAATCCTCCCTTTCTTAAATCTCCAGCCTGTATAATGAAACATTAACCTGTGAACATATTTATATAAAGTAGTTTCCTCCCCATGTAGTCATATTTCACTTTAATGTATAAAAACAACAGTCTTTAGTCTTCGCTGTAACCAAAATGTTTTTGAAGCAATTTCACAAAGTGAGCATGTTTGTATTTCTGACCTCCCTCGGTCTACTTTTGATATTATGTTTTCGTACCATAAAGATGAAACATGTGGTTGTCATATTGTTAATTACCTAGCTCTTCCAGAATGCCTTAGTCTACGGGCTAAATTCTATTTCCTGGCATAACATGAATCCTCTGTTTTTGTCTATTGCAGTACATGGGAGAATTTGGATTTATTTACCAGAGATAAATTTATCTCAGGTGAAAGAATCCAACTGTAGGGCTGTCAGGGTGTCTGAAACATATCCACAGACCCAATGTATATGGGGCTCCATTAGATAGCACCTACAACTAGTGATTAACTAGAAAAAAGTCCCTGCAAGCAAAGTTCCCAAATAAATGAAACTCTTTCAAGAACAAACCTGATACTTGCAACTGTTTTAGTTCTTGACTCATGAAGAATGAATTTAAATGCAAGAAGACAAGTAAACCAAATTGTATTAAAGTTCCTTGCTAGAAGGAACCACTTATTCATTTTCCATGTTTTTCGTGATCATTCTAAAAAATACTCAACATTACCAAAAGCTATGAGTGGGGAATTGGAAACCAAACTCAAAATCGTAAAGCAAGTATTGTTTTGATATGGCAATTAATTATAGGAATCACAACACAAATACAAAGCTGACCTTGTTATTCACATTTCTACAAATATTATTATAATGTAGATTTTACTATTTCTGTATTGTTCATCCCATGTGATTGGCTTGTCCTACCTCCAAGGAGTCATCAGCATTTTCCATCCAACAATCAGTCCATGTCGCCACAATCAAAAAACCAGCAGAGAGAAATGCTAAGAAAAAGCCAACATACTGCAGGGGAATCCTCATTATGCAGAACCAGGCATAGAGGAAGGCACATCAACGGGCTTCACACTCCTGCCTGGAAGCCCTTCTTTAATGAGCACAGTTTGAGGGTATCATAGACTGTAACCCAAAGAAAGTCAATAATCAAATGATTACGGAGAGTTTGGGTAAAACTGCCAGGTTGTGTTGTAGACTTTTTTACAGAAGAATATTGATGAACACTGCTCATTATAACAATAGGCAGTGAAGTCAGGGGTCAGAAGGTGGATACATAAAAGCAAGGCAATTTACACTAGTCTTGTTAATTATTTACTGACTATTAACCTGCCTGTAGGGTTTGTACCATGAAGATTTAGGGGGACTTTTAATCTATTTGCTTCAACTGTGTCTGGAGTTTAAGCAATTACTCAGGTCCGGGAAATTACCCTCTGCTTAACTGGAATCCTGATTTGTGTATCATTAATTATAATAATATGTGCTAGGAACCTGATACGAGAATTATGATTTAAAGGACTCGAAAAGTACTTAAACTATGTATAATAGAGACAGCAGTGCTAAATATACTGCCAAAACTCTTACACCTGTTGCTATGCATCTGTACAGAAATATACAAAAAACAAGAAGCACTGCGTACTGCCCAGTACTGTAATAAATGGTATCACTAAATTAGAGAAACAATTACCCTGTACGGCCCTACGGAGCACCACAAGAAGTGGAGAAACAGTGCGGTAGTCATTGGTACCTGGGACTGCTAGGCATGTGGTATACCACAAGAGTAGAAGCAGAGAGTGGCCTATTAGGAGACATTGTCAGGGACAAATATAGCCAACTGCTCCAACCGTTGATTAAGGGAAAGTTCCAGTGGCATAATTACTGTAAAACAAATTGTGGCCCTGGTTAAAATACAGGTTTGCCAGAGCATACCTATAGGGAAAAAGTAAAATCCAAGCAAAGTTCAGCTTTAGGACTTCCTTGATGGATTTCTCAGAATTGCTTTGGGTATTGTATCAAAGTAATAACCATTTTCGGGTTGACACTGATTGAGGACGATGGTAGCTACAGTTCTACATCTGCATGATTTTCACAGTGTCAGGACGGAGTATGGGCATGTGGTATATTCTTCAACCTGCAAAAAAAGTAAAAATCACTTACCTTACAAGGTCCCAGTTGTTACACTACTGATGGTGTCTTTAGTGAGCAAGCTTAGGAGCTGGGGGGCAGGGTAAGAAGCAAATGGCAATGGGGAAATATTTGTAGGATACCTCCATGCATTTGCAAGAGGGGCTAAAATGTAAAGTAACCTTTCAACTATCATATGAATTATAGTGCATATTATGGTTGGTGTGTCCCTTTAAGTCATATAGCAAAACATCCAAGTGTTGAGAAAATAAATTGGGCAGGATATATTTAATAATTCATGTGGCAGGATTCCTATAAGTGGTATTAAAATGGCTTTGTCAGCTAACTTCCTACACATCTACGGTTTATTTACAGTTGCATACGAAAGTAACCAAAGCTTAACAGGGTCTTCTTTCCCCCTGAGTGCCAAGCCTCTTTGCTGCAATTCCAAAACAAACTAGGTTAGGCACAATGGAACTGTATTCATTTTTCAATCACTTATCTGGTGACAATAAGAAGTCAAACCTTTATACACCTTTCTAACTTTATTTTATAAAAGTTTTTGTGACATAAGTTTAATTACACTTAGCATGTACTCATATGCTAATATGTTGTGTAGTAGTAGTAGCAGCAATGCTAGTAACAAAATAACAAGGATGAAGGAGCCACAGTTCTTGCAGAACAAATGTATTGGGACCAAGGGGACCAAGGGGCCCAGGCCAAACCCTGAAAAACAGTACTAGACCATGAGGCCTCCTCCAACAAACTTTACAGTAGGCACAATGCATTCCGGTAGATAGAGTTCTCCTGGGATCCAACAAACCCAGGTTTTGTCCATCATATTTATCGTAATGCTGATGCAAACTGTAACAAAAATGCAGAAAATAGAGAAACATTCTGAAGGTCACAACAAGCACAACCTGCACACTTGAGACTAGAGGAAAATGAAATAAAGATAAATAAGATTTGTGCTGTTCGGAAAGCTGGTGGTGCTTGATATAATAAATATAAGTAGACGGAGGAACATGTCTCTTGTCAACTCATCTAACAATGTTTAAAATGTACAGGTTCACATTTTAAATGACACATAAGTAGGGTTGACTGCTGGGTGGCGTCAGACTTACAACATGGTTCTGCTTATGGACAACTTATCTCCTTTAAGATGGAACTTGGTTCCCTTAACAGACACTATAACAAGCAGTGTAACTGCATAGGTGCAGATGTGATCTGTCCTAGGGGACAAGGAGATTCACAGCTATTCTTGAATCTTTTCTTGAAAATTGCATCATAAACTATTGTTAATGTCATTGCTGTGCTTTCTGCTTGGAATATAGGTGATATGACTAAGAATATGACAGGATTTCAATGAATATCAGTATAAAAAGGTTATGTGACGCTGCCGAAACTATGGCTTTATTCTTTATGTACCTTATTTAAATATTTTGAAAAATCATTTGAAAAAAAGTGAGCTTATCTTGTAATAACAAAACATTTATACGCATTTATGTGGACATGCAACCCTAACCTGACATTGAACATTATTCAAATTATAAACCTTTTGTTAATATATTACTAAATAATGATCAAAACCGCAGTATTTCCTTCCAAAAATGGCCATAACCTATTCCCATAAATGTCAGGTTTCTGCATGAATCCACAAGGGAGTCACTAATTCTTTAATGTTATTAAATGCAATGTTTACCAAATTCCACGTGTTTTCCAGACATGACCAGTAAGTGGCACCAGAGCTGCTGTTAATTGAATTAATGATTATCCCACAGATTCCAGTCCTATGAAGACAAGTACAAACTCAAAAATGGTTTCAGGGGTGATTTGCTTCTTTGGTGCCCTATCAGTATTCAATGTATATTTTGTATAGTGTGTTGAGAACATGAGCAAAGATATAGTACAATGCTTTTAGGAAAAAAGTGGTTTATACCAAAGCATGGACATGTCTTACTCCATGTAATGGCTACAGGCTGCTTCTAAACCATTTATACCAGGGCCAGTACCTTTTACACATCTGTGCCCTTATAAATAAAACTCCAGCATTAACCTAGTAAAATGACTCACTGTGAGAATAGCATTTTGCATCTCTGTAATGTATAGATAGGGCCTATAAAAATGCTGGGTGTGGAATAATCATAATAATACCGTATTTATCGGCGTATAACACGCACTTTTTTAACTAAAATATGTAGCTGAAAACCTACCTGCGTGTTATACGCCGATAAATCCTAGAGCCAGTGGCGGAACCACCGGGGTCGCAACTGCGACCGGGCCCTGGAGTTCTGCCAGTCAGGGGGGGCCCAAGGGGTGCCGAGCGGTTGCTGAAGACGACCGCTCGGCAACTCTCGGGCCCCCCTGACTGACAGAAATCCAGGACTCCTCTGCTGGCCGCCGCCTGCCGCCTGCCTCAGCCGCCTGCCTCAGCCGCCGCCGCCTGCCGCCTGCCTCAGCCGCCGCCGCCTCAGCCTCAGCAGCAGCAGCCGCCGCCTGCCTCAGCGCTTCAACTCCTGTGTTGGAAGCGTGAGGCGTTTGTCTCGGGTGCCGGCGCTCAGCAGTGAAGCGCCGGCACCCGAGACAAACGCCTCACGCTTCCAACACAGGAGTTGAAGGTAAGTGACCGGGGTGGGGTTAGGGAGAGAGAGGGGAGATCCTGAGAAGGGGGGTTAGGGTGTGTGTGTCTGAGTGTGTGTCTGAGTGTGAGTGTGTCTTACTGTGTGTGTGTGTGTGTGTGTGTGTGTGTGTGTGTGTGTGTGTGTGTGTGTGTGTGTGTGTGTGTGTGTGTGTGTGTGTGTGTGTGTGTGTGTGTGTGTGTGTGTGTGGTTTCCCAGATAGCAGTGATTCTGATGAAGTTTTTTTTGTTCAGTTTTTTTGTTCAAAAATGGGGGTGCGTGTTATACGCCAGTGCGTGTTATACGCCGATAAATACGGTAATTAATAATAATAATAAATGGATTCAGTGCTGGACTGGATAGCATTGATGGAACATGCATCAAAATGACCTCCAAAGTAGAATACAGCTAAACAGATTATAAATATAATTAAAAAAAAAAAAACATTTTGCAGTAATGGGTAGAGAGTATATAAATTGTAGCTGTGATTGGTAACACTGCATTACTGCTGCCGGTGGTTTTAGCTCAATGTTCCTCCAACTATTTCCAATGTCAACAGATTTATTTGAAGTACTATAGATATCAGTCTTTATCCAAATACCCCAAGAATGATTGGAAGATTCTGACTGATGTTAAACAATGCCTTTTAAGGCCAACTTGGGGATAAAGTACCAAGAAAATTGTAAAGGACCAACTCAACAAATTTACCTCCAAGTAGAGCTCCTGGGCCACCCCCTTTCAAAATATGCTGGTTTGGATTTACCAAAAAAACATTTCCTAAACTATGAGAGGTTAAGGATTTATATTACTTTTTGCGGTCTTTCCCAGTGACAGTCTAAGAGATGCTTAAGCATTAAGGAAACAGCTGACAGTTACTCACACTCTCAGGTATCACTACGTTTAAAACAAATGAGTCAGCAATTTAGTGAGTGAGACAACGGCATGTTTATTAGAAATACCACTGTCCATTGTAGGGCGATGTGTCTTAGGGAAGCACCAGGTTTCAGGGACACGTGTCTTAGGGAAGCACAAGGTTTCAGGGACATGTGTCTTAGGGAAGCACAAGGTTTCAGGGACACGTGTCTTAGGGAAGCACAAGGTTTCACCCCAATGTGTCTTAGGGAAGCACAAGGTTTCAGTAAATGTGTAGAAGGCTGTGTGATGTGACACTCCTTTAGTAACTGTGATCTTAAATATAGATTAACAGACAAAAAATATGTTCCTGCTGCTTTCCACACCCTGAAGCAGCATTTCATAGCTGGGTGCGACTCTTCACTGGAAACATCAGTGGGAGAGGTGAGCTTGCATTAGGAACAAGTATCAACAACTCAGCTCTCCTCTTTACTGCTGGGAAGTAAAAGGGAAAAAAAACATTTGAAGATGATGTTAAGAATTTATTACAAAGACTGTTTACATATTTTTAAATTAGTTTAACGTGTTTGGAGAGTCTCTTGACATAGGTTATACACATTTATTTATTGATTCATTTATTTTTTACATAAAACGTTGCTTCTTGATTTTATAGTAACATAATAATGTTGCTTTATTTATCCTGACTATTGCATATTATTTATTAGCAGTGCTGTTCCAGAAAACATTAAATTCACTCTAGTATGCAAATAAACCTTAGCTGATATTGGCACTTCATTGTTTAAGCTTTTAGAAACAACACAGAAACTTATTTTTTCCCCCCTCAGTTTCTATAGCAACAACCTATCAGTTACTACTTTTGTGTCACATGATAATTACGGGTTCAGAGCAAAATTAAAGAATGAGACACAATTGTAAATAAAACATGTGTTAAGGCACTTAACAGTGTTAGGAAGTTTAATTGCATTTAGTTATGTGAGTATTAAATGCAGCAGAGTAGTTGAAACAGCACCTTTAACTGCTTCATCTCACAGTGGAATTTATAGCCATCTTCTTTGATGTCAGTCCTGACACCCTGATCTAATAACAGCCTCAATTGTACTCTGGGAAAGAGCTCAACTTACATACACAAGCTGCTTGTTCCTCTCACACCCTCTGATTGGTGTAAAATGCCTCAGTTTGAGAAAATACAAGCCATAACAATGCCTTTAGAAAATATCAATGATTAACTCCTACTATACTGCATAATGCGAATTAATAAAAACTTTTGATTGAATTGTAGGCAATTTAATAATGAATTGACATACATTTTTTAAAATGTCAACTGACCAAATAAGATCAACTATTGAAATGACTATGGGATCAAGTAGTATCATTTGCTCAATATTATTCTGACTATAGTGGTCCTTATATTCATCAAAGGCATGACGTTGCTAGAGTCTATTCAACAGTATTATTATTATTACCTACATAGTGCAAAGCCATTCTGCAAACTGTGCGGAGGTCTCTGGACATTAGATCTTACAACACTTAGCTAAACCTAAATATTGTTAATGTAGGGCTTTGTAATCACACATCTATTCCAGGGGACAAATTATAAGGATTATAATATTTGTAGGATTTTACATTACTATAAATCAGTGGCGTACTTAAGAAAGAAAAGTCCACACCAGATACCACTCTTCAGAGGGTGCAACAATTGCCCCCTGGCCTGTCCAAAATTGTTTACAGAGGGCTAGTCTGACCTGGACCAGGCCGGTGTAAGTGTGTGTGAGCATAGACGTGTATGTGTAGGTATCTGTGAGCAAGGAAGTGTATGTGAGAGCATAAATGTGTAAGTGTATGTGAGAGCATGAATGTGTATGTGTGTGAACACGGATGTGAATGTATATGTGTGTGAGTGTGATGTGTAAAGGTAAGTGTGCATTAGCATGGGCGTGTAAGTGTGTGTGTGAGTATGGATGTGTAAGTATTCAGAGGTTGGGGGGGACAAGATGGGCCGAATGGTTCTTATCTGCCATAACTTTCTATGTGTATGTGTAAGTGTATGTGAGCATGGATGTGTATGTGTAAGTGTGTATGAGCGTTTAAATGTTTATGTGTGTGAGAATGGATGTGTAAGAATGTGAGACTATGGATGTATGAATGTGTATAAGCATGGGTGTGTATGTGTAAGTGTGTGGGTATGAATGTTTATGTGTGTGTGAGCATGAGGGTAAAAGTGTGTTAGTGAGCATGTGTGTTGGCGTGAGTGTCTTTGTAACTGTGTATGTTGGTGCAAAGACATTTAACCTCTTGTAGATTACCCTGCATCTTCTCCTGTATATTTAGATGGGGGGGGCAAAATTATGTGTTTGTGAGAAGGGAAGAAAAATATGCTTGTTTCACACACATACTAACGTTACTTCATTTTATAAATTTTTAAAACATATAAATTAACTTAACTTCATGGAGAATAATGAAACCCATTGCTTGCTTTAGAGATTGGCTCCCTATTATTTTAAATTATGGCCCCTTAAAACACAGAACTATCCTTTCTTTCTGTGTAATGTTCTATTCTGGTGTAGTGATTGTATTTCTGTGGATTTTAGTTCTATAGCTAATCATTCTTCTTTAGTTCTTTAGTTAGTATAAAGTACTGGAGTACCTCTCTTGTCTGCTTTGTACATCAGCTATTTTAATTATACAATGGTAACACTGGCCTTAACTAAATAGCTCCATAGAACAGATTAACAAACTCTGGAGAAAGGGAAAAGCCAAAGCCCACAAAACTGAAGCAATTACTAGTCCAAGGAAATCTCTTTATTGTGTCCCCACATATTACCATTTTATAGCTGATTACTGGGTAATGGAGGGGGCCCCCAAGGAAAGCTAATTCATCACTAATTATGAAAAACTCCAAACCAAATATGGACCAAGAACACATATGTATGTGCATCGTATCTGTATATATTTATGATATCATCAGTTTGGGGGAAAATCACAATACCAACATATTAGGCAATGTATCCCACTGGTTAATATTCCATTTGGTGAATTAGAAAAAAGAAAAGTTTTGTGGAACAACCAGAGTATTCATTGTCAGTAACCAGGGCCAGACTGGCCTACCAGGAAACCAGGAGATTTCCCTATGGCCTGGCCAAGCGGCACTGGGGCCGTGCTGATGTCTATGGTGGCACAGATGGGCTGTTTATGGGGCAGAGGTGGCACCGGCAGGCTGTTTGGGGGCAGAGACAAGCTGTTTGGGAACAAAGATGGCACAGACATGTTGGTGGGGGAAAGATAGCACAGACAAGCTGTTTGGGGGACATGATCTCAACCACACAAAAAAAAATATGGGGCTGGTGTCCAAATATTTCTAGGGCGGCTTTTTATTACGGCCTTGTTAGTAGCTCTTGATGAGCACATTTTACACTCATAACCACTGGAAATGCACTAAAATATACAATGTATAATGATCAGATATACAACATTACGATCTAATTTTTTTTAAAAAAAATAAGATCAAGCAGAGGCAATAAGTATACCCAAAATCGCAGAAGCAACATTTCACAGCAGCAACATTTCACAGCATACTTAACAGTATTTTATCTTTGTTGTTATATTATTTATAAAGCATCAAAATGTGAGTAAATAAATAAATGATGAAGTAGTGGTTAACAAGTTTTTAATACACAAAAGTATTATAATTATTAAAATGTATTGCGCAATATACTCTTGTCTCAACAGAGATGCTTAAAACAGTAATGGCTAAATTATTTAATTAGAGTTATGGTCAAAGCACTAAATAGGGTGATCTAAATAAAAGAGCAATACTGCTTTATCAATTTAAAAACAAACCACAATTATGCAAATACATTTCCACAATGAAATTCATATGGCATATTAAATCACCAAGGGTAAAATCCCAAAGTATCCTTTGTCCTCATTTGACTGGAGATTAGGTGTCCCAGAGTTGCAAATGAATGCAGGGAAGTGTGGGTCAGTAAATCGCAACTGTTATTCACTAAACCAAAATTCATGGCATCTTACCGTGTTGGCTGTCAATGAACCACATACAGTCTATCCTTTAACAATAAATCTTAATAAACATGTGATTGACATATTTAACATTCCCCAAATACTCAGCTCTATGCAAGTAAGGGTATTTGTTTAAATTTGAACTAAGAAAAAATAGATCCAGCACTGTGAAATTATAAATCTATAATACTTGGGCATATCTACATGATATCCTAGTTCCATGTGGACTTATCTGTGCTCTCGGAAATCACCATCTTAAGAATGCATCTCCATGCTATCATCCCTTATGGTCTGGAACTGGAGCACTGCCTTCTGTGTCTCCAATGACCTAGACCTCTCTGCACTGGTAGTGTCACTGGGGGTTTATTTACCAAAGCACGAATTAGCAGGTTTCCAGGAGAGTTGGTTTCAACACTGTTGGGTCATGGGTCATGTGCAGAAGTCAAGGACCTAGAGAGCTCGAAGGTGGACAGATCAGAACAAGTAAGGGGTTTCTGACAGAAAGAGGTATGGATAAGAATAGAATATGTACAGCACAGGTAAATCCCTGGAGACATTAATGATAACAATGAAAGGGGGACTCAAATAATTGGCAGGCTGAAGAGAACAAATAGGATTGTAATTTGACACAAAGCAGAAGAGAGGGAAGCTAGTTAGTACTGAGTTGCAATAACCCATATACGATATCACAAATGAATTAGTGCTTTAGTAGTGTAAGAAAAGGACATATGGTTAAGAGATATATTGGAGGTGGAGTAGGCAAGATCTTATAGGTAAGAGGCGGAAGAGTGAGTGAAGTATAACGTCAAGGTGACAAACTTGGGCTAGTGGTAAACACACACCTGAGGAATACCACCCCATAGGGATCCACCTGCACGCAACATTATGCTTCCCCACCAGCTGGTCGAATGTAACTGTCATCACCTGCTCCTTGAGGGCCCCAGAGAGTCAGACCCAAGCCTTACAGGTAGGTTGGATGTCCGTGCTCCACATCATCAGCCAGCTGCATGCACTAACTCTTGAATTCGCTTCGGCAGCCAGGCATTACCATGGGTCACTGCCACAGCCTTCAACTCCTTGAACAAGCTCTCCATAATCATGAGTACTCCTACAATCTCTGTTAAAATAAAGTCTGCAGAGAAAGAGCGCCAAAACCAGGCCCCCTGAAAACCCTTTTTTTTCCTGCCATTTAGTTATCCCTAAAGAGGCTATCCAACCACCAATACTAATATAGGCGGGTGTTGCAATTGGAAAAAATAATCATACGTTGCATTCTGATTTGAACACACTGTAGCACAACCAAGATAAAGGGTTATCAAGCAGACTAGAATATCTGTCTTAGCTCTGTTGGTTATATGAGGCTCTGACATAGCTCACTTATCACAGAAATAACGTGACAGCCTGATGCAACAGACATCCTTAATGATGGATCATGCTCATCTTGACTCCAGAAAAGGTGAACACTAAAAGCTGATTGCTTTTTCCCAAATAGTACATTAGTTGCACACACTGTCATTAAAGGAATCAGCTGTGGTTGGACCATCTGAAAATGACCTACTTATGTGGTTTGGGTGTTGACAATAAAAATAATGTTATTCTGTAGATGTTATAACAAAACAGAACTCCATTTAATATTGTTTAACCACTTGTTTTACACTACTGGTGTGTATCAGTGTTGGTCACTTGAGGAAGCCCATTGGGCAAAACGCATAGTGCAGCACACCCAACCAGGCAGTAAACATTAACCAGAAGTCTCACGATAATCTGTATCCTGCGGTGTCTGTACTGGAGATTGCAAGAACACAATGCTGTTGGCAGCCTGAGGCTCTTCATTCTGGAGCATCGCTTCATTTGTTTTAAATGTAAGATATGGATTATTGTATTTTTGGGAATAAAACTTGTTATACATTTTTAACCGCTGCTCCTCTGGTCTGTCTGTTACTAAGAGCCGTAGAATTGGCTGATACTGTGTCCAGCAATGATCGTGGACCTTTCTCCTCTCCCAGGGGGTGGGCACCAAGAAATCTATATTTTAATGTTGTTGCACTATATGTAAATGTTTTTGTCCATGTGTATCTGATCACACACTACTGGAATCAAGCTGCTATAAGATTTAAATATAATCTTCTTTTTTATAATTTCACCTTTGGAAGACACATATGTGTACATATCGCATGAGTGACATTCTGTATTGATTTGTACTTTTTGTGATTGCTTTATACACTTATGGATAGTGTATTGAGGTTGCTGCCATATATACACTTTTTCATTTTCTTCTTTATTCAGACTATACAATATCTGTAGAGGAGAAACTGAATGACAGCAGAAGCAATAGGTTTCTCAAGATCATGGAAGGGAAATACAGTACCATTGTGCTAGTATTATAAAACATGAAAGAAAACATGAAGGAAAACAAATGGATTAAACCATTCTACAAAGAATACAATAAAAATGTGAATGAGTAAGGCTTTCTATTGAGATGCTGAGATTTGAGACCTGCAATGCTTATCGCAGTGTGTCTCATTTTGTGTCGGATGGAATGGCAGGTACACCGTGTAAAGCCTACTAGAAGTTCTTTGCAATACATCTCACAAAGAGTAAATTTATCAATTTTGTTAGTAAACTAATTTAGAACAAGGAGTTTGGAGTATCCATCCTTTTTTTAAGCCCAATGCAATACTTGCAAAACTATATTTTAGACCACATTTTTATTTTCTGTCCCTGCTTTTGTGTAGTTTCTTGGGTTAAACCTGGTAGATGATAAGTAGAAGTCCTAAATACCTTCCCTAGACAACCAATACTCCCACTATATATAGAGAGAGAGAGGATGTAAGCCTGTTTGAGCAGTGCAATCCTCACCTATTTCTGTAAGTAATTGTTATATTATCTACTACTTGCCATGTCCGGTTTACCCATTGTACAGCGCTATGGAATAGGTTTTTCTGGACACCATTAATGGAGCACCTGTAATGGGGAGGAGTGCTAAACCCAAAGCCTGGTCAAAGCTCCAAATACAAACTAGTCCAAAAGGGAAGCACAAACCTAAACTAGCATTAATTATTAGGGGGTGCTGCTGAAGACTAAGTCGTTATACACAGTCCAAAGGGACTCCTATAAATCGCAGGAGTGTCTCTGTATTTGTAAAATAGGAAGGCCTTTTGGTCCCTTTTAAGGAATATATTTAAAGAGATTTAGCTCCATATAAGCAGTATTTAGTGTTAGGACCACCTATATTGGAGTACTTTAGTGTAGTGGTGGGCTCAGCATAATATGTCCTTATAATGTGACTAAATCGCCATTTTTAAGTAGCCTTAATGATAACTATACATTTGTGAATTTGCAACCAGTTTGTGAGTGCTCTGATCCCTTTGGACTGTATAAAAAATCCATATCTTCAGCAGCACCCTCTTATAATTCATGCTAGTTCAGGTGATATATATATATATATATATATATATGGACAACCTATGTAATCTTCGATAAATTAAATTAGTAAAATCAACATAAACTAGTATGAGAGTATTTGTGCTATTAACTCTCTTTAATGAAACCTGACTTGTATGATCAGAAAGTAAATTAAGTTAACTTTAAGCTGATTTTCTTTAACACAATTTGCCATACCCCTCTTAACTACGCCATGACTGTTTTTCGTATATGTCATAAGTGGATACTATAGAGATTCCCTCTTTTTTTGTAATTACTTTGAATATAAGTGGAATCAGTCTTAAATAAGGGAATTTTTTAATTTCTTATACTATATTTATCTTTGTATGTATTCCTCTTATATGTCAAGTTTTAAATGTTTGTATATGTTTATAAATTAAAAAAAAAAAAAAAAAGAAAGTAAATTACTAAAATTTGGTTACTGTACCTTACATCCTGTTATTCAGTGGTCATGTGGCATTTGAACGTTAGCTAAGATTCAGTTAAAAAATCTAGGAGACTATGTGACTCACCTCTAAATCATAGCCACAAGCATAACTGTTTCATGTTGTCATGAAACCCATGAAAAACAGCAGTCACGTCTTAACTTGTATAAGCAGAGAATGTGATTGGAGTTTCATGGAAGACATAATGGCTAAGATTACATTATATTCACAAATTTTGAATTGAACAACAATCCTTCCATAGATTGTAATGGAAAACAGAGATGTATTAGCCTAGACAGTAATGTATGCTGGTTTAGGTCAACCAGACTTAAGGTGACAGTTCCAGGAGGCAGCAGCCCTTCTGCCCACAGAACACGGAGCCAATAGTCCAACGGGCACCACTGCTCGGTTAAAAGTAAGCTCACTGATATGCCTGGTGCTTTACCACTTGCCACAATCATCCATAGTTGACTTCTCCCTGGTGCTACTCATCCTTTAGGAGTACCGTGCTGTAATTGTGAAAGATTAAAAATGAGTAAATATTTTGTAAAAATGCTTAGTATCTAGGCAGGCTCAGATTAGCTATCTGGCACATCGGGTGCTTCAGCAGCAGATTGAGCCCTACAATGTGTGGCTACCAGCTGTATGCACAAGGCCGTATGGTACATCAGCTTAAAAAAGTAAGGTGCACCATTCGTAACCAGGCGGTAGACGCATGTACATCATTTGGTGGCCAGTCATCCCCAGTCTTGTACTGCTTCTTAAATGGACAAATACTTTGTCCTACTAATAAAGTTAATTCCAGGGCCTCTTTTTCTGGATGCTCAAATATAGGTTTCAGATAGATGACTTAATGGTTTATCGGTACTCTGAATGCATGACGCATTTTGATGAAGAAATGAAGAAATGTTTTAGACTGATGATTTAATCCTTCATCAGGACTATGTAAACTATGACACATTAAGGCACAGACCTTGGAATGTTCAATTTGTGATGAGATCTAAAAATGGGACAGCTACCATGAGGAAATCATATTCCTTATTACCATATCTAGGAACTTCCCAGAGCAGGCTACCTGGAACTCTCCCATCTTCTAGGGGAGTAGCTTTTCAAGGAGGTGGGGCTGCCACGATTAGGCTAACCACACATAGAGAAGGGACGAGTTATGCTATGGGCAGGGCTAGTAGTGCATAGGGGCAAGAAGAGCCCCATACAGTGCTTAGTAGGAAGGAAAGTAGGTGGACAGTGGCCAGGGCTAAACAGATGTCCCCCTATTTAGCGAAAGAGAGAAGTGACTAAGAGACCTGATGAAGCATTGCTTCACCGGAGACTACAGGTGAAACCCAGAGAGCTCCCAGGAATGCTTATGGCCCTAGGTCTCTGACTAAATCCCCAGTATGGTAACGACACTAAATACATAAAAATATAGTTTTTGTACAATTTAATACAATATGTTGTTGTGGAACACAGTTAAAATGATTATTCTCATTGAATACGTTTCAAGAACTTGCTTACAGAACGCTGTATAATATCTGAAAATTGAAGTATAGCCTCCAATAATTTACAGCTGCATTACAAGATAAAAGTTGTACTTTAGCTGCAGCTAAAACTATGTGTTAAAATAACTTTTATTGTCCTTTCCTTCTACCAAATTTCTGTCTTTACACCTCTAACTGGGGGCCCGAAGCTATAATACCGCACACAGAGAAAATTCATTTACAGATGCAATAAAATTTCGACATGAGTTGATAAAATGTGCTGAGTTTGACATAGGATGGAGACATCAAATACTTCTCACAGTCTGCACAATAAGTACCTAGTAATAATTTTTTCCTCCATAATAAAGTGACAAAAAAGAAAGATTAGATGGTTTAAAAAAAGAATTGCTTGGTTTACCGGGTGTACCTTTACCAATGGTTTTAAACAACTCAGACTGGACATTTTAATATTCTGCATACTTCTTAATTTAATATAACTAAATCACTTCTTTTAGAGCATCCACTTGTACCCCACTTTCAGCCACCCCACATCATTCCTACCTATTTACTCATTTTTTTATAAAACTTTCTAACACAGAGGAGGCAGAGAGCTGCAGCAATCATTAACATCAGGCGAGGTAGCAGTGGTACTATAGTTTTGTTTCCATTCCAGTATTAGTGATGGCTGTGATGGTAGTGCACAGTGTGCCCAATGCGTTTGGATGGCAACCTTAATGTTGGGCTGGTTAGAGAGATCCGTGATCTCCCCAACCAGTTCTGGAGGCTGCAACTGCTCATCGGGCGGCTGTGCTCACCCAGTGTCTCCCTCGCCTCACCCTTCCTACGGCCCTGACTCAAAGCAAGAAGGCTTCAGCCTACTTGGGACTGGTAGACATGAGTCACCTGACAACTTTTTCTCACACACCAGCTCAACACAAAAAACTGAGAAAACATTTCCAATTTTTTTTTACCCGCCAGTAACAATTGAGTATCAATCAGCAAGATGTCTATCTCCCAGGTGTCTTTTTTACAGGTAACAAGCTGAGATTAGGAGCACTGTCTTAAAGGGAGTGCTCCTAATCTCAGCTTGTTACCTGTATAAAAGACACCTGTCCACAGAAGCAATCAATCAGATTCCAAACTCTCCACCATGGCCAAGACCATGTCAGGGACAAGATTGTAGACCTACACAAGGTTGGAATTGGCCGCAAGACCATCGCCAAGCAGCTTGGTAAGAAGGTGACAACAGTTGGTGCGATTATTCGCAAAATAACTGTCAATCTCCCTCGGTCTGGGTAAACTTGCAAGATCTCACCTCATGGATTTTCAATGATCATAAGAACGGTGAGGAATAAGCCCAGAACTACAAGGGAGGATCTTGTCAATGATCTCAAGAAAACATAGAAACATAGAAACATAGAAAGTGACGGCAGATAAGAGCCAGAAGGCCCATCCAGTCTGCCCAACCTCTGAGTACTCTCCTTTAGTACTTGCCCTTATCCTATATCTAGCTTTGCATTATGCCTATCCCATGCTTGCTTAAATGACTTTACTGTATTAACATCTACCACTTCCACTGGGAGGCTATTCCATGCGTCCACTACCCTTTCCGTAAAGTAATATTTTCTGATGTTACCATTAAACCTTTGCCCCTCTAGTTTATGCTTGTGTCCTCTTGTTGCGGTTTTATTTCTTCTTTTAAATAAACTTTCTTCCTTTACTTTGTTGATTCCCTTTAAGTATTTAAATGTTTCTATCATATCCCCCCCTGTCCCGTCTTTTTTCCAGGCTATATAGGTTAAGATCCTTTAACCTGTCCTGGTAAGGTTTATTTTGTAATCCATAAACCATTTTAGTAGCCCTTCTCTGCACTTTCTCCAACATATCTATATCCTTCTGGAGATATGGTCTCCAGTACTGTACACAATACTCCAAGTGAGGTCTCACCAGTGATCTGTACAGCGGCATGAGCTCTTCCTACTGCTAATACCTCTCCCTATACAACCAAGCATTCTGCTAGCATTACCTGCTGCTCTACTGCATTGTCTACCTACCTTTAAATCCTCAGAAATAATTACCCCTAAATCCCTTTCCTCACACGTTGAGGTTAGGACAGTACCAAATAGTCTATACTCTGCCCTTGGGTTTTTATGCCCCAGGTGCATTACTTTGCATTTATCCACGTTAAATGCCAATTGCCACAGCTCTGACCATTTTTCCAGCTTACCTAGATCGTTTGCCATTTGGCTTCTTCCTCCAGGAACATCAACCCTGTTGCAAATTTTTGTGTCGTCAGCAAATAAACATACCTTTCCATCAACACCATCTGCAATATCACTAATGAAAATATTAAAGAGAATGGGTCCAAGTACAGATCCCTGAGGTATCCCACTGGTAACAAGACCTTGTTCTGAATATACGCCATTGACTAAAACCCTCTGTTTTCTGTCACTCAGCCACTCCTTAATCCATTCAACAACATTGGGATCTAAACCCAGAGATTGCAGTTTATTTATAAGTCTTCTATGTGGAACAGTGTCAAAGGCCTTACTGAAATCCAGAAAACAATTCATAACACACCATGCCGTGAAGGACTGAAATCGTGCTACATCTGCAAGGCCCCCCTGCTCAAGAAAGCACATGTACAGGCCTGTCTGAAGTTTGCCAAGGAACATCTGAATAATTCAGAGGAGAACTGGGTGAAAGTGTTGTGATCAGATTTGACCAAAATCCAGCAATTTGGCATCAACTCAACTCGCCGTGTGTGGAGGAGGAGGAATGCTGCATATGACCCCAAGAACACTATCCCCACCGTCAAACATGGAGGTGGAAACATTATGCTTTGGGGGTGTTTTTCTGCTAAGGGCACAAGACAACTTCACCGCATCAAAGGGATGATGGATTGGGCCATGTACCTTCAAATCTTGGGTGAGAACCTCCTTCCCTCAGCCAGGGCATTGAAAATGGGTCCTTCACTGTATATGAAGAGATGTAGCTCCATGTAAGCAACAATATTTAGTGTTAGGACCCACCTTTTTTGGAGTACTTTGGTGTAGTGGTGGACTCATAATATGGCCATATAATGTGACTAAATTTCAAATTTTGTCATCTTGGAAAGGTGGTTTTAAGTAGACTTAATGAAGATTATAGTTTGCCTGGAGACTCTGTTGAAGTGTCATTTCTTCAGGTCTCCATGTATACAAATGTATAATCCCACTGAAAAACATAATCTGCCCCTGCCCGCTGACATAATTGGCCGATGTCATCAGTCTCCCTGAAGAAGGGAGGGCTCCAGGTAGCCGGAAGCTGGAAGTTCCGAGGTATGTGGATAATGTGACTGTTGCTCTGTCAGTAATACCATTCTCGATTCTTCCGGTATCCATTGACAGATTTGAAGCATATTTTTGTCCTCGAGGCTATGGGTGCAGCCCAACTAAACACTAAACATGGATAACTGTTTTGTATTACCTCATACTTTTCAAGACTTAAGGCCTCGGATTTCACACCAACCAGAAAACACACTTTATGAAATGAAAGCTGTTATTTTTAAACACAGTAATATTAGCATTTAATGGCTCTAATTGACTCCTCCACTGCAGCTACTATAATTGCAACACAATTTGCCAGAACATTTAGATGCTGTTTTCTATTATGTACAAAGGATTTTGGCGTTATAAACATACTGTCATTGTCTACATTGCCCTCTCCGAAAAGTAATGTTTAAGATTTTCTAACTCTTTGAGGCTAAACCTAAGAAGGATAAGAATTTGTAGAATTGTTTGAAAGAGGTACAGCGATACAATGTGATTCATTTCCACAGGTTTGCCTTAATAAACTAAAAGTAGATTTTATTTTAAATTACAGACACATATCTATTAACTGGTCCTTAATAAACAGCATCAAGAACATATTCCGAGATTTTACGAAGAATTAAAACAATTCTCCAGCGTAACAATGAGGTAATTCACTAGGTCCTGCATTTTTACGAGTTACAAAAACGCAGGGCAACTCAAGTGCATCAAGCGTTTACGTTGTGTTCAACTTCTTAAGGACTTTCAGCTGAATTCAGGTCCCAACACACCCGGAACAATTTAGATGATATGTTCCCTTAATTTAGAACCAGGCATAGGCAACAACAGGGTTACTTAATGACTTCATGTACACCAATTAATTCCACATACATTCTTTATACAAGTACCCAAATAGATGCATGTAATACTAGCATAGATCTTACTATATTATAGTATAAACAATATTAGTATGTATTAGTATATACTATATTATGAAACAAAATAAACAGAAAATATAGTCTAAAGTGTCAAATCCTATTTTCTGTCTTCTAAAATCAGTTCACAGCTATAGGCAAACGTAATATTGAAACATATTTCTTAACTTAAACGTTATTACAAAAACAACAGGAGTGGAGAATCTACATTAACTGGTTGATATTTGTGTACAAAAATAAAAAGTGCTGAGTGTCTGATTCATCTATTTTTCCATTTTATTGTTCCGTATGTTTGTGTATTTTCATGCCTGTCTTATAACTGTGTGGGGAACACCTGGCTTTGCAAATATGTATTATGGATGAGACAAAAACAATAGCTTCAGGGCTGGAGTCAATTAAGCCACCAACCCACTAGCAGTCAAAGCAAACACAAAAAGAAAACATGTAGTGTCGTATACTGTGGTGGGAGGGTGACTTCTCATGAGAATTTTTCAATTGGTGTGCTCAACCTACTAACCCTGTGTTATTCTACAGAATGCCACTAGGAGGACACTTGAAGACAATTTAAATAAGGCAGAAAAGTTGATTTTCTCATTCAGGTCCTAGCCTTACAATCTGCTGATCAGCTTGCTCTACTTCTCCCACAGAGTCTAAAGAGCGACATTTGACAAATATTTTTTTTTGTGTTTTACATTTTGAAAAAGGGGGTTATTTAGATATCAGCAGGTCAGGTAGCGTATAAGCAGTAATACTAATTCTAGAAGATGGCCAACGCAGGCTTACAAATTTTAGGATATTTCATAGCTTGTCTAGGTTGGGTTGGGTTTATAGTGGCTACTGCTATTCCTCAATGGAAAATGTCCTCCTTCACTGGAGGTGCCATTATCACTGCTCAGGCGACCTATGAAGGCCTCTGGATGTCGTGTGTCATGCAGAGCACTGGACAGATGCAGTGCAAGACCTATGACTCGCTGCTGCAGTTGGACAGTAAGTACATTTTTCTTTGTATTCTTCACAGTGGCTACAAGAGAAATACACAATGTATACTGCTGGTGAACTAACTAAAACAGACCAAATATATTCGTATATGGGCAAAAAGGTAGCTTCCCGGGATATTACAGAGGTGATAAAGGAAGACATCATAACAAAATATGGGGAAACCATGCCCGTACAAAAACTGGTGAAGTTAGTATTATTTTTGTATACAAAATAAAAAGTTACTTTAACTCCTAAGAGCACTTTTCATGTATTAGTAAATCTATCCCTGTCACTCTGACTGTGATAGAGAAATAAAATAACTCAGCACTCTCACCTCATTAGTCTCGTTTCTGCTCCAGTAACGGTATCAGGAAATGTTGTGTACGTAGGCTTTGTAAACTCGCTTTGAAGAACTTAGACAATACACGTAAGTAAGTACTACAGGATGCACATGAAACAAGCAACATTCTAGATTCTAAATGATTAGATGGCTATTAAAAAGGATACACTTTACAAGGCACAGAAATTTATGATATACTTCTTGCGTTCTTGACATTGACACATTTATAATAAATGACAAAATTAACTATTCAAAAAAATCAAGAATTCAGCGAATACCATTCATAAAACACCTATCTATGGCATAAACATTAGGGATTCTGCCACACTATACGGCCATATATTGCTTAGATCGCCACTAGGTCAGAGTACCCCAAGCTTGACGAGCCCTAATTTTTTTTAATTAGTTTGGTATTCGCTGGGTATGCACTGAATTCTCGCTTTGTTTTGTGTACATACTGGTCATTATTGTTCTAGGGAATCTTAATGTTTATGCTCTTTAGGTTGAGTGCTCCCCTATTTTTGTATATTTTTGTTCTGTGCATCATTAACTATTACTGTAATTGATGTCTTGAATTATTTTAGACAGTTACACTACAGGTTGGAAAGGGGTGGGGAAGCTATTGTCCCCCAAGTAGCTTTGATTACAAAAAGTTTGACATAATGTTTTTTCCTGCATTATTTAACATATAACACCCAGGATGCCTAGAGTTATATGAACTATGGAAATGTACACTGTACAAGTATCAGTTTTTTGCTCCTTGTGGGGGACTTTTATTGTTTTATTTATTGTTTTGCTTTAGGTGTGTGAGCTCGCTATTCTTTTGGCCATTATACTGCTTTGGCCATTTGACTAAATTTGGTCGGCAACTTTCACCTGATTCCACCACCTGGACAATCCAGGAATAAAGAGGTATATCCCAGGTCCAGGACTTTATGACCCAGGGTAATACTGAGCTGGTGGTCATGCGAGTCAAAATTCCATAATGGGCAGACTGGGCAGCCTTTGGGCAACTAAATGAAGCTGAGGTAGATTGAGCTACAGTATCAGGGTGTACATGTGCTGGAGATTTGTAAACTGTGGATTGACCCGTAGCCTTGTCAGTTCAGATTCTGTGGTAAGAAGATGGAGTCTGTAGCAATAAAACTGTGAGCAGGTTTTGATCTCTCGTTTATTCTCATCATTATTCTCTCACATTTTCCCTTTTCTTTCTCTCTTTCTTGTCTCTTCCCTCTGCAGTCACTGATAGCCCACTCACGTGTGCAAAAAGAGGGAACCCTAGTGCACACTCACGCATGCACATACACAGGAGATTTTGTCATGTTCCCTGGTGTATTTTCAATTAAGCACCACTAGTTAAGTGGAAATATAAGGATAACTGCCTCCTTAACATGGACCTCCTATTTAAAGGGACACTCCTGCCATCATACACACGTCAATGCCTGTGATAGCGGAGGCATTTGTTGTTGTAAACACCTTGCAGATGCATTTACAGAATCCCTCCATATGCATTCCCCTTTCCCTATACATGCGTGTTCACCAAGTCTGCAGAACATGTAGGGCGGGGTTGCCTGTGTGCGTAATTGAATTTCATGGGAGCTCTTTCTTGACAATGATTGGCAGTGGCATGAAACATCAGACCACATAGGGGGCAGGGAGCTGCAGCTACCTAGGGTTAATAATATTTTTATAGGTTGAATGTATACGTTGAAAGTGTTTTCCAAATACTTTCATATGCATTTATTGGGCCCTGGTGTTTCCTATTAAGGTTCCTGACATGAAAAATGGAGACAGCAATTTTAGACCAAACAGAAATGGATTATTTATTTGAAGTTGATACCTTTTATTGGACCAACGTAGTAACAGATATAACGTCAAAAGCTTTCAGGGCCTCAGAGGCCTCTTCTCAAGGTTCTCAAAACATGAAGGCCACAAAACAAGCCACATGTAGGCAACTAATGAAACCTAGACATTTAGGTCACAACAAAAGGGAAAGAGTTAGTTGTATATTTAGGAGAACATACACCCAGGATAGTCTAACCCATGCTCGTAAGCACTGTCGTTTTCAGTTACGTAGAGTCTAGAAAAACTATACTCATGATAAGCATTTTGAAGTCTTAGTAGGACCAAATTTTAACAGATGTATTTTCATCAAGAAATGAAACCAGTGAAGCAGTTGCAAATGTATTAAATTCATACGCTCGAAAGCACATTACAATTACATATGAAACTAATAGCTAGACCGAGGTGGAGTTTATAACAAACCTGGGTAATGTGTTGTTCTTTGCAGAAAGGAAAATATATGCATCCTGTGGGAATATTGTCTTTGGATGGTCTGATGATTAAGAACACATTCGGCGACCAGAGTGATTTACAAATGTATGCTAGTCTCTGTGAGATAAAATAGTATACAAAATACTAAACTCCCTTCTGGCAGGTTCAAGTGAAATATTGAAAGTTGCGTCACAGAAAAAAGTCTTACTGCTTATTTGTGAAATGAAAAAAAATGAAAGGATGTGCTGTAAGGGAGCTTTTGAGCACACATGTTGAGGGTCACTGTTGTCCTACTTGGCCATTAGTTATTCTAGGTAGTATTGTATCTCTTTCAACTTGTCTTGTAGCATAAATGAATCCCCCCAAATTTTCCCCAAGGGACATTGGCTCCCTTGTTACGTGGTAGAGGGATCGCTTCCTTCCCAAACATGCTGGCCTAGGCTTAGTCTAGAATACGCCATTTATGTATTTACCCTGGTTTAGATCTAAATAGTTGTGTTTCAGAACATATTAATACAAGTAAGTGAATTCTTTATGGTAGAAATAAACAAACCTCTCTGAGTTTGACCTAGTGCTTCACCGGCTCTCCAGGTTCGTTTCATCTTTCTCCAGACAAGGGAGAAGTGTTTGGCCATGCCTACTCCCTGCCCAATTCCCCTGCCACTCTCAGCAAATGTAAAGCAGCATGGTACTAGCCGTGCTGTTAGCCCAGCCCCTAAACATGGCTAGCTCCCCCTCATACATGACTAGCCCCACCTCCATTTGAAGCTACTAACACCTAAGAGGGAGAGCTCTAGGTGGCCCATCTTGGGAAGTTATGGCAGATAATTACCTTGAGCATGTCTTGTAATAAGTAATCACATATCACCAAGCAGCATAAAGGAGTGGGGCTGCAGGGGCCAATATTATGACCCTGTGTCTATGTTTTTGTCCATATTTGCTTAATTTAACAAATGCGCAATCAGATGTATATTCAAACATTTGTATGACGCAATCAGTTAAGAAGACCATGTGTATAGTGCCAACAATGAACGAAATGGACAGAAACTTAGTGAGGTTTTGTCAACCATATTTTTGGAGCATCCCTAGCTCCATACCCCCCATTATATATATATGGAATTTTTATTTTTTCAATCTAATTGTGGAAAATCTAGACTCCACTGTCTGTTGCAGGACACATTGTTCTGCATTTTACTGTATGTAAAACAAACATATCTATTCTCTGCTGTTTCCATAGAAAATGTACGTGTGTAGTAAAAGTCTCTTAAATTGATAAAAGGTCTTTCAGCCAGCCTACTCATGTAGGTGAGAATGTGGACAATGCAGAACATGTCTAATCTTATAACTGCAATGTGAATTGCAGACAAGATATTACTTGTCAACACAAACGGCAGCGCTACATATTTTCTGTAAATGCTTACCTCTCCTCCCTAAAAGTAAGACAACGGCTTCAAAGCAATCCACTTTGAATTTCTTCTCGCTTTATTAACTACTTCAGGCATGGTAAAACATAGTCCTGAAAGCACAGGCAGGTTATCATTATATGCCAAGTGTAGAAAAAATGACTTATGTGATACAAATCAAAATGATTGTGGCCTACAGGCCTTAAACCCCAAACCATCCTTGGTACAAAAAGTATGACAAGAAGAATAAGTGTCTGTCTGTATGCTGTAGATAATAAGAGTGTTGGGGCATTTCCGATAATGTAAATGTGTCTTCTGAATATGGGATATGGAATAGGAAGGCAGTCCCCAAGGTGTAGTCTTTGATTCAAGAACATGGACTAAATGACTCTTTATTCAGAAAAATGTTCAGCAACAATAGATCCAAGTAAATCCTAACCGTAATATTAGTTTATTTCACTTTATATAGCCTTCAGAAAGGTCCATAAGGGAGGTGCAGTGGGTAAATGTGCATGTGTGTGCACACTCCTATACACGCTCTCACAGTCATTTCTGTTGGTTTGCCAAATGCAGTTGGGTTCAGGAACCATTTAGCCAATCTAGTCTACCTGTCTTCCTTGCTGTAAAGACTCAAACCTCAAAGTCACATCTTAGATTTAGGATGGTCATATGCGTATCCTTTGCATATTTAAATTCCCTCACTCTATTAACCGCTACCACGTCTCCTGGGAGGCTGCACCACTTATCTACCGTGCTCTCAGTAAAGTAGAAATAACCTTACCTTACATCTAAGTCTCTCGTCCTCTAGTTTTAGATCATGGCTTTTTGATCTAACATCCCTCCTCCTTTGAAACTAACTTCCCTGTTGCATTTTGTTAAAGCCTTGCTAAATCCCTTTTAAATAAAAAAATGAGGGTTAGCTATTGCTGGGAGGAAATTCCATATATCTACTACCCTGTCTACCTTTGAGAAATTAGTTTTGCCAAGACAACATTGTCAAACACTCATGATTTCCACGATGGTAACTACAGGACATTCTATAGAATGTGGGATGTTTTTATTTTCTTTGTTCTATGAGATCAAGGCAGTTTTGCATTTCAATAAGTCTGACAGACATGGTATGTAATTACACTGGAAGAGCTGAAAATGCATTTTTTTGTCTCAAAAACATACCAGATTTGAAGAAAGGGTAAGTCTATTCATACAGTGCAAAGCGCTCTGGCTTTAAGCATTTTGGATGAACTTACAAAGAAAACATTTTCTGGTTCAGACTTGCTCACATGTTAAACATGTTGCTACTTTTCAAGCAAACATTTGGCAAGTATTAAAACAAGGAGGATTTCAATTATGTTATTACATGGTCACTTTTCTCCAGATAAGTAGAAACATAACAAACACCAGCAAGACTCAATCCTCGGCTGCTAAAATAATAGCACTGCTGCCAAACTAAATACATACATGCGCATATTCACAAAGAAAAGTACGGTATTACTACAGCCATACTCAGTGGACTTTATTCCGAAACTTAACACAATACACAATATCTGGCCCTTTATTTATTCACAAGAATAGCAATAAAACAACTTGTCCAGCAACACAACTATGGACCAAAAGTGGTGTTGGTGTCGAGCTGGACATTATGAATCTCCTGTTGCGTTCTGACAAGCTGGTTGGCGTGTTATGGAGTCCAATAGAGTTTTATTGCGCTCTGGGTCCTATAATTTTGTAGGTTGGAACCATTTAAGATTGGCTGACAAATCAGTTTCCAGTGCCTAGACAAGTTGATAATAGCCGTTTGCTGCAATTCAGCAGTCAAGTCGACTGTAGTTGTGGGAACTTGAACTGTATGCTGAGCTGGCAGTCTTTAGTGACTTTAGTCAAAAGACACGTTTTTTCATTTCATACCATACTGTTTTGGACATAACATATTTTACTGTTGGATAGCATTTATATTTTTCCCTACTTTTCAGAAAACCACAAGCATTTTGTAACAATGTAAACAACAACATTTGATCTATACATAGTTCAGCTACCAGATATTGGCATATTCTACTTCTTTTATTTTTTTAAAAAAAAAGTTAATAGTTGAGAGTTGTCTTTCAACACGTTTCAGGTTATATATACTGGGTGTTGGTCGCTTATAAAAACTGATTTTCTTTCCTGTATTATCAATCAGATATCATTTGCATTTAAATATAAAAAGTCACAGCAATTTGTACATCTGAATGGGAGTTTAGATATTCATAAAATCAAAATATAGAATAATTCATCAGGAAAGATGTCCTCTGTTATATTGGGACTATTATATCATTTTATCACCGGGGGGCATTCAGCAAACTTCCTATACCCGATTTATTCACAGTATTCATGGCTTGCAATCAGCAAAATGGATCCATTAATGTTAGAGCAGAAATGCAAATTTCTTGACTCCTACATTTTATGGTGCAGTATACTAAATAAAACCATGTAATGAAGTTTGACGATTAAATTAAGTAATTTTTTAATATTTAAAACACATCAAATGTATTTAATGTTAGATAAAACATCAATTGCAATCTCTAGTCCTCGGAAGGTTTAACCACATACAAAAAAATAAGACAGAAAAGTTTAAGAAGCTTTTTTTCACGTCTTTTGTGTCACATGATATTCAAGCCTTTCTGGCAAAATTATGACTGAAGAAAATTTTACTTGATTAAAGACCTATGTCTGGGAAGGGTTAAGGCATTTAACAAGTTGAACTACCTTTGATTTCAATTGAAGCACAAGGAAGCACAATTAAGTAATGCTACAATTTAAGTTCATGTATACAATGTACAAATACGATAAGGGCCTTTCCTAACATCTCCTCTCTATATTGACAGGAACTTTGCAGGCCACTCGAGCATTGATGGTTTGTGGGATCCTCGCGGGGTTCTTCGCAGTGTGCATTGCTGCAGTGGGGATGAAATGCCTGACGTGCCTTCAAGATGATGAAGTGAAAAAGGCTAAAGTTGCAGTAGTGGGTGGAATCATCTTCATTATTGCTGGTAAGTACAAACCCTAATAATGCAGAAACCTTCAGAGCGTCAGTTTACAGGTTTATTTCTTAGACCTAAAAAATAAAGAGACCTTAGGTTTGCCCGTCTACGCAAAGGCACTTCATTTTACCTCTTGGTTATGTTAATTAAGTACAGTTTCACATAGATAATGCTATGACTGAGCTGTAAATCATGTTAGGCAGAACAACTAAGTCTGAGCTACTGTTTTATTATTTGTTTAAAAGCATTAAAATACATACAATAAAAAAGATCTTTTCTACAGCAATGGCAACAAAACCCTTCAAACTATCAAACCTTCAAACTTCCTCCTCTTGTCAAATGATTTCTGCTAGAACTCAATGGCGTCTGGGAAAATATGAATGTGGGAAAACATGATATGATTAAGTTATTCAGCAGGATAAGCATATTTACATTAAAAGGAATGGTGATACATTACTGAGACATATTATATTCTAGGGTTGTATTTAGAAATGGCTTGCTCAGGAGGATTTACACATGAAGCCAGTTTGCATTTCCATTTCTATTCTCTCCTTGTAGTGTCTGTGTCTTATTATGTGACGGAATTTCTGTTCTAGGTCTTTGTGTGCTGATAGCAACAGCCTGGTATGGACACAGAATTGCCCAAGACTTTTACAGTATAATAACTCCCACCAATGCCAAGTAAGTTCTAGTCCAATTTTTCCTAACCACAGGTTTTTGCAAAAATGAAATAATAATTTGTGTATATTCTTTATTCCTATGCAAAACTATCTTACATACAATTCTCAGACTGGGCTTGGATATCAATCTTCTCATATCAAATTATAGAAATATGGAGGTTTTAGATAAGGCCCACAAATTATGCTCTTTTGTGTAATATATGATACTGTGAGTGTAGTCCGTGATTGAGTTCTTTTTATCCAATTCCCCTTGCTACAAGCAAGGCTCTGAATTTACATTAGGGCATTTGCACCAAAGCAATGTGTCCAAGATACTGGTACTGAGAAGAACTTGTATACCTAATGGAGCTAAGTTTCTTCTTTTTTTTCCTCCAGGTATGAGTTTGGTCCATCTCTGTTTATTGGGTGGGCTGCTGCTGCTTTGGCAATCATCGGTGGTGCCCTGTTGTGCTGCTCTTGTCCTAAGAAAGAGGTATCCTACCCACCACCCAGAAGCTATAACAAGAATGCACCCTCTGCAGGAAAAGACTATGTGTAACGAGGAAGAATATTGAGGAAAATCACTGCCACTCAAGACTCTTAGCCGCTTGCCACTATGACAATGGGCTCTGTACCCCATTACCCCCTATACTGCATAGATGCCCACAACACAATGAATTGGTTTGACCTTTTATAGTGACAACACAAGTGGCCTCTAATATTAGAGGAAATCAAAGGCAGTGATTCGTTTAAATAGCTGGTCTTGAACAAAAATCTAATTTCAACAATAAACATTTATAGGAACTATTTGTAATTGGGAAAGGGAATATATGTGTGTTTATCTGTGTGCGCACCAAGAAAGAACTTCCACATATACTGTGTGAGAAGTGTATTAAATACAGATGCATCCCAGTATTGATATATTGCTCTAAATTCCTATTACATCAAACTCTGGGACTCGGTTTACAAACAATAGGCCTACAGACGATTATTATTTACACCCTTTAGTTAGACTTTACTAATGAGAAAAAATATTAAAATGAAAAGATTTCCAAGCCGTGATGGCATCACATTGTTCGGTAACAAAAAATGTATGATTTACAAGCTGTGCATGTCTTATGTTTAAAACAAAGTGTTTTGCTAGCTGTAAAGTATTGACAAATTGCCTCATAACGTTTTACAGTATAAATGTTAGCAAAGCTGGCAGACACTTTAAATGGTTAGCCAGACACAACATAACGGCCACTTGTAAATCTCCATTGTTGTGATTTTAACTCTAGGACACGAAATCACTTACCATATGGAGCCGTTGTGACAAGAGTACCAGGTTGAAAAAAAAGAAGCCAATAATAAATATTTTTTGGGGTTTAAAAATGGTAACCGAGATTAACCAAATTATCTATACCTATAATCTCTATAATATAGGCATTTTGTCCATTCCTATCAATTTTAGTTTTTAAATAAATGTAAAAAAAAAAATTCCTGGAAATATGTGGCTAAAAGATGAATCCACTCTACCTAATGATGTAAACAAATTGAGAGCTAATATTTTAATAAAAAATATTACTACTCTAACAAAGTACCATATACAAGTTTTATATTAAGGAAAAGACAATCATACTTTATCTTTCATTTAAGTGCAGTGTAAACTGAAATATTTAGTGCATTGTAAAATTGTCTATTTTGCTTGGGTTTATCGTGAAATTTTGTCAGTTCCAACCTTTTTTTTTTCTATAGCAGAGAAGAAAAGGAATGAATTTAATGTGCAGAGTCGTTTTAGCTCACTGTACCTTGTCACTCTGTATCGAACAGGTTTTTATGGATATTTTTTAGATGTAATCTTTTTCAATAAATGAGATTTTTACAAACATCACCTGTTTGGCCTACTTTGAGCATGACAGTATTTATAACCATAGTGCTCTGTCTCCTATCGGTCATGGGCTGGTGTGGAAGAATGAAAATAGTTGCAGATAATGTATGGGAAAACCAATATAAAGGCATATAACAGGTTATAAGGACAAGATTTGTTAAAGCTTGTTGATCCACTGAGAAATCAAGATGTCTATGTGCATACATGAATTCCTTCCTTCAGAGGCATGAGACAGGTAATGCTTTAAATGCAGAAAAACGCAAAAGTATATCTAGACATGTTACTAGCAGAAAGAGGGATGTGGATATACTACAGGAATACCCCACATTAACGTACTCAATGGGATCCATAGCATGTATGTAAAACGAAAAAGCACTAACCTTTTCACTTATCAATGCATGTACTGCAATCGTCATTTCCACCACAAAACATGCAATGCTCAAAAGACATGCGAAAGACGCGAAAGAGGAGAACTGATGTCATGCTGTTGTGTGTCCGTTCTCACGAGGCGAGTGTACGCAAAACAGGGGAATGGTTGTGCTGCAACTATGTCCTTACTTGCAAGTGTCCTTAAAGTGAATGTCCTTAAAGCGGGTTATACCTGTACTTTACAGACCTCTGGTCATACCTTACCTGGAGTACTGTGTAGAGTTCTGGAGACTCCATGTCCAGAATGATATTGACATTCTGGATAGAGTTTAGAAGGGGGATAATGGTTTCCATTAAAACAAAATGATCAGGAAGTAGTAAGGGAGCTCAATATGTGTTTCTTGTAGGAGAAAGAGAGAAGATATGTGATAGTAACATTCCAATACAATAATTTAACTAAAACAAGAGCTCATGATCTAAAACTAGAGTGTTAGTAGCACAAGTAACACAAGTGAAACGTCTTCCGTGTAGAAGTACTTTAATGCAGTGCATGGGATAAGCATAAATTGAGATTAAGCACTGTTTAAGGTTTTAGTTTTTATAGCAGGAAAAATGAAGAGATTAGATAGACAAAGCCTATGTTCCTATGTTAAGGGAGCCAGTGTATCTTGTACATGTCCCGGTTTCCTATAAGGCCTCAAGAAGATGTCCTTATTCTGTGGCATAGGTGTGCAATGTTTGTATGCAGGTTCACTGACACGGTTGCACCCCTCGGCTTGGATCTTAAATGGAGTAGTGTTCTTTCGGCTTTGCAGCTGACATATTGAAGACCATCAACGTCATGCGATTGCTAGGTTTATATATGTCCTCAGTGAAAATAATCAGGGCCTTATGTTTTGGCATTACATTTCTATACCATCACAGATTACCTGGACAAACCATACTATTATAAAGCCAGGATTTAATGATTAATAACCTTTTAGTTTACTTACTATATGAATGTATTGGGTGAAAAAAAAATCATTTAAGGATTTCAATTGATTGATGTATGCTTTGGGTTTATTTTTATCTGTATTTCTTCCTGAGGGTCAGCTGTGCTAAATAGATACATACGCCAACTCTCTCCTCCAGACATGGCTACAATAGATTCAGATACCACCACCAGCCAAACATGTAGCTGTACTAAACTAGATAAATATATCACGTTCTCCTTATATATATAAAGAGGTATCCAGCTGCTGTCACAGTTGTACTCATACATATGCCCCAACCCATCTCCAGCACAGATCTCAGCACTAGAGCTTCCTCCTTCCTGATTTGATATAATTTCCGGTTGCTCTGCATCAGCAGATATTGGGGAGGACTTGTTAGTGGAGAGGTCTGTACCAGCAGTTGCAGAGGCTTCTAACTCCAGACGCTGGTGGCTGCTGGTGGGATGGAGGTCCACTGGACAGCTGTTCTCTGCCTGTGGGGTAAGCGTATGTAAAGGATAGCTGCCACTTATGGGCAGCGTTAATGACAGCCAAGTCTGTAACCAGGGAGCAAACAATAGCTCACAAACTATGTGTCGAAGATCACTGATCTATAATAATTCTTTTTCGCAAAGCCATTGAGGCTAAAGTTCAAGTAAATTGCAGATTTAGCACTTTACATAATTACTTTGAGCAGAATAATTTGTTCCCGGTCTTGAAGCGATAAACAACCCCTAGCAACATTGGACCTGTGTCTGCTTGATATGTTTTTAGATTAATATAGCAGAGACAAAAAAGGGATGTGAGAAGTAGGGGGATTCTTAACTACAGGTACCTATCCATGATATAAAACAGAAGATTCTGTGTTTTTCCAAGTTTAACCTTGTTCCGAGTCTCCTTTCTACTCTTGGGTTAAGTTAATCAGATAAAATGTCAAACTCTACATTCTAACCATTAAATCGGTTTCCCACACCGATATAAAGATTGTTACAACTATTTTGGGGTTAATATTATGTATTGTATTTTAGATCCTTATTACTTTTTTTCACAGATTACACATCATCGTGAAATGATATATGCAATGTCCTTTTAGAAAAACTGCCTAATAAATCAACATGAGGTTAATCACCAAAGTCAGGAGGCAAGATAAAATCTGAAAATGTAATTTTAATGGCGGTGGCATATTTAAAGGTTTTGCAGTCTTTTGCAATTAACATAGAAATAATGATGTTATTGATGGGGTGTTCTAATGAGAGATTTGACCTATTTAAAGCAAACAAAAAGATAAGCGGTATGCTTCCTTTGCTAACAGCACAAGTAATGAAGAGGAGACATTTGAAAGTTCTTGTTTATCCTGATCCTGTCTTATTTGGTACTGACTAGTACCTTGATCAAACACGACACATGATTAGCAGGAATAGATGATGAATAATATATTACAAACGTTCCCTCTGGTACAGTACAAAGATCAGATTTTGGGACATCAAGCACTCAGGAGTGACTTTAGGTATTAAGGGCCCCTAAACAAAAATGATCAATGAGCTCCATCTGTAATGAACATAGTAATAAATATACATAAAGTACAAAATTACTTATTCGCTAGGTGTAAAGTACATTACAGAGGCATTACTTTGTGAGAATTAAAACTAGAAACTTACTAGAATGTGATATAATGTAAGAAAGTTTTACTTTACTGAGAGGCTGGCAGATGAGTGGAAAAGTAAAAAAAAAAAAAAACCCTTTATAAACTGCATTGTACAGATTTTTACTAAAGCCACAATAATTCTGAGCTCATATATAAAAAAATTAAAAAATAAATTATATAATTGTATATATTTATATATTCATTGCTTTTATCTCAAAACATATATTGTATAATCGTCTTTGAACATTAATTGTCCTGACTGCAAAATGTTTTAGGTCATTACATACATCTGAGTCTTACTGGAAATGTTACCTGTATATTCAATAGGGCCTTGTTCACAGTAAGTGGTAAGTTTAAATAACTGTTTACTATGTGCATAAAATTGTTACCTTCAGTAATGTTAAATTATTAAACAGCAAATTAAATTTTTTTGTGTGTTGAAGCCATGTTTATTTCTGGCACATAACTTTGACATATAATTGTGGATTCTACAACTTGTGTATGTATTGCAAAATCTGAATGTCTGGCGTTTTGCAGAAAGCATGTCAGGACAACGCAAGGCTAGGAACTTTATCTCAGATAATCTGTTTGGGTGTTTTTTTGGGTTAGGTGGGGGCTTTTGAATCCTTAGCATAGGGGTATTATTTAGTATCTCTAAATAGCGATGGCAAATACCATCACACTGTACAATGGGGAGTTATATGTAATCGTGACTGATGTCACATGATTCAAAGCTAGTATTTTGTTTAGCATGGGCTGGCTTGGAAGAATGAGAGTTCTCATTCTCACCACTACGGTGCAACTTCTGGCAAGTTATGCTTTTCAAATTAAAGAATTTAGTGGATTAAAGAAAATGTAAAAAACATATGGCGCTAACCCTTTTGTGTATATTTAAACACAGAAATCATTACAAGCCATGAGACATTCTTAAACAAGTTATTGAATTAGCTTTTGTAATGATGTGCAATATAAATCAATCCCTGGTGTAGGTTAAATTATTCATTTATTTAAGGGATTTATTTATCATTTTGTTTCATACACATTACTTTTTTTTGTATTTATTTGGAGGCATTGACTATTTTTTTTTTTTGCTTGCTGTTATTGTATGTTCTTTATTTGGGAAGGGGTTAGAATTGATAAATATTTAATGATTTTTTTTTAGAATTCCTTGGAGTGCTTTTTTAGCGGTGGCACTTTTCGTGTTTCCCATCTTTTGTTTAATCCGCTAATTACATCATTTGTGATTTACAGCTACTATAGTACCTTTTAAATGAACTTTATGGGATTTGGGAACTAACCTATATTGTACAGGGCTCACCTCCCAGTGTTTGATGTTAGCCCTGTTGATGCCCGAACATCATTCCTATAAAATGTAACCTTAGTTACTGACGCCATGTAAGGTATGTATCTCGATCTCAGATCAGCTACCCGTTTAGGTCTTTACTAGTCATATTATCAATTAACTGCATAAGGATTCACCCCAGATATTTTGCTAAGCTGTTAGCTTCAGTTTACTACCATATTCATGTACCTTGGAAATTTTAAGACAAGCCTCTGGGTCTAAGCGTTTTCTCCCAGTCTCGAAGTAAATGGGCAGATTCGCAGGAATCAAACATTTTGGACTCCTTTCTATTATACTCTTATTTAATATTATATGGGCAGCCCAATTGTGGTCGCAATCAAAACTCATGCTTGTATACAGGAGACTTAATACAAAATATCTTGAGTACTTTACGACTAAAGGACACTTCTTAGTATAATTTGGTTACAGCCATGGCCAAGTCAGTTCAACAGAACTTTGTGATGGACTATTAAAGGGTTAAAGCCGAATTTTAGAACTTTCCCTGGTATGGTAGCTAGGCAAATGTTATCTGCTTCAATTTAATAAGCAAATTTCACGCATGCATACCATTTTTGTTTATTTAAGGTTGCATTAATGTCAGGATATATAACAACGGTAAATGTGTATGCATCTGTATGTGTTTAACATTTAATGTACTTTAATTATATTTTAATGCTTTAACAAAGCTGAAGTATTTTCAGTGTTTTACAATCTCCAAACAGATCAAATCCCAAAATTGCACTCGTAATTGTTTTATTGTTTGCTAAACAGAACAAAGTGTTCCTACTGTTGGAAGGTCAGAATGGGTGGCTTGCTTCTGTTGTATTCTCTTGACCACCTGTCTTAATCTAATGCTGGAATTTGTCATTGGGGAATATGTGAATACGGAGAGACGTTCCAGACACAGCAGTATTTCTGGACTCCAGCCTGCATCTTTCATTAGGGTGAGAGTCAGGTCAGAATAAACAGATGCTAGACTCCAGATAGTAAGTCCTCTCTGAAGCCACTCCTCGAATCCTGTTTTCGTTGAGCTGAAGGAAAACAGAGAATAAAAATAAGAACGTGGGGTGAAGTTTCAAAACACCTGACCTTCAAATTCAAAATAAAAATCCAATGAACTAAGGAACCCGTCTCCCAAGAAATACTTTGATGTGTGTGCTGTGCTAAAATATTATGGTCTCTGGAAGAAAAACAGCGAGGACAGATATGATATCTCAGAACAAATCAGATTTTCTGTACAGTTTGCAATATTTCAGTAATAAACCATCAAGTCAACGCACACACATTTATAACGGGCTGAATTAAATATTATGTGGGAAACCGGACCCATGATATTATAAAAGCATCATGGGGAAGGATACCATGCTAACAATAAAAATATATAAATCAATAAAGCAATACATAAAAATAAATCATAATGACATATTGTCACAGAATGGGCTTTTTAATAAGAACCGGATCCCGGGGAAAATCCTAAAGCACGGTTTTCTTAACACAAATATAACACAAAAAGATAATTTATATTGACACTCATGCTCAGTCCAGGAATTCCAGTCAGTAAAACAAAATAAAAATAAACTAAAGAAAATACAAGACCAGAAATGAAACCTGACACAATTTTCTTTTTTTAAACTATTCCACATTTCTAAACAAAGTTTACACAGAGATAAATCATAAAACATACATTTATATAGGAAGCATAGATTTATAAGGACATTCCAGGTATCCCCACTAGGTGTCCAGGCCTACAGGGCAGCTCTGGTAGGTGGACTGGTGATTGGCCTTGGTCACTCTTTGCTTACTTTGTGATTAATAGGACCTGTTACTCGAGAACTTGTCAGGGTTGGTTACCTCGCAGGTTTGCTTCATTCCAGAGGAATAGGGGTTGGACGAGCCCCAATTAGTCTTTAGTGGGTATAGGGTGGGCAGGAGGTAGGCAGTAGTGGGCCTGAAGTTGGTGGAATCTGGGCAAGGAAGACCGCTCCTAAAATACAATCTCATGCTTGTCACCATAGCAGAATAGCGCTACCATAGTTTTTGTGCACTCATGTATACAAGTTTCACTTTAGCATCTAAATAAAGTGCTGCAACATTTACTTGGTGAGATGCTTTTTCTACCCTCTGACCCTTCCCGCCTCCATTTGGATTATACGATTGTATATATTGTTTTTTTTCTCTCTAAAATGACCAGCTTTTCACTGTTCAGACACCATGGGCTCAGATGACATTGTTACAATATACAGAGCAGGAACGGCATTATGAAACGGCCATTAAAAAGAGGATATAGTGACTTTGCTTTGCAGCATAAAGGAAATGTCAGGCTCTATTATTTGCTTTGAAGTGGTTATTAGTTTCAAGGTGGAACACGGGTGTTGCATTTTACAACAAGAAGACAAACTATTCTTGACAACTGTACGTGTTCAAAGGGCCTTTAAGCCATCTGCAGATTTATTCCAAAGTCATTTTAAGGGGAAACCGACTTATTAAAAATATTTATAATAATCACAAAACTGAAGTTTTTCTACTAATGAAAATAAATGAAAGGTTATTCTAGCAGCTGAATTATTGGAACCAACATTTGTGTTTTATTTTTTTTTCCTACTCATTCATGCTGTGTACGATTTAAAAGAGTAGAAGAAAAAGAAACAGAAACTGTACAAAGCATGAAGAGCTAGATAACTTACCCAAGTTTCATTCACTTGACCCGGGCTTCGTTTACCTTGCTCAGGCTGCAAATCAGGTCTTCAGATCACACAAAAAAAGTTTGAAAATAAGCCCCTTAACAGGACGAGCCCACCACAGGAACCAAATCCCCAGTAACATGTTAAGGGAGTCTCACGAAGAGCCCCACATATGTGATCTCTGAGGGCAGGTCATGTGTGGGTACAGGTTAAAGCTGAATGCTTGTGAAGCTGTGAGAGAACGGACTCAATTGCGACCAGAGGCACAAAAGGAGCATAATAGGTTTGAAAAATCCATCCCTGTGTCTGGTTTATAAGGGCTACTAGTTTCCCGAATCCTCTAGTCCACTCTTCATACTTTATTTTGTAGTCTTTGGGCAATGCACCTTAATGCTCTTCACTGCCAGAAACGTTGCATGCTGTTTTCAGTGTACAGGCAAATAACAAACATTTGGACAATTTCTAAACATATAAAACAATAATAAAGTAATAAAATAATTTCCTTCTGCAATTTCTATTGAAACAACATTCTTTCTGTAAAAATATTGAGACTTTAATTGCACACTTTGCTAGCTATGTGGCTGAGGCCTCCCATGACCCTCTTTTCAACTACGTGGGAAAATGGGTTCTTGTTCTGTCCAGTATAATGATTTACCGGTTACCCCAAGAAAAAAATACTTACCTAAATACAATAAGGTCCTGTCTAGGGACAGGAAGAGAAAAAAGAGTAATCTGATTGCAAAAGACCCAAAAGGACATAGGGTATGATGGTTATATATTTATAGGACATAGGATCCCTACTTACTTACTGATGTTCCATGCTGAGAAATGTCTGATGCGGCCATCTTGTAAAATATGAAAATAGGGGTCTATAGAAGGGAGATAAGGATTACACACTAATTTCTAACATAATGTTTATGTTATATTGGAATCCTTAAGATATTACTTTTTCATATTCTTTGGAAAACTCAAAGTAATTAATGTACACACCCAACCTTACCTGTGTCTATGAGCTACTATATATGATATCACATGGCTAACAGAAGCACACAGACCACTGTGTCGGTCTATACCATAATGTACTGCTGTATGTCGTGTTTACCTCAATTAATAGACTTTATGGCCATTTTTATCTTTTATGTTATCTGCACCAGTTAAATATTACAAACAGTCACATAACGATTTAAAATATCATTAAGTGATCAATGTAAATTGCTGATGAGATATCTCATATTCTCTGCAGGAGAGAAAGGAAATACAAGGGCAAAAGTTGTATTAGCAATGTCTTTGGCAGTGCCATTTGTCAAAAAAAAAAAATGAGCGCAGCATATGATTACAACCTGATGATGCAAATAGTGAAAATAGACTGAATTCTCAGTCATACTGATTCATCATTCAATTAAGAACTACCTCCTTCACCATTTTTGGATCTTCCATGAATGCCCTGGTCCATCTTGTACGAGGGGTAGCAGGATTCCATGCAAAGATCCATACTTGTTTCAATAATGATGTCAGTCTTTTAGTGTATTTAAGAACTTCAGGCAACCAAGTAATTTCCCTTGAGCTTGAATAGCCTGCCTTGTGCAAAACAGCTTTGCTAGCCCTTTGTGAATATTCACCACGGTCCATATCAGAGGCACGGTATATTAAAAAAAGCAGCTCAAAATAATGAGATGTGCATCTATATCATTTTCTTTAGCGGAATATTGATCATTGGATCATGAAGCAATTTTCTCATCTGTGCTTTTGATATCTGAAGTTTAAATTTCATTGACTTTGGTACTTCTGTTTTCTATTCTCTTCATAATTATGAAGCATTGTTTAATTTCTAGAATACAGGCATGATACCTAGTTGTTTCCATGCATTCTTTGCAAACAAAACACATTTACTTAACACCACAACCAAATAAAAATCCATATAGAAATAAATATGGGCGTTAGATAGCCCTCTGAACAATGAATGCCTATGAAAGTACTTTGTAAGTACTTTCATATGCATTCATTTAATAGTTATCTTAGGGAGAAGTTGCAGGCCCAGAGGTGCCTCAGAAGCCTAGTGTATGTTGCAACATTTGGCACCAATTAATGGTAGGAAAGAGATGTGTTCCGACTTTGCACATCTCTTGCGTGGCTAATAGCTGAGAGTGAGTAAGGGGGAAACTTGTGATATCCTTTAGAACCCCCCACGTCTTTGCTAGGGGTACATGGAACTATGCATGGAACTATGGAATTATGCATGGAACTATGCATTAAAGTGAATATGATGGCTGGACTGTCCATTAATGTAGTTGAGATCAAACAAAAGTCCCACCAGAGCAGAAGCAATTAACTTTTACCAGATTAAGCAAGTATATGCTTACAAACCAGAAGAAACCCCACTGTCACAAACTATTACTTTTAGGTATGTTAATTAAGTGAATACAAATGAATTAAGCATTGTTAAAACAATAAAATCATACATACACGTTACTCTAAAGTGTGACTGCATATAAATCATAACCTAGAGGTAATAATTTGTATGAATAAATTGGTGTTATATTTTAAATTGCTAATAAGCTTTGAAAAAGTAATAGAAATTTAGCAAATAATCTAAACAATTCATTCCACAAATAAATTACTCCAATGGCGCCACCTAATGGTTAAATGATAACAGCGCACCTTCTTATATGTTCAGCTTCTTAAAGCTGTTTATAATCTTTTTGAATAATCAAGGCTGTTGATTAGTATTTTTAGAATTGAGCATAATTATTTTAAGGCACAGGTTCTAGTACGCAAATTAATGCCATGAAGGTTTGATGGGAAGTCCGTGGAAAATACATTTGTGTTGGGAGTTAAGGCAGATTTTATTGAAGGCAATAACCTGGAGCTTGCCATTTCAGGTTATCATGTAATATCTAGCACCCCACTGATAGCACTTACTATTTTTGTTATAGCAAAGCTTGAAAAGTTCTTGTCATTTCCACAGCAGGCAGTATTTCATTAGTGGAATGGTACCACCTACCTTTAAGACTCCTGTGGCAGTCTAATAAGGACCTGTACTTTTCATCGAGTAGACTGAAATAAAATTAGAGTTTTAAATCAAAATGGATATGACAAGAAGAGTTTTTGAAACACTGTGTTTTATGATGACTACTAGTGCTAGTTAAATATGCAGCGGTTTATGTATAGAGAGGGCTACAGAAAAAAGCCCAGTGGAACAAATTCTTTATTAATTTTAGAGCTTTAGGGTGTAATTCATTTTAGAATTATGGCAGACGAGAGCTAAGCAAATCCCTGCGAGAATATGAGTGGGGCTAAATTTGAAAATGTAAAGATATATACCCTGGATGTGTATATGTATATACGTAAAATGAAAACCTTTAAAATTAAATTATATCAGCCCTTGGTGGGATGAAACACTGACTGTGATGAGACTCAATGGGGTTTATTCACTAAATGGAGTTTGGCCCCCAGTTGAACAGATTCAGATTGCTGATCAAAGCAGTTTGATTCAGCTCAACCAGTTGAGTTTGATGATTGGATGTAGTTTAAAAGGACTTGATAACAGTTGAAAAGGACAAGTTGAACAGTAAGCTGTATTACCATGACCAGTGGAGGAAAGTTGTGGTTTCAATAATCTAACTTCACTACTAGGATGACTATGTGTAGGGGGTAGCCTGGGGCATTCCAATATCAGGAAAAGGGGACCTGATTGGTTTGGACCCTGGACAATCATTTGCTTGACCCCCCCCCCCCCCACACACACACACACACAATTCCTAGCCAGCAGTCACATATTTGCAGCTGCATATTTAATAAATAACACATGGAAACATAACATCACAGATACAGATCAACTGAATTACACACAATGAGGCCTTACATGTATAGATCAACTGAAAAATCGCAAGAAAACTCAGCATTGAAAGTATGGATCAAATAAATAATGCATGAAAACCCTTACTTACAAGCATAGATCACAGGTTGCACACCCCAAAAGCCAGTCCTGGTACTCAGGATCTGCCCAGCACCCAGATTGGACACATAGGACGTGCAGTCTTTTTCCCCAAATAGCATGTCTGTGACATCTTTGTCACAGCCTACCTGTCCTGTCTTTGCCCCCACACACAACCACAGCCATTCAATCACACACTTATGCATACACACCTGTACCTACATACTTATTCATACTCCCTCTCGCACCCCCTACCTAACCTGCAGCTAGCTCGGTGTTGCTTTCACACTCTGCAAGCAACTTCTCTTTTACCACCCAAGGGAAGCAGGAATGCAGCAGGGTCATGAAGCTGCTGCATTACTCCTTCACTTGGGCCATCAAAGAGACGTGTGAGCAACACCGAGGTAAGCTGTGTGCCCTAGAGTAGAAGGCCTGGTCATAGTTGTTGGAGGCTTAAGGGGGAGCTGTCCCTTTTGCCCAAATTTCCCTAGAGATGTGTCAGTGTCCATGAACATTGTGAATCGTTGTGCAATATAGAGAGTGACTTTCAGTGTCTATAAGTCAGGGTAAAAGGGGTACCCAACCGTTCACAGGAATCCACAGAATTTGTACCTTGTGCCAAGGAAGCACTGCATTAGTGTGTTTCTTTCTTATCTAACAATTATCTTAGAAGCCTGTATGGTACCAATAAGGCATAGGAGTTTGAGCAGAAAGGATGCTCAGATAAAGGACTAGGAGGTGGAGGAGTTATTAGATGGTAAAGTGAAGTTATCGACAATCTTTTGGATGCACACAAGTTCAACCTTGAACGAATTAGCAGTAAAGATGTTCCTGGTGAATTTTAAAAAAACTTTCACGTAAATTTTACGATAATTATGAATTGGAAAACCTTTATAGCCATTTCCAATCTTGAACCATCATTTGCCCAGGCAGGTAGAGGAGAGGACAAGAACAGAACAAAGCATCTGTTACAAAACAAACAATACCGGTACTCTTCAGGGGCAGGGGCTTCATTGACTTTTGTGCATTCCAGTGATGGGGGCAGACAAAACAGGTTACATAAATTGTTTCTAAACAAGTGTTATTGCCATACTGCAGGTAGAAAATAACAGACATTAGTGTGACCAGATAATTCATATGATCATGGAAACCCGCTATATTAATGTTAGTTAGAGATAACAATATAATGTATGTATTAAAGTCATCATTTGAAATACAATTAATCATGTTCACAATCAGACACTTTGATACATTTTTTGTTGCTTTTTTACATTGTGCATAAGAAGATCCTCTAGAGGTCAGTATTTAACTCGCAATAAAAAATACCACCTAATTGGCTTATTCAAAAACAATGGAAATATGTAGATTATATAAACGGGAACATGTATTCTAGGTTAGAATAAGCAAAAAAGGGAGAGGGGCTCCTTGTCAAATGCCGGCATATAAAAACGCTCAACAAATGTCTTTGGAACAACAGTGATGAATTATAGTTTGCCAAAAAGAATTGAGAATGATGACTCAATGGATGTATACCTAAATTAACAATCAATAATGGAAAGCTCTTGGCAATGATAAGACTGCTGAGACGTACAGAATATTTAATGCCAATGTAGCCAGAGGAACTATGGCCATTACAGCAATTCGATTCATTAAATTAATTTATTGAAACTGCCTAAAGCTTGTGTTTTTTGTTTGTCTGTCAGCGTAATTGTTTTTGATATATTTAGTTAGACCCTTCACCGAGTCAAAACTGTTTCCCTCATCCAACCCTTACAAAGGATGCTGATGACTTAACGGTTAAGAGATAAATTAAACCCATAAGGACCAGATCCATTTTCAATTGTTGTACCCTTTGTGACAATGGCTGTAGTGTTTGAGTTTAGCTGTAACATTTTTCTTTCATTATCCATACATCCATTGTCCATGTTTTTTCAGGACAAGAATGTTACCCGATTCCACAGAGGAGAGGGAGACCTCCATCCAGCACGCAGCAGCCGTTACAGCTGCCATGGAGGAGAGGGAGACCCTTTCCAAACCCCCGCAGCCGCTGAAGAGGAGAGGGAGACCTTCCTCTGGCTAGGCCATTCTATTGTTTACCACAGGCAGCACATTGTGGAGTATTTGTCGAGTAGATTGGTTTCAGACAACAAGGCTAGAACACATACACATGGCTACTAGGCAGCTACATGAAAACATAATATAATGCAGAAACCAGAACCACTTAAAAAAGCTCAATATTTTAAAAAAATATTTTCAAAATGGTGGTAGCTCCCCTTTAAGCAGAGCATTACCACTTTAATGCTATAAAACTTTGTCAATTTAGGTGTTAAAGCTGCCCCTTCTTTAGCACAGTAACAACCTTAACGCATTATTCCAAAATAAACAGGATTGCTGGCTAAAAATGGCCGAACAATTTCCTGTTACAAGACTGTACTTCATTCACAAAGTCCGATGGAGGTACTATAAATATTATACATACCAGCTTCATTACCACAACATACACTTCTGATAGATCTCATTATGCCTGGTGAGACCCAGTCAGACCGGAGTCTGCATATTCGTTTTAATACGATATCAGGGCCCATCACTTGCCAGATTTTAAATGCACTCAGAATGCAGTTAATGTTCCTTTCTAAGTATTTTCCACAGGAATTTGTTTGGTAAGTATGTTAGCTCTTTCGTTTTTGGAAATGTCTCTGTCTCTGTGACCATAGAAAAGAGAAAGAAAAACCTTTTTTTTAGATGCTTGTTTCTTGTTAACACAGGACACTAAATACCATAATAAGAGATAATATTGGCAGGGTGATGAAATCTGTGTCCTGCAGGGCAGGTTTCTTGGGGAGAAGAATGGATGTACCATACTACAGTATATTGGGTTAATCATGTTCCTGTTGGATCATTACTTGGCCACTACTGCAAACAAATCTGTCTTGCTATTAAAAACGTTCACTAAAGTTTCACACATTTCATCACAATCCATGAGCACCACTTACAACTGTAATTTACTTTTTATATCTTGTACTGTTTTGTTTTATTTTATAATTTTAACATTTTCAGTTGTATGTTTGTATCTTTTTGGTTTGAGTGATCTTTTTTGGCTATAAAAAAAGTTCTTGTGTGCCCCCTTAATTTTTGTAAGTATAACCTGTTGTGAGAGGTAGCACCAGGCATTGTGTGCACAGTTTTTTTCTTTTCTAAATATATTTTATTTTTGTTTAGGTAACATTTACTACTTTCCAACGTACCATTGTGCTTAACTATTGAAATATTTTGCACAATGATAGATTGCTGTTATTTAGTGACCCAAAGTATGTTTCTGTGTTATCACTCTTCTAAGTCATAGCATAATAAATATTTCCTTTGGAAATACAGAAGACTAAATAAAAAACACAAAACCTTCTCATAATTAACATCAGTGGCCAAAGCAAGGAAATGTCATATTTCAAAAACTAAGTCAAAAGAATTAAGGCAATTATGTTGTCATTGGAATTTACGGTGCTTTGAATTTTCAGTATTTTGAGAAAATAAGGCATATAGTTTGCTTTAGTAGTGAAATTGCTTGTGTGTGGGTAGGGAAAATAAAATGCTGTAGACTTGCAGTAAGAAAAGATACACAAAAAATAAATGCATTACTTTACAGTGCTGAAACTATAATGATCTGTTAAAAAAGTCATATTTTCATACACCATTCAAGTCATAATGAGGTATTGGATAGAAGTTGCATTGGTAATATATAATCCAAAATATATATATATTTTTAAATCTATTTATTTATATATACTAGTGAATGATCAGGTCTACTTTCACGTTACCCAATTTTGAACAGACATATTGATTTAGTGTGAACCATTGTCTTTCCATACTCCATTTAATCCACCGCCCTTCTACTGACCAACTCTGACCTAATCAAGCAATGATATATCTGTCTACATTGATAACAAAAATTCAATTCATTGCATTCTGGAAGACAGCCAGAACATTACACAATCAGTAGGACATCACGGCATAGCTTTTGGTCCAATTCTTAAGTGTCATTTTCTATTCATCATTGGATAATTGGGAAAGCTTTGTGTAAAGATTCCGTTGATCAAATAGTAACCTTTTAAAGCTGGTTACCTTCAGGGGGTGGTCAATGTTTGCAGATTCACTTTTCCAATTTCCTCATCAAACATTATTTTATTTTCATATATCGGTCACTTTGCATGCCTATTGTTATTGGTTATTTGTATCACTTCTCATAAACCTATAAATCATATATCTCAGATGTTTCTAGGTTTGAGATGGCTACCCTTGCTTGTTGCTTCTTTTACTTCCTCACTACCTCCACTGATCTCAGACTGTCATCATGATTTACACTGATGTTACCCTCTCATCCTTAAATTGGTTCTGCTCACTCTGTTTGCAGGCAGGGGTATTATGGCCGGAGAGGGGATCATCTGGTCTCCCTTGACTTGCCCATGGAGCAAGTCCCAGCTTTTTTTATGGCTAGGTAAACTATGTTCTTGGTGCATGCACTTGCTTGCTAACATGCTAGCATACACTTGCTTGCTAACCACTTTGTGTTTATCTTATACACAGCTGGTACTACACCAACTATATTCAACTAAATTACCACTGCCTAATACACAATTAAGTACACAAACAATATTAGCAGTAACGATAATTATTTCAAAATTTTGCAAATTGACTTCCGACAGCTTCAATTCAATGACAGAACAGCAATTGATGTTATGTTTATCAACTTACATAAACAGATGTGGCATTAGTAGATTAGCTTGTTATTGCTATTCCCAATACTAATATCTTCGGAGGATTCCAATATCGGTGAATTGTCAGTTCCAGGTGCTAATTAAACATTATGCTTTGGATTAACAGTTAGTGTAATAGTCAGATACTCCTCCCTGAGTCTTCATAGCCAAGTATCTGGTGCGTGCTAAGACTCAGCAAGATTCCAGCTAAGCACCATTTACTTGGCATATGCTCTTCACAGTGGTAAAACTAATCACATCTCTTTAAGGATTTGAGACATGCCAGAAATGCTGACTTGCAGTGCCTATTTTTTATTAACCTTTCAATTATATTCTCGAAGATGCATTAAGTTTTTGTGATTATGTAGTTAATTGGCCTGCACTGATTGTTCAGGGGCTGCATACTGAATGTGTTGGTCCCATGCCACGACTATTCTCTTCAATTTAATACAACCAATGAGCAATAATGCTAATCTCACACACAGAATACAGGATGTCACACAGTGAGATTGTGTGTGTGTGTTTGTATGTATATATTTTGGATTTTGGAGGATTTAGCCCATGCTCTGCGCAGATTTTCCTGTACACAATTCCAGCAAGGATGGAGGTTGTGCCGTTCAATATATATCCAAGTGTCATTGTGGCAAACTGGACATAAGCTTTTAGTGAAAAGTACAAAGCCTTTATGACAGATATTTTAGGGACAGGAGTTTGAAGCAAATGCAGCCCAACTATCCCTTTTTTGTGGGACAGGTGTGATTTGCAGACACTGTGCCACTGAGCCATGCCACTGCTTTGGTGTGAAGTGGTAATCATGGGCAAGTTGGGGTAATCATGAGCATATTCCCTGACTGGCCCAGTAAGCTGTAGAAATGCAGCAGAGGCCTTAATCAGAGCTCCTCAAATCCTATTAAAGTGGATCACTGGGATCTAGCATCATATGACTTCTACAGAGGTCTGTACCTAGCTGACATGGCCTCCATAGTGTCTTGTACTCAGAGCTGACATCATCTGAGGTGAAGCACTGAGATACGATGTCATGTCATGAGCAAAACTTTAAAGAATTAGAGGTAAGGGGAAGGCATGTGGGATTAGTCAGTAAAACTTCCATTTTTTTTTACATAAGGTTGGTGTTTTTATCTTGTTTGGAATAGATTTATTTTGGTACTACAGGTTATAAAGTTTTAGGCGCTCTTACTTGGTAACATTCATTTGATTTAATGGGGCATTTTCAAAATCAACCTGCCAACAGGCAATTTCCAATCTGTTTTTGAGGATGGATAACATATGGAAAATGTTAAAAGGAAAAGTTTTTAAAAGGGAATTTTGTTTTATTAAAATATATATATATATATATATATATATATATATATATATATATATATATATATCATACTGTATTTAAAGTATTTAAGTTGAATATATACCCTGGTCTCTGTGTAGAAATTCAGTTTGCACTTTTTAAATAAGGAATCAGCAAGGGAGACTAAATTCGGGCGCCAAAGACCACTAGGGTGGCCCAGCGGTCAGTATTTGACCGACTTGACAGTTTTTAAATGTCCAGCTGGTTACTGGTTATATAGACAGCCAGTCTTTGAAGAGAGGTGGCTGATTTGCGACAGGTTGGTGTCCCCTTTAAGAGCTAACATATATACTGTAACAGCTTGCAGCTTGTAAAGGCATACTATGTTACGGCTACAGTTTGAATTTGGCATTTTTGACTGGTCTTTTAAAACAAAAAAGCCATGTGACAAGAGTGCTTCCTCGCTCTCAGTACTTGTTCTAACAGAAACAAAAACAATGGCCTGTGTGCTGCCCTTGAGCCCTGGAATATACAAATATACATTGTGAGTCATCTGGCCTGATTTATATAGCTCATTTCAATATGACGCAACATGGGCTACAACTGTTAAAAGGACAGTAGTATTAGCAAGTTGATCCAGGGAGTAATCTGATTACCACTATGGAATCAAGAAGGAATTTTTTTCCCTGTTGTGGCATAATTGGTAATTGCCCCAAATACGGTTTTTGTTGCCTTATTTGGATCAACTTTTGAACTTCAGAAGTGGGTATGTGTGAAAGGTTGAACTTGATGGTCTGAAGTCTTTTCTCAACCTACTATACTATACTATATTAACATTTAGGTGCAACCTCTCACACCTTATGCATGGTGCCCAGATTAAGTTTATCTCAGAGTCATCTGGCCTGATTTATAAAGTACATTTCAATATGACACAACATGGGCTACAACTGTTAAAAGGACAGTAGTATTAAAAAGTTGATCCAGGGAGTAATCTGATTGCCACTATGGAATCAAGAAGGATTGTTTCCCCTGTTGTGGCATAATTGTAGGGTTTTTTGCCTTATTTTGGATCAACTTTAGAACTTTAGAAGTGGGTATGTGTGAAAGGTTGAACTTGATGGACGGAAGTCTTTTTTCAACCTACTATACTATATTAACATTTAGGTGCAACCTCTCCAACTTTATGCAAAGTGCCCAGATTAAGCTTTTTTTGTGGTGCCATAGGAGGGTCCAAAGTCTCAGTGATATAGTTAGATCATTGGGTAAGACTGCCTGTATCCCCTAGACACTGTATCCCTTGGGACAACAAGAATTTGGTCCCATTATATAGTTAAATATCATAACTTTAGAACTGTTTCCAGGCTAATGTATATCATTAATTCTACCATCAGCATAAGGCCTTAGCCTCACATAAATTAATAAATAGACCTGTATATGGACCCCTTGCCCATGTCTTATTCAGCATAGCCCATGTACATGTAAACCTCCGCATGGCTATTCCACCCTCTCAGTGAAGAAATAATTTCTTAATATTTTATCTGAACCTTTAACTCTCTGGTTTTAATTTATTTTTAGTGTAATATTTAGTTATTTATATAGCATGTCTGTGGCTTGGATGTGATATAAAAAACATGTTATTTCACTGGGGGATGGTCTCAGCCAAGATCTTGGAATATAGTGGAATATTCATTGTCTTGCTTCATAGTTTTGAGTCTCACATGATTACCATAATTGTTTCTTTTAGATTTTTATGAGTAAAGAGTAAATGTTCTACTGGTGCGTTTCTGAAGTTGCCCAGATCACTTTACATTCATTCATTGTTTACAATGCAGTTATCCTGCTTTTTATAGTTATGCATCCATATTTACCCATAACTGTCATGAGGTGGCAGTCTTCCACTATGTGACAGCCATAACTGCCCTACATTAAGGAACCTGATGGGTTGCATGAATCTTACATCTTTTTTGTCTACATGGTAATAAAAGTGTACATCAATATCCTGTACCTCAATCTTGAAATCTGCCTACTTAAAGGAATTATAACGTTTCAATAATGAAAGGCTACTATTTTTTATCCATATTGCTAAAATGACCGTTTTAATGAATGCAATTAAAAATGCCATCCCCACATAAAGAGACTAGTGACTCTCCCCCTTGCTTTCTTGTCATACAGAACCACGGATAGAGAGTCCTATGACATAAGAGTCCGGGAGCTATTTATATGGAATATATTGGGTTTGTTTGTTCACTTATTTAGATCTCTCTTTCCCTATATATAGGTTGTAATTCCAGGGTATGTTTATCTGGGGATGGTGTTTTGGATTGTATTATTATGGTTGGTTTAGAAATATAGACAAAAAGTTAATTTTTAAAGAGATCACACAGTATTAGTCTTTATTTTTGGGGGGTTAACCCCTAGTGTATCTCCTTGGACATATATATATATATATATATGTATATATATATATATATATATATATATATATATATATATGTATATATATATATATATATATATATATATTCAAATTGTTGAAATAATTTATGAAAATATGGGAAATTTCTGTTTTTGAAAATGACCAGAAACATTGAAGATACCTACACTGATGATACCAATTTTTAATCAAATTGTAATGGGATATTAATAAATTGCTCTACACAATTGCTGAATCTGATTATAGATTGTAAAAAAACAAAATGTACTTGATGTGAAATAACATTTATATTCTCATAAATTCACACTAGATTAGAAATATTTTAAAAGGAAGTTGATATAACAAAAACACCAAAAATTCCTTAGAGATGTGACTGTGACTTTTCTTTGGATAATATTTTCACTCATTTACATGGTAGGAGAAAGAATATATCACCAAATAGTTACATGAGTGTTACAAATGTCAAATATAGAAGAAATCAATCCATCACAATCAGACACAGTCCATTCTAATCCCCCTCCACGCAAACATCAAAGAAGTATTCTAAAGAAAAATGTATCTTTTTAGACAGTATCAATCAGAAAGAATCATCACATTTAAGGTTATCACATAAAGAAAAAAAAAAAAAGTAGTGGCATTAGAGGAGCTTGAAAAGGAATAGGAAAAACAGGTTCAATCTGTCTTCTTTTAATTTACAATCAAAGCATTATTATTTACCACTTAAAGGCAAATTTGCCTGGATTAAAGATATCAATTCAGAAAATTTTTACAATAAACAGAAAGAAAAAAAAGTCAAAACAAAGAGGGCTACACATGCAGGAATAAGAATGTATCAGCAATTTAGATTTTTTGATTGATGAACAAGAGAAAAGAGAAGGCATCTATACAGGGCTTAGGACTCCGAGTCCATATACCCGTCCATTTTCAGAATCCCCAGCAGTAGAACTATTTGTAAAATTAAAACGTATTGACATTGAATGTCTAAATTCGGCACAGATACATATTCCAAGAATTTGTCTAAAGACAAGTTGAAAGCATTAGATAGGCTATGCTCTGATAAAAATGTCATTATAAAAAAGATAAGCTAATAAAATGAATAAGCCCTATCATACAATGGAGTGTTACAGTAAAACCAAACATGGGCCCGTTATAGGTGAGGTCCACAAGCATAACTCCAGTACCCAAGGTGGTTCATAGGGAACCAATGCCTAGCACAGGAAACTTAACCCTGAAGAAGGTTAGTTCAAATAGCACAGTGACCCTTTCCCACTAAAATGTTTGTTGAAGAATCAGCAGTGTCAAAACAAAGATTTTGTTTTGGAATCAAGGTCGCTGTGACATTGGAAACAGTGATTGTGATTGGTCTCTTCTTTGTTGGCTACAATTCATTGGGTTTTTGGCAGAACTTCTCACCAGGTCTGGTCTTGGCAGTGGTGTGGTGCACTGACTGGATGACTGTCCACTGTACAGATGTAGAACCTGAAGACAAAATCTATAGATCAGAGAAGGTCTGGAAAACTTAAAGGAGAATAGGAGCAGGTATGAATAGCTAGGGAAAGTGTTTGATGGTCTGAGCAGTCTGGATGTCCACATCCTGGGAAGTAACACAACAAAATCCACAGCAGATCTATAGCCTTCTCAAGTTATGTAATTGGTTCTTTGGGAGCTTCTGGGCAACAAGCCTTTCATTTCTATTAATTCACCCCTTTAAATGTGCATTCTGATAGCTGAGTGTCACATTAACAATACTTCTTTTTTATCTGGGAAATACAAGGAGGGATTTATCTGGATTCTCTTTTTCACTTAATTTCCCTAACCCTTAGAATCTTGGCTTGCATGAGATTTGTTCAGCCAAAAAAAGGGTTCATCATGTATACTTTACTTACCGCCATCCAGTTGCAGCAATAGAAATCCAGGGTACCTAAAAATTCCCTCCAATTGATCCAAGCAACCATGAGAAATTTTGATAATGGAGGAGGTATCATTTTTATAAAGAAATTGTTTTTTTTTTACTTAGTTCACCCGTTTGCGACCAGCGACGAATCATCATGAAAAGACAGAGGACCAATGATGTACCTAGTTACCGGTTAAAATTGGTCTAATGTACAGCCAATCACACAGATACAGTTAAATGCTTGTAAGTACTCTGTTCTCTCCCCTTCTCCTGTTGAATATGGTTTAAAAAAGCCCTACATGTCCCAAAAAAAATAATTTGTGTGGGTTCACCAAATGAGAAAGAGAGAAAGAGGGTTAAAGAAAGACATAGCATAAACACAAAAAATGCTATGGTCCTGTATCGTTAAAAAAAAGCCCTGGTTTTTAAGGGGTAAGTACTCTATGCATTATACATTGGTGGGGCTGTATGTTACACAGGAGTGTCACTTTAATGAACTATTGGCATTGTTTAATTATTCGTTTAATAGCCCCAAATTTGTATAAAAAAAATATAAAAAAATACTTGCACATACTTTGATTTGTGTAGAAAGAGCAGATATTTGGACAGAAGACATCCCATTCTTGATGTTCAGAGGAATGTTTGCAGAAGCTTTTATTGGCACATGCTCTTCGTTTATTTATGTTTGCAGACAGCTGAATATTTTCCTTTCACAAGCCAAATTAACTGCATCTAAACCATGATTTGGGATTCTCTTCGGTTTCTGCCAACAACCCGGACTTGGCAATTAATGAGATAACTGTACCTAATGGAAAACAGAAAGAGCACTCACGTAATATGCCCATATTAAAGGATATTTAGCAGGTCACTTTCAAAATTAAAAGCTAGCATTTATGCCTCCTGGCTTCCTAATACACCTCATCTCCTTTCAAACCCCATGTGGAATACAAGATGTTTGCTAACTCATTTTGAAATGTTTACTAAAAAAATCTTATAATTCCAAGTTGAGAAATGAAGATGCTTCTCCAAGATCAAGTCAATGAAGAAACCCCAATATTGATTGGAAAGAAGTGTTGATAGCTTTTTTTCTCTCCAAAATTTAAATTTACTAATTTAGTAAAAAGTACTAATGTATAACACTGTAACAGTTAGCAGCAGCGTTGGCATTGCTGCATTCATTTCACATTAAAGAATGAATGGTTGATGCCAGACGAGCCCACTGCCGGCGACCAAGAGTCACTCTTACAGACCTTTAAATCCTGGCGCCAAAGCTGGGTTTTCCGCTTAGGGATTTATTTTTCTCACACTATTAGCTTTTTCTCCCTTGTGGATTCCCATATTAACCCCCTTCGTCTTTGTCTAGGCTTATCAGCCGCCATATTCATTTTTTCGTTATTAAGCTTGAAAAATGAAAATGCAACATTCGTGTTTGTATTCATGTTCTCCTGAATACGAATGCACAAGTCTACTTATTATTAACATAAGCCAATACTTGGCTACTTACACCAGGATTATACTATTAAACTCTGTCTGTGGATGAAAGGGTTACTGTACATTTCAACTGAAGCACTATTTTGGTCATCCTAATTTGTTTGGTCATTTCATCTGCAAAGGAAAAACTATCCCATTCCAGAATAAACATTCATCTATCTGATGCATGTTTACAACAATTTCTTTCATTAGTCCGAAGAACCCATCCACTATTACATTCCCATATGTACAGATCTACTTTGTAATATGTGTGATGTAAATAAGAGTTTAAGGTGTTTTTTAACCAGCTGTGGCTGCACGTAATGTCTGGAGCTATTATTAAATATATGTATCCACATTTGAATATTATGTGCCTTGTAACTAATATGTTTCTCAAATATATCACAATCAAAGATGAATTTGAAGGGTTCATGTACTAGATTAAGGGTACACAACTGCAATATTCTGGGGCCAAAAACTTGAATTCTTCCCTGAAAGGTTGACATAATGTGTTTTAATGCAAAAGCATTCTTGCTGTTTCTCTGGTCAGCAAAAAAAATGACTAGCCCTAAGCAGTTGTGATGGGCAAGATGGTGTGTAACCGAGCCAGACCTCAACCTGGCTTGTGGAGATGGCACACAAGCAAGGGTGTAACTAGAAACCACAGGGCTCCGGTGCAAAAATTGTCCTGGGCCCCCAACTTCATAGCTGGCCTGTGCCATCATTGCCCTCAAACAACTCGTCTGTGCCTTCTTTGCCCCTTGCCTCAAAACTTTGGAGCCACTGAAAAAAATAACTGGCTTCATTTGAATTTAATTTTTAAAGTTTACCTGCACATTAAAGTACAGTGAGTTATAACATTTAACTGAATCAATAAAATATGTTCTGTCTTTTTTTTTAGCTGTATTTCATTTTTCAATATCAAGCAGTTTTCTGTTGTGTTATTATAATAAATGTATTATATATTTTTAATCAGATCTTTCCTGATTTCAAACAGCATGAGTACCAGTGATGATGGAGCTCATCCTCTAGATTGTAAACTTGTGAGCAGGGGCCTCTTTACCTAATTCACCGGTTTCTCTTAGTCTCATCATGTCCCATGAATATATGTATTGGAAGAAGCTCTGTGTAAATTGATGCCACTATATTAAAAAAAAAATCTAACAATAATAATAATAGTAGTATATTTCAGATAGCTAAAATACTGAAAGATATTATATTGCATTTAATTGATTTATATAGCACCAGCAGATTTCATACTGGAATATATATGCGAGTACAGTATATAAAGTATACCTTGACCAGTATTGCGAGATACAACTATAAGTATGCAGATTTCTCCATAGAAATCTCCTGATGATACCGTAGTGATAACAACAGTGAAATGCACGAAGGGTTAATTATCTTCGATTTAGTGAGATTTTTTATTCGTCGTCAATACGATATACAAAGTCAATAGACACACCAGAGCCGTTATACAGGACTGTTGGACTGGATTCCGCACCTGAGGTTATAGGACTAATAAGCAACCACTAGCGATGGAGGTTTCACGTGATTAACGTTTATTGATCTCTATTTTAGTTGCTTCTTAATAAATGTTACTTTTTATCAGATAGGATTCATTCTTTTGAAAGAGTTTATATATATAAATGCATACACTTTGACCAGTATAGTAGGATAACATTATGAGTGGGTATATTTATACTGTAGATATATATATATCCATCTCCATCCCCTGCTTATGGCTGTGTAGCCTGCAGGATAGGTGTAAATGCCCCCCTGCTGGACTACTCCAATAGTGCTGCCCCAGCTGCTGTTATTGTGGACTCCTCCTAAAATTCGTGCGTACGCCTTTAAGATCTGCCGGCTGCCGGAGACTCGGTGAGTCAGAGCTGCACATGGTGCTCAGAGGAGAAGCGGAGAAGCACAGGACCCTTTTACTACTGTGGGAGTGGGATCAGAGCTGAGCCATGATCTGGAAGGGGCTGTGTGTCCTGTTCCTGTTGCCCCTGCTGCCCTCCAGCAGTCAGCGGGGTGTGGAGCCTTATGACCTGATGTATGACAGTGGGATAGAAGCGTATTACAGGAACGACTACCAGAAAGTGGTGGACTTTATGGAAAACGCTATCAGCAGCTACACTACGCTGAGGCAAACTAAGATCACATGCAGGTTGGACTGCAGGGACAAGTATCCTGTGGAGCTGCAGCCCAGAGATTGGGATGTGAGCTTTTTCAGTGCCATGCTGGCCAGAGCGGCTTGTGTGAACCGGTGTGAGGAGAGCATACTGGGGGCAGTGTCCAGACACAGGGTCAGCGAGGACATCAAGAGTGAATTCTACAGGAGAGTTCCCTACAACTTCCTACAGAGGGCGTACTTCAAGGTGAGGCTGGACTCCTTTGTGTGGTCAGCGCCGAGCCTATTACACAACTGGCTGCTGTAACTCGCATAACGTATACTCTCTATTACAATAAGATGCAGGTGAGGAGGATGTGCATCTGCTGGCAGGGAGCTGTGGTTGAAAGCTTTAACCCTTTATTCCCTAAATTATTTCATAAAAGACACACCACTTTTTGTTCCCCACCCCGGAATACCCATCTTTTTGCATGCCATTATTATATTTTTGTTCTTCATTCATTGAAGGTACTTAATGTGCCTAAAGCGTACCAACATTTTTAAAGTGGTAGGAAGCAGTAGCGGTAATATGGGTCAACTAATAAACTAGTTCATTAAGGTCACTTCTTGCTATTAGTTATGCATCAACTGTACTTGTGTTTGGAAACAAACATCATAATACTTTGTGGATACACATGTATGTAACAATAGTTGTAGTGGACTTCTTAAAGTTTGTTTCTTTATGTAAAAAAGTGTCATTGGTCATTCATTCCACATAATGAAAGGGTTAAATTTAAAGGGTTAAAGGGTTAAATTTAAAGGGTTAAATTTAAAATTCTGCAGCATTACTCCTTGGGTTATCCGTAGTTCCATTTGTACTTAACCAATCATTCTTCATATCTGGATTGCTTTTGTAGAACAGTAATTGTGCTCTCATGTAACACTAGCAACTGTCATTTTAATTTAGCATCCTGCCTAATAAGGGACTTAAGAATTAAACTAAGGAAAAGTATTTATTAAGTTAAATGTTACTTTACTGAAATGTAAATGTAAGCATTATTATGTATTGTCTTGTATAGTGCCATCATATTCCACAGCGCTGTACAATGGGTAAATAAGTAAAAAAAAAAATACTCAACATATAGTCTATGCTTTTTCCCTATTGGTCAAGAGCTATTCTGTTGTAATAATATACTTTAGTCAACAGCTATCATGACTGTAATCATAATCTTAGGATTCATTCAGGTTGAATGTTTTCAGGAAATTAAAATCCTGAGTAGGGAGCAGGTTGCTAGCTAAGCCTAAACAAAACTTTTTGCAAACTTTTCTGTCAACCCTCCCCTTAGTTAATAGACTTGCAGGTTGATTCTCAGCTTGCTGAAAGACTGCTCCTTGACAGCCTCACCTGATCCCCTGGACCATTTAGACTTTTTGTCCATCCCCCAGGTGTCATTCCTGTGATAACACCACAGTTTTACACGCTGGAACTAACTTGTGCTTCCCTGTGCTATATTTGTTGTATGATGGTCCTGCAACAGTACAGTACTTTCATATGTATGTTTTGGTGTCTAAGATATATACTATTTTTAATATTATTGACTCTACACATGTTATACTTGTACATATTTGGTGGAACCCTTGATATTTGTGTTCTGGTTTGCATTGCAACAGGCCTTGTATATGATATGTATCAAACTTGTGCAAATGGGACAAATACGATTTGAATTAATTTTTCGTTTAGTTTTCTGTCTGTTCTTTTTTGGGCAACAGTCTCCCTGCCTTCTCTGCCAATGACTTCTGTGTCCCTGTCTACTTGCTGCACAGCTCTGCCTCTTCTATTGCATCTTGTTATTCCTCTGTCTTGTCTTCTTTCTTCACCTGCTGCTCCAAAGAGTCTTCTTTCTTCTGCTTCTCTGTGGACAGCTGGACATGGCCGTTGTGTGCCCTGAGGTTCTGTCCTTTTGCGGAAGTTCACTGAAAGGCCATGTACAGTTGTCTACGGACATGTGGGTGAAGAATGGAGACTTTTTGGATTGTTGGATGAAGAAAGAAGATGAGTCAGGAACACAGAAGAGGTCAGCTGAGAAGGTAGGGAGACATTTGGAGAGAGAGTGAATGGGAGTGTAATAGAACGTGAGTGAGAATGTGAAAGAGCCTGAGAGAATAAATGAGCGTGAGTGGAAAAAAAACTACAAAATTCAAACAAAAATTTTTGTTTTGTTGGGGGTCCCTCCCCGTTTTTGGATATTTATATGAATTGATAAAATTGTCAAATTTGAAATTTGTACAAATCCGAATACACACGTCTAATATGTATTTTCTATCTCTGAATAAATCCAATCAGGCCAAATGATTTTGCTGCTGACTTAAGCCCCAGTGGATATTAGTGAATCTGATGTGATAATCCTTAGGCAACCACTTGTGCCACCTTTCCACAACACGGCAAAGCTTTTTTCTGCTTGCATGAAGGAGGCTGCCTACACAGAACATGCGTCTTCTGTGATGTCGTAGCTTCTAGATGTATGTATGAAGTCAGGGGTGGCCATAGGACCTTAAATCAAACTCCTGCATTTTCTGTTTTTCCAATTTGGGTAGCTTTATCCCAAGTGGTACACTGAAAAACGACCCCTCTACAGGGCTTTGTTTCACCACTTTTATACAGAATGTAAAATTCTTAGCACGCTTCCATCAGTCTGTACAAATATACAAATTGCATTACGAAAACAATGTAGCCTAAAAAAAGACCAGCACATTTAGTAACCTTTTATTTTTCTTTTTAAGCTGTGCATGTGGGCCTAGTGTAATGAATGCCACTGGAGGCTGGATAGTGGAATCTAAAAAATGCCATAAACCAATGTGGAAAATACCTTTTTTTTGTGAAAAGGTTTGAGATTTGTTTTTCCAAATATTACACATTTTTCATGTTTTATGCTTTTGGCAAATCATTTTCTCTTCAGTTCAGATGGGTGCACATAAACGGGACTTATTATTTTCATGCTTAATAATATTTGACCCCTTCGGTGTTGCATAGCCCAATATCCTGCTGATGCTTGTGTTTCGAAGCGTATACACACCTTTTTGGGGTACTGTATTATGGAATACACTAATAACTACCGTTTGTTGTTTTGGAACACATCTGTGAAACCAAAAAAATATGTTAATATTTATAGTACAATATGTATAACATAAATATGTGTATCATTTAACAAAACAGTGTCTGTATGTTTTAAAAAGGATATATTGTTGTGAAATTGGTGTAATTTAGGACTGGACAGCTGCAAGCATTTGGTGGACCATCAATCCCATTACCCTGTTCCAGAGGTTGACTCTCTCCTGAGTCAGTGCTGCGCATCTTCTTTCTTCATCCAACGATTCAGAAAGTCTCCATTGTTTGCCTGGGTCTCCGTAGACAACTGTACATGGCCTTCTGGTGAATTGCCGCAAAAGCACAGAGCCTCAGGCCACAGAACGGCCATGTCCAGTTGTCCACGGAGAAGCAGAAGAAAGAAGACTTCTTGGAGCAGCAGACGAAGAAAGAAGACAGAGGGATGGGAGTTGGGTTCCAGCAATGCCCACATAATTGCATTTTCCAGATATTACAGAGGCCAGTCTGGTTCTATGGAAGCTCCTTAGACCCTTAGACCATGCCTGTCAGTCTTATGAATGCCATGTATCTTGAGTATCGCACACACACAAATCACTAATCACTGGAATGTATGTGAATAAGAGACAGCTGTGCAGAAGCTGTGGTGCTGGATGACCTTGGGAAAATCACTATTTTGTATTTTAACCCTTTCGGTGTCAATGTAGAATACAACACCTCACTTTTGCATGAAAACTCTAAAAGAGAGGTATCCGGGAAAGAAGAAGTGCTTCTTTCTCCAAAGGGGGTACTGTAACCTTTGCTGACTTAATGCCTGTGTTGCAGGCATAATCCTATAGTAACTCGGTATGAAAAAGCTTCATATGTATCTTTTCCAGTCTTCCAGCCTTTATTTGTTCAGCTGTTTGCTTTTAGAGGCATAACTATGATATATACTATTCAGCAGTAGCAAATTTTAATTCAGCTATTTAAAGGAACAGCCCACTGCTCCAAACAGCCTTAACAATGATGAATGCAAATTAAAGAACTTTGTAAGTACTTTAACCTAAAAAACTACTTCCCATGATAAAATACTGTCAGTTTAAAACCACACCATCAGAATGAAGGAACCCAGCTCCTCTTTACCTTCAATACATAATTTCTTTTGGTTTTGTTTTTAACCTGATCTCATATTGATACACATATTCAGTGTAGCTTTTTAAAAAGGTTTTAGTAGATTAATTTTCTGTAGGGTACATTGGAGAACTTATACCTAACACAATAATCAGGAAGGTATCTTTGGTTCCTAATAACACATTTTTTATCACTTTGTACCAGGGTTGCTCTTTATCCAAAATCTCGCACTATTGATGCTGTTCACATACATTGAACAAAAGAAAGATAAGAATTCTAGTGATACCATCAATTCACATCAATTTCCATATGGGTTGCCACTCACTTTTTTTTTTAGTTGCCCTTTACAAAAGCATTAATCGTGGTCTAATATTCTCCTTATATTGCTGTTATTGGTTTCATTCTGCCACCATCCCTATCAGACCATCTCCCAATACATTGTTTAGTGTCCCTAGATGTTATTATTCTATTTTCCCCCATCTTTGTTGAATCCCTTTGTCATCTGTGCATTATAATAAACAACATCAGTCGACCTTGCATCTGGACAGAGACATCCTGAGATTACCCTGCAGTCTGTAAACCACAACACCTACTTGTTATTTTTGCATCATGCCTGTGTATCTTGTACTGTATAGTCTCTACTGTGTCATTTCCCAGCTGCGGAGGTTGGGTCACTGCTGGGAGTTTTGAAGCCATAATGAAAATATAGAAAAACCACAAGGGACTGAGTTCAAAGAGTAGGTAGAACAAGTGAGAGCAAAGTGTGATGTTTAACTAGACAAGTGAGGATGCTGCTGGAGTTATTTATATCTGCGGACAAAGACATGGTGGCTGTCGACTAGTTTGCTTTGCTGTGGGTTCCAATCTGGTAAATGACAGATTCACTGCTTGACTGAATTTAGCATGCCAGCTGCACTGTTTTATAAAAAGCAAAAGTCATAATTCGAGTTCTGTTTTTTCTACATGTACTTGGAAAGCTTCCAAAATGTTCTCAAGTAGTAGATGTTTTTCAAAAAATGTACTACGGTATAAAGACTTTTATGGAATTCACACTGACTTTCCATTTAGACTCAAATGTTGGTCTTACGTGTTGTGATTAGCATTCTTTTAAAAAGAAGGATTTGGGTGTCAAAGAGGCATCCTCCGCAGGATTAGTTGACATGGACAACAGAACCACTTAAATTAAGGTATAGGTTTGAAAAGTGCCATATTGGACATGCCAAATAAAAGAGTCATGCAAAAAAAAAAACTGGCACACAGTGGCAGGCTGCCCCTGGGCCGGTCCAGAATTGTTCACAAAGGGTAGGTCTGACCGTTGTGTAACAAGAGGCTGGAATACATTTGTGGAGAAAGAGACGTGCAGAAACATTTCTCTTTCTCAACGAACCTGTATTTATTATTTTGGTCTCCCGGTGAACTTTGGCAAAAGGGCGGAGCCTCTGGGCACACTCTCTCCCTGTTCCTCCAATCAAATCCTCTCTTCCTCCATGATTCCAAGTGCTGGCTGGGTCCCATGAGCCTATGTAAGGGCCAGGTCTGGTGGGCTGCTGGTCAGCCCGGGGCATATGTTTACTTTGCCCACTTATTAATGCAGCCGTGCAGACAAGGAAGGACAGGAAGCTGAAATGGCAAAATAACAAGAGTGTTTTGTGTGGGACTGTTAAATTCTGTTAATTTAAGTTATAGAACTTTTAAAATATTGGAAACATTATTTGGATCTGTATGTTTATTTTGGTTGTCTATAAGAAATATTTTTAAATGGAATAAAAATGTGCTTTAATATTTCATATGTCGTGCAATCCGTTTTTTATTAAGTACTGTAAAACATTAATCAGGCCTTAGATGAAATGTGCTATAAGTTTGTCCAAGTCCTGCCTGTGCTCTGAACAAGCCAATAAAAGCTTGTGAGAAAAGAAATGTAGGTACTGGATGTGAAATTTGTACTCGGTAAACAAAGTGATGACAGAAATGTGTTAAATGACAAATAGCTTTTAATGAAATGCAGACACAAAAACCTTGTAGTCCAGTTCTATTCAAAAGTCCAGATTAATCACAAAAAAACTGTTGTTGGCTGATTTATTGCATGCAAATCTGCCAACAACATAATACTGGAACATAATTTGTGTACACCAGTAATAAAATGTATCATATCCCAGAATGCCATAGAGCAGAGTGGGGTTTAACCTGGGCATGAAGGTGTTACTTGCTTGGAAGGAACATATTTAATCCCACATTAAATAGAAATATGCAGTCCCTAAATTGCCTGACCACTTGATTTATTTTTCACAAAATAGTTACCAATTGGTGGGTTGTAGGAATTTTACTTGGCATTAAGACAGATAACCTCTTTGATTCTGCTCCCCCGTAATGAATGTCTGTAGATGTTTCTCTCACCTCGGTTTATTTAATGACCCGTGTTTCTATTTTTAAGTGTGTGCTGTTGGATATCTCTTTTTGATATATTTATAATGAATACTGTAATTCTTCTGTGTGCATATCCTGTGTTTAGGACATGGAATCCAAACTTCTTACTTGATGCTTCACATTTCTGGTTTAAGTAGGGCTGTATTTACCTTTGGCACTGACCAATGCCTAACCCAGGGTAGTGCCACCAGATGATGATCCTTACTGCTGAGAGCCAAGATATCACATCACATTCGCCTTTAGGATGAGAGGTGCTGGGCAGAAGTCAACTCCAGAGGACTGTACCGACTTTGCATAGTCCTCCTTAGGGTTAGTGGGCCAGTTGGGAAGATCAGTGATGTCCCATTTTAACTGGCCCATTGTGCAGTGTAGAAACTAGTATATTCATGGTTCTTATAGGCAGTGGTATATTTCTGTCCTAGACAGGCAGGTTGGGGGGGCAGCCCCTCTGCCACAGAACAGGGAGCCAAATTTGCCTACATTAAACAGTACCGATGGCTACCTCTTTAAAACATTATGAAATATCAACTATATTATTAAACATGTGTTGTTAATGTATTCCGGGGACCCTTTAAAGACAGCCGTGACTATTTCCCCCATTACCTATAGACAAAGCATACTGATGCATGGACTGATAAGAGTATACTTGCAGATACTGATTCCTATAAAAAACAAAGCAGCATGACTTATAAGAAAGGATTGTCTCAGTGGAGACAAGCATTTTCTGTTGTGTCTGTTCACGTAGCTGGCACTCTTTAGGAGAAGTAATTTGGAAATGACAGAATTCAGTAGGTACACATAGCTCAGGAATGCTGCTTAAACATGTTCGGGGATTGCCCGCCCTGCTTGTCCTATTAAGCACGCACCTTCATACTATGCCAATTTGGAAGGGGAAAAAAATGAAAGTCGGGTTTGCCCATTCTTGCCTAATGTTGCTTTATGTTCCCCCTCTGGGGCGCAAGTAGGTCAAGCACTGTTTGATCCTAGGGCTGATTTTGTTGATCAGTGTTTTGATGCAAAACACTGTGGTCCTGCTACCATAATCAGAAATGTGTGTTGTGTTTTCATCATAAAGTTAAAACAGCCTGCTGAACTATGTACTAGAAGATGGCTGCAAGAGATATGTATAAAATTGCCCTCTGAGCTGTGAAGACTTTTAGAAGCATTTTATCACCAGTGAATAATTTTGTGTTCCTTCCTCAACCAGGGCATGAGAAAACACAGATGTTGAAGGGCATTGTGTGTTTTTTTTGTTTGTTTGTTTTACTTTTTCCAGCAGGGTCATCCCAGGTTTATTACTTGGTTGCCCTGGTACCTTTTCCTTTATAAAAACATTGGCTGCTACGTATGTGTCCGAATTTTATATAAACTTGTCCAGGGGTATTATAATATGCTGTCCATTTTAGCAGGTGTTTGTGAGAAGGCACTAAAAAGAGCTCATTGTGAATTTCCATTATTTCCGCTGTGTGTATGTGCAGCCCACTACTTGCCATATAGTGGGTCTAGACTGGAGAGAAAGAGGGGATGTGATGGAAACATTTAAATACATAAATACATAAAGATTCTTAACAATGCTAAGGAGGAAAGTTTTCTTCAAAGGGGGGGATTTTAAAAATGAAGGGTCAGAGGTTTAAATATGATGCCGGGATGTTTGAGTTTACAGAGAGGGTGGAAGATAACTGGAACAGCATCACAGCAGAAGCAGTGGAGGCTAAAATACTTAACGAACTGAAATGTGCATGGGATGGGAATGGACTATCCCGAATCTAAGACAAGAATATTAACTGATTGAGGTTTGATGTTGGGAAAGTTGGTAGACTACATGATTCTCATCTACTATAAAGTTACACATTTCTTTATCTGGCATTTAGCCATGTCCACTTCATCTCTCACTCTGAGCCCATTTAAGGCTGCCTGAGGCTAGCCCTGTCCTGTGCTTGGCTAGTCACTCCCCCAGAAGAGTGAGAGCTCCAGGTAGCCCACCCTATGAAGTTCCCATGGATCCAATGATACCTGGCCTAAAGCTTGTGCCCCCTTACTCATTTTATAGTACGCATCAAGTAAAGCATACAAAGCTTAGTATACATCACAATGTCTATTGAAAGGTAATGGAAAAGTAAACATTTAAGAGCAGAAAAAAAATCCATGTTTGGAAATTACAACAGCAGACCACTGAAAGTAGAATACAAATGTGATTTGTAGCAACATGTATTGCAGACTAAATGCCAAGTTAGTAAACCTCTAAAACATTAGTCAGCAGAGGATGAAGAACATTTAGTAAGTGTTCTGCTTGTTGGTTATAAGCCATTTTTCATGAAGCAGCTTGTGAACTAATTACTTTGGTGTCTATGTTCTTTCATTAATGTAACACATAAAAAAAATTTGAGATCACTCCAAAAGCATCGTTTTGACTTCCTTACATACCAGCCAGCACTAGCTTGCACATTACCATGAAACCAAGTTCGAGGTATTTTCCATCCGCAAACCAGCCCACCATGGCAGGGTAACCTCTGTGTGGCACCGACAGTATATTCTGTCATTTTTTCATGTCACATTTTACTGATTTTTTTTTTTGTTCTATTTATGGTACAAATTACCATGTTGAATAATTTTAACTCGTTTGTAAATAGCTGCACATTTTACTGTAATCAGTATATTTGTTCTATTATTGAAATTCATATCCTTTTAAAGGCAAAAGCATGATATTTAGGTAACCTGCATAATTGTACTTTCTTTGAAAGTCTATTTTAGGCTTGGTGGTTGTGACCAAAGCTTACTAGGCCAACATTGCAAGGTGGACACTTACTTACAACAATTATTATAATTTGTATTATTATTATTATTAGCTCTACCACTGATATGATTGCCCAGGTCCTGTCCTGTTCTAAAGGTTGTTATATGTACCCTACACAAACCTTGACATAATCTACCAAAGCCCTACTGAACAAGGAACACAGAGCTGCATTCAGTTAAGTTGGTTAAAAGACCAGCCAACACTTAACTTTTTTTTGTAATTGCTTGGACTGTCAGCTACCTAAGCAAGCATGTTGGAAACAAACTAACCCCTTCTTTGTTATACTCTCAAAACCCAGCTTTTTATATGAATGCCTCAGAGAAGACGAGAACTGAGCTGAATGGAAAATAAGATACATAAGGCCACAAGGGTGATGAAGAGAATGTAATATTGGATACAAGGAGAAGCTTTATTGTTCATGCATCACCCATCTTAAATCAATCACTGATTGTTCATGGCATATGGTTAACTCCTACCCTTTTCTTATGTAGTAAACCAACTTCTTCATAGGCTTACTTCCTGCTGGCATATCATGCGCTCACTGACGACTCAATTCAGTGACCTGTCTAAACTATTTAGATGAAAATGAAGTCTGCACATTAAAACCATACTCATGAGTAAGCAATTCCCAAAGAATCCATAAACTCCTATGAAAATAGTTGTGAAAGTGCGGTAGTAAATAAGTCCATGTCACTACAAAATCAGAGGAGTATTTAGCGTAGTATAGTGGCTTCTTTTTTATGTTTCATTCCAAGTATTGGCATCAAAAGGTTAAATAGTCAATTAATAGGAAATAAAGCAACCAAGTGCTGCGTCTTAAAAACCTCCAGTTAAATTTCAATGCAGAATATTCAGGGTTTTTTTTAGGCAACCACCATATAGGAGACAATCCAAAAAATAGTTCACAGTGCAATAAGGTAGCCCAAAGTCACTATTAGTGACCTACGCACAGTCTGAAAGTAATAGTAGCTCCTTCATTTATAACGGTCCGTTGCTTATCTGTTGAACCATAGCATAGCCTAACATCCGATTGTCTAGAAAAAGATGCCATGTCTGGTTGACTTGCTGTTTCAAAAGTTAACTTTCTTATTGGGGTAGCTGTAGATGCCCATGAGAAAGATCTGTGATGCATAACTCGCTCCTGATACAGCTAAAAGCACAGACAAAAATCTAATTGGGAATCCCAAATTGGGATTTGACTAGTACATTAGAACCATTCGGCTCATCTTGTTGCATTTTCGTGCTAACAGTGCATTAAAAAAATGTGTTGTGATATTTGGAACCACTGTTAGAATTTTTAAGCTGGTTAAAATTATTTTGAAAAGCCAAATTAAGTTCAAACCTAATTGGTAAACAGGGGGGTACCTCCTCGTTTTCGGGCATTCCTTGCAATTTGTACAGATCCAAATGCATAGGTCTAATACATATTCTAAATATGTTTGTATATGCTTACATTTCCTTCCAAATAAGCTCCCTTACAATAGTTTTGTTATTCACAAGCATATTACTTTATTACTAAAAGTGTATTAATTTTGTGAAAATACTAATGAATCAAATCAAACAGAATAACAAAAACTCATGCTTATACATTTTGTATCATACTATCGATATTCATTAACATATGGTTAAATGTATGTTTGACAAAGTTTCATTTCTGATCTAATGGAATTACTTGCAAATAAAGTTCATTGCGCAATACTTGACATACTTTGAAAGTATGGAGGACTTTGGAGGACTTGACATACTTCCAAAGAAGTAGCAACAGTTCTTCTTTCCCATGCTTCGAGCTGTACAGGAAGCGCACATGGACTAAAAGACTGGCCTTATCTCAAATGTTTGTTTGACAAATGTTCATGATGAATCATATTGGAGGAAACTAAAAGTCATGTCCCCTGGGGACTTATCTCATTTGTTTACAAAGTATAAGCATATTCGAGATGATGTATGCTTTAAAAACACTACACATTTGAACCCACTAACCCAAAAGGAAAGCAAAGCCGTTAAGTACCACAGCTTAGAGATATTCATGGATTTCTTTAGATCGCGTATTATGACTTTGATAAACAAGTCATGGTAATATGTCAGCAAGTGCTGCAAAGAATGTACCTTAGTTTATTGTTGTTGCAGGAGGTAGTTTATACACGGGTTACGAGTACCAGTAGATTCTATAAGGCTATTGCCATAAGGGTTATTAACAATACCATTAAAATTAACAAAATGCTAAATTGACAATAACATTAACGTATGTTAGGATATGCAGGTACAGAAGGAGCAGAGGGCACTGTTCTCGTAAGCTTACAATCTATTAGGGAGTTGATGGGGGATGATGACAGAAGGAGAGGGGCTGTTGGGGTGAGAACAATTTGGTTGTAGTGAGGGTCAGTGGCATGGAGATTTTACAGGTAGGGAGAACAGTTGGTTTCTGGAAATAATGAATGCAATTATAGCAATGGGAATAGCAACGCTTTAGGTAAAATCCTAAATAGGAAGTGGAAAGAAGCAGTGGCATGTTCTAGTCCAAGCTTATGGCGGCTGGTCCAGGGGGATTACTGCCCGTCTGCCGCATAACACTGAGCCTGATCAACCTGATTGAACAATCAGGCTCTTTGTAATGCCACTACTCAATGGACCAGTTAAAAGGGATACCACTGATCCCCCCCACTAACACTATGGACGGCTGTGATGAGTTGGCACAGTCTACCATAGATTCCTTCTGTGCTACGCCTTCTTTAAAAGCAGAGCACCAGGATATGTTGTAATATCCTGACTCCCAGTAGAAATGAGACGGGACGCCAGGAGGCGCTGCCCTGCCTTAGGCCTAGGCCAGCATCAAAGTTAAATACGCCACTAGGAAGAAGTGATAACGATTGAAAAGAAATTGTGGCAGAACAAAGAGGGTCATATTTGGAGATAAGGGTTCGTTAATTGAAACCTATTGCAATCCATGCCATTTAGCCTGCTAAACATGAAACAGGAATGTGGATTAGAAGATCCACCATATTAGGCCATATATAATGTTATTTGAATTCCTTAGCCATTGGAGCAAAGCCTCATGCTGGCAAGCATTTGCATTTGACCATAAACCTTTTACTGCAGGTGAAGAAGTGCAGACATCTGTAGCAGCTGGTGGGTTCCCAGTACAATTATATATGATGGGTTTAGGATGGAAAAAAATAAACAGTTTCCAAGAAATATAATGAGTTCAAAATGCATAACAACTGTTGGATTGCACAATCTTGTTTAGAGAAATGCATTTTGCTTTGTTTCTGCCAGATGGTTGGGTTATAGTTGCTCAATAGCAGTTTAATTAGAAATCATTCACATGTAATTAGCAATAGAAACAGCAGCGCCAACATAAATTCTGGACATTAAAAAAAAACATGTCATTTTTTTATTTAGGAAGACCGAATAATGGAGAATAATTTGCTAATTTACCTGGCACGATCTTGGGCACTTTGTCATCTGTCTCCTGCAGAGTTATCCTCTTAATCTCAGCAGTGCCATTATGTTCTGTGCCGGTGATGCCAAATCCTTGCTAAATGATTTATGTTCATAAGTACATTTTATTTATTTTATTTCAGATTTTTATTGATTCAATTGCGAATATTGTAGCCAGTGTTTAACATAATGTGCCCACTCCCTGACTGCCCCATTTCATTAGCCCCTTTTTTACTGAAAAATGATATGATTTAAAGTAAATTACATAAAGTGTTGAACTGATCAGTGCCAGAATTGAGATGTTTGTGTGAACAGTACTGCAAAACCACTTTTAAGTTTGTAACATTGTTACAATCCAGTGTGATGTCCAGTGTGATGTGATGTCACACCCAAGACTGCCTATGGTACAAGAGCAATACTGAGACATCATTAACATCCATGATATTATTATTGATCTATATAGTGCCATCATGTTATGCAGCGATGTACAGTGAGTAAACAGGGCAATAGTGGACATCCAGACACAAAATGTAAGGATGGCCCTGTTCTAACAGTCTAACAATCTAGAAGAAGTTGTGTTGCTAGGCATAAGTACAGACCGGCAGCATTAATGAGCCTAGGAAAAGGGAGGACAAGGGAGGTTGAGTGAACCTGTCAACTGGCTTTCCCGAAGAAGTGGGTCTTGATGGATTTATTTGATGGACCAGAGGCAAATAGAGATCCAGATAAGCTATGGTGGGCATTCCCAAGAATGTAAGCAGCCCTAGAAAAGTCTTGTGTATGTACGTGAGAGGTAGAAATTGAAGCGAAGGACAGACGAAGATCATCTGATGAGTGGAAGGACCAGTTAGGAGTATATCTGGTGAGAAGAGACATAGTTAGGGGAACCGTTATGAAGAGCATTGAAGGTGAGAGTCAGGATTATAAACTGAATCCTGAAGTTTAGAGGCAACCAGTGAAAACAAATGAGGGAAGATGTGTTAGGGCAGCATTGGTAAGAGGGAGACCAGCTAAGAGTTATAGTACTCAATACATGAACAGAAAACTTACTTGCATCTTATGTTAGGAAGGAGGAAATCTGGGAAAGTCTGGGTGAATGAGTAGTCGAGTATGACACTAAGGCAGAAAGCATGCGGGAAAGAGATGATTGCAGTATTGACATTGTGGAAAACAGGTATGTGATCTAAGAGGGAGGAAGATCGGAGTTTATATTGTCAGCATTATTAAATAATGGGAAACAGAATGCACCATCTCCTTTTTATGCAAAGCTGCTGGCTCACTAAAGTCTATTTGTCTGGACTGCCCTGCTAAATTACGACAGCTACGCAGTACCCAAAGGTTGAGGCACTCACTAAACAGATGCATAGCAACTGCTGTGGACATTTCTAGATTGTGGGGTTAGTATAATGGCTGATTTAAAAAACATTCATCGAGGTTTATTCACTAAATGGAGAGTTATGGTTTCATCTCCTTCAATTAACTATTCTTTATGTCTTTGCAAAAAAAAGTCTTATCTTGCCCTGTATAATGTAAAATGTAATGGATGAGGAGAATGTCATTGCATAGGGTAAACCAATCTTTTCCTGCAGCAGAAGCCCGCTGGGTTTCACCCTTCATAATGTACAGTGAAATCAATGAGTTAAAACACAACTCGCGTGCAAACCCTCCTGTCAACTCTTCCTTTAGTGAATAAAGCCCATTGTCTATATATGAGGAATATCTTCCCAAATTATTAAATGTAAGTATGATTTAATGTGGCATGAGAAAATGATTAAGCATCTTTGAGAATAACAAAATAGTTCCCAGACAAATGCTAACAAGGTTATTTATAGCTTGTTTTAGCTAGATTTTTGTGTTACACTTTCTGTTTATAGTTGAGCAGAGGGATAAAATGCAACATGGCATTACAAATATATGAACAGCATCATGGGCACATCTAGGGAGGGCAACGAGCCATTGCCCCACCAAGAAAGACTGAAGCATGCACAGGTGTAGAGATGAAGAGCTTCAGCATCATATTTTTCTTCACTGAAGGGCTGGAGAGGTACCAGAATGAGTGTATGCAGGCAATGGTGAAGCATGGTGGAGGTTCCTTGCAAGTTTGGGCCTGCATTTCTGCAACTGGTGTTGGGGGTTTGGTCAGAATTAGTGGTATCATTAATGCTTTAAAGTACAAGCATATACTTATACATCATGCAATACTGTAAGGGAGGCATCTGGTTCCAAATGTATTCTGCAGCATGACAACAACCCCAAACATACAACCAAAGTCATTAAGAACTATCTTAAGTGTAAAAAAGAAGACGGAGTCCTGGAAGTCATATTATGGCCCCCACAGAGCCCTGATCTCAACATCATTGAGTCTGTCTGGGAAAGAAGAGATAGGAGCAAGCGATACTGCATAAATCCAACCTTCCTTAAAAAAATGTACCTAGAAGAATCGATGCTGTTTTGAAGGCAAAGAGTAGTCACACCAAATATTGATTTAACTAATATAATAAAGGAAAATTTGTTTAGAAAGAGAAGCGTTTCTGCAGCTCTCTTTCTGCACATTATTCTCCCCCCTTCTGCCAGTCAGTGGAGAGGGTGTGCCCGAAGGCTCTGTCCTTTTTGCGGAAGTTCACTGGGACTTCACTGGGAGGCCGTGTCAAGTTGTCCACAGTAAGCAGATGAAGAAATAAGATGCAAGAGAAGAAGCAAAACTTGCAAGGCAAGTAGACCGGGACAGGATAGAAGTCAGCGGAGAAGATAGGGAGGCATTTAGAGACAGCATGAGAGAGAACTAACAATAGCGTAAGAGAACGTGATTGAGAGAGCATCGTCTGAACTGAAGGGCCAGGAGACGTAATTCGTTGTCCGAAAACAACTGGACCAAAAATGTAAAAACAAGTGTTTGTTTGAATTGTCATTGGTCAAGTTACACAAGGTTAATGTATAGTATAAAGAATTAATATTTTGCCATTGAGGATAACCGTGTTGGTTAGGTGGCATAGTCATTTTAGGAAGGAAACTAGATTAGATGACCACAAAGCTATCATATGCTATCAAGTGCTGTCTGAAGTGTCCAGTCTGTAGATACAATATGCAGACTGTGCAGAAATGTTTTTTTTAATTTAACTGTAATCTTGCAACAGGGTTGTTTAACAACGGGAACACTGCAACTATAGACTGAAATCATTGCTCCATATTTATTGAAGAAAATGTTCTGCAGATATCTATCTGTAATGATTCCTTTGTATGCAGGGCTCTATGCAAGAAATGCTCCAGTTTTTGTCTAATGACGTATGAAGTCTAGACTCTCCATTGGCCACAGCATGAATCCATGTGTTGCTATAACCAGATTCTTTAAAGGATAGGAATTTAAAAGAACATTCTTAAGCAGTAGCAACGCGAAAACTTAATGAACCGATATCAGCCTATGAATGTGAAGATGAAAAACAGAACAACCGCCTAAGTAAACACACGCACACGTAGGAACCAATAACCCTGGAGAGAACTTAATGAAAAACATATGTGATTAAACCTAAAACATTAAGTGGGATACCCATTTTTGACAGCTATGGGGAAAGTCTCATTTTCTGAATTACAAAAACAATAACGTTGTTCCAGCATACGTGTTAGGATTCTGTGTTGGATGTTTTCAGTTTGAGTTTTGTGCAGACTTTCTAAAAAGTAGCTTGTAATGTGTGTTCCTTTGCCATTGGCCTGATGTTTTTCTTTAAAACCCTAGTGGCAATCCATTTATTACTTAAGAGTTATCTTGCCGCTGCCTTCTTGTATTCCATCCAACAACAAGGCTGCATCTGGATTATGTTAGATGTGTGAAAAAAAAACATTGTACTTTCCGCTATGTGAAACTATGTGTCAAAGTTTAGGATGGGTAGATGTTACTTGAAATTAAAGAAATGAAGCCTTACATTAAAGTGTTGTAATAGCATTAAATACCATATTCTCCCACAAGAGAAATGTTTAGAGATGACTTTTTGAAGGAAATTAGCATTATATTGCTAATTGTAGGAAAATATCAACAGGCCAACTAAGGCCAATGTCTTGGCCCCTGACCTGGGGACTATGAGTTCCGAGCAGCCCCACAGAAACTAATGAGAGCTGACCAGAGTGATGTAATCACTGCGATTACCAATTAAAAAGAACACACGTCATTAAGTGACATATACACATTTGTTGTATACCCTTAGCAGTAAAATGGTTGATAATGTGTCCTGCCCAGTGGAATCTTGATCCATCAGTGATGGGAAAAAGAAGAATGTAAGATACATGAAGCTGACCTCACAGTGCATCAGATGTTTGGATTTTACAAATGGTTTTGGTCATTTTAGAAATTTTAGCTTTTTCTTTTACACACTAACTTACTCTGAAACCAAGGAAAATTGGTTTAATGAAATACATTATCGGGTAAGAATAATAATATTTCGAATAGTTGGGTGTGTGATAAAAATGAGTTAGATTGCTTTGTGACAAATCACTTTGAAGCTGACATTTAAAAGATTTAAGTTTTCATCAAGCCAACGACTGTAGTAAAAAATGGCAGTAAAATAATAATATAGAATAATGAAGCTTTTCTACTAACAGTGCAATTTATGAGGCTGGAGATTACATTGCATGTGATTTTTGGAGAGTAATATTTTACATTTCTCTTTATCGTAAGTTTATAAGTCACCTTTTACTAGAAATTGTTTTTTTTAAAATCATTTTTAAGCTGTTTCCTTAAAGGTGGTCATGCCCATCTGGAGTCGGGGTGACTGCAGCACAGCTGGTACGCTCTCTGAAAACCTCCCTGAATAGCCATGGTTCTGTATAAGCACTGGGTCTAATGCCAGCAAGTAATGGGTGGTAATTTTGTTCATGTGTGACTGATTTCATGATGTCGTATAGTGCCCTGAAAAAAATGACTCCAATCCACAAGATTGTATTTTCAAGATTATTCAGTTATTTTGTTCCTACAAGATATCTACAGTAACATTGTAAGACAAACACCTACATATCTAGAAGATTGAAGGTTCCAGGCTTTTAAATGAACATGTCTTTTCTGTACTCTATTTTATCATATGCAATGAGCCATATTATCCCACTTATCAGGAAATGTTTCGTTTAATGTAGAGAACTTCACTTCAAAAAAAATATTAGACCATTTGTCTTCAGTGACTTCCGTTAATGCCAGATTTCACCAAAGGTTCTCCGTAATGGGAAGTAACATGTATGAAGAAGCAACTCCATGTTAAGACTATGCTGTTATTTTTTTTTTCTTTCTCTAAGCTCTATTATAATGGTTTATTAAATATTCTAATAATTGTGAAATTATTGGATCCATTTAAAAAAAAATTATCTAATTTGTCGCATGTACTTCAGGGTGGCATCTATCCAATAAAAACACAATTGAGGATAACTATACTGGTCTCTGGTGTAGAGTTTAACCCAAGGGGTATGCTTTGATAGTCACAGCTGTGTCAGCAGTTTATTCTTTGTTAGCAGTATAATATTTGTTTGGGGCATAATACAGATAAAGAGCAATATTTACCAATGTAGAACTGGAACAATTATGTTACAAAATGGATTTTTCACTCTGAACCGAGACCTAAAAGCCCTGATTTGTTAGTGATATTGTGAAATCTGAATCTCCCTTGATCTCTAGACATCAGTTACAGACAGCCCTACGTTGTTCTGTCTTAAAGCTAATCCAGATGCACAAGTATTAAATGGTTCAAGAGCTACGCGCATATTTGGCACTTGGTTGTGCCACATATTTCTTTGTACCTTTCAGAACTGAAAAGAGCCCAAAGTACAAATACACACATTAGTGAAGAATGAAAACAACCACATGTCCACGTGATGGGAGAAACCGAAAATGTCGTATTCGTTTTTCTTGCATTTGATTTTGAAAAGAAAATGTTCTGGCAACTGGGTGTAGATATTGTGCAAAAACAAATTATATGTGAATCATTATAACTACAGCTGCCTGGTGATGACAATTCTGTATGGTCACGCCGATGGCTTGCAAGTTAGGCCATGTATAAACACAGTGCCGGAGAGTCATGTACTGCCGCACGCTCAGCTCAAACCCTGTGCCAAGCCCAGGCGAGCACCACAAGGTAGCCAAGCCACAGAGCTGCTGGAGCCCCCACAGAGCAGGTGCTAGAACACTGGCCACTAATGTGGCTGCTCTGTTTAGGCTTGCATAGATATGTTCAGAGGGCCAAGGGCTCTTTTACTAACACTCATTATATTTCCTGCTGGGGCTTGGTTGTTAACGTGGTACTGTGTGGGTGGTGAAATTGTTTATGGTAGATTTGTATTTCTTCTTTGTATTTATGGGGCCAATGGAGGGATGGCGTGCATGGATATACTTGCTTTCTTGCCCTGAAGGTTCTTCAAGTAAAGATCATGTAAAAAAAAACAATTAGTTACTCTAAGTTGCCCCTGTGTACTGTTAACTTATTTGTCTCTTGCTGAATGAGGATTGACTCTCAACTTTTGAAAGTGAAGGGGCTAAAAATCAAACAACTATAGAACATTAACCCTTTAAAGATATTAGGACATATTATTATGCCTATAGAAAATGGTCCAGATCACCATTAGGACATAATACATCTTATGATTTTTACAATATGGGAGATGAGTCGTCTGGGATCTTTCCTGTTAGCTTAGTGCAAATACTCCCATGTTGGCATTATCTGCTGGCACCACCAGAAACGACGACCAGAGTAAATTAGCTCCCAGAGGGTCTATCCAGATGCCCCTGGGATCTCTGACGAGCCCCCTACATGCTGATCACAGGGAGTGCGATTAGGAATGCATGGCAATGGAGCAAACGGAACATCACCTTAATACAAACTAATTAACAACCAGGTTCCTCCACAGACAACATAACAAGACATACACTTAATACATGCATTTAATGATGCTGAAAGCTGTATGGTGACAAAACCCTTTTAACATAAATAATCACTATTGGATATATTTGCTAAGGAGCGATAAGCTGTGCTGAGAAAAAGTAGATTTTAGTATATGTCTCCATAAATACTCCCTTAATACTCATCAATATGCTATTTTGCTCTTAAAATAGTTGGAGTGGGCCCTGCTGTGTCTTTATAGCACAATAATGTTTTTATGTTCACTTTGAACCCTGTTTATAGTCATACTTCAGAGGCACTCATGAAACCACTACTGAGGTGGAATCTTGGCATCACCTTTTTTTTCGTGTTTGGATGTCTTGCAGGCATGAAGAATGGAGCAGTGTTACCAGTTTTGCCCAGAATGATATGGGTCATCTGAGGTAACAGGGCTATTGCAAGATTACAGCATATCTCGCTTAAGGACAATAAAGCACAGCACTCAACATTTTGTGTTAGCACTTAAGTCGTATAAATTATCCGCTAAAAGGTTTACCGTGTAAGCCGTAGTCCTGCTTAATTTATCTGTTTCTATTGCTTTTAGTAAAATTTACAAGCAAACGTACATAATGTGGGACGTTTGTTATTTGTTAATTAATTCTGATTGCTGTGTATATTCACAGAGGGGCATTTATTATAGTTCCCGTCCAAGTCATTTGCACATTCTGATTACAGTGTTTTGATGGAGTGGGTTCAGTGCTTGATGTATCACACGCTGATGCCCTGCATCTGCTTTTGTGTGCATATCTTTCTTGAATAATTGCTTTTCTGGGAAAATGTTTTAGTGTTTGAACAAGCAATTACAAAATAATGTCCCCAGACTTCTGATTCCTCGGAAGCCAGAGACTGTTTTGTTGTAAACAGATTATATGTGAGTTATACTAACTTCATATATTATTCTTGAATATTTAATAAGGCCAAATCTAAAAAAAAAAAAAAGTTGGTTCTTAATGAGTGGTAGACATTGTGTAAGTCCCAGGCAAAGGGATCTTTAAAGGAATCAGCAATTAAGTGCAGCGGGCTATTCTTTATCACTCACAGTCCTAAAACAACCACAAACGGGATGGATGCTGTAACACTAAATTGTACAAAGTAAGGTTGTAATTGACGATTAATGTTATTTCTACCCACCCCTCACACTTTATGTGCAAGGTCTTCTATTGCTTTCTGATCCTTAAAGGAACTTTCAAGAAGGGGCCTCTCTACCGCATGTATCAGTTTGCCTTAGTCAGTCAGTTGTATTTTTGTCATGTTCCTTGAATATATGTATTGTAAGAAGCGCTGCATGAATTGTTGGCGCTATATACGTAAAGTATAATAGTAAAGTAACAGTCATGTTAAACTATTGTTGTGCATTTATTACTGTTATGTTACTGTGCTATTATATTCCTCACTCAGGACATAACAAGTAGTATATAACATAGCAATTTGGACTGGTACAAAACTGGCACAATAAAACTGGCCGATAAATAACATGTCTGCAGCGAGCGTACAATGCTTATCATCCAGGATAATCGATGGTTCAGGGAAAGGTTTCACAGCATAGCAGTTGTAGAGTAGTGTGTGGAGAGCCACCAGTGTCTTGCTGTGGGACAATTTAAATTTGATTGAATATGCTGTTTCCAGGGGAAATATATATATAAATATGTGTGTGTGTATATATACACCGATCAGCCATAAGATTAGGACCACTGACAGGTGAGGTGAATAACACTTATAATCTTGTTATCATGGCACCTGTCAGTGGGTGGGATATATTAGTCAGCAAGCGAACATTTCGTCCTCAAAGTTGATGTGTTAAAAACATGAAAAATCGGCAAGCATAAGGATTTGAGCGACATTGACAAGGGCCAAATTGTGATGGCTAGACGACTGGGTCAGAGCATCTCCAAAGCTGCAGCTCTTGTTGGGTGTTCTCAGTCTGCAGTGGTCAAGGAAGGAAAAGCGGTGAACCAGCGACAGGGTCGAGGGTGGCCAAGGCTTACTGATGCACGTGGGGGCCGACCGCCGGCCCGTGTGGTAAAAAGGTGTCAGAACACACATTGCATAGCAGTTTGTTGCTTATGGGGCTGCATGGCTGCAAACCAGTCAGAGTGCCCATGCTGACCCCTGTCCACTGCCAAAGGTGCCTACAATGGGCACGTGAGAACTGGACGACGGAGCAATGGAAGAAGGTGGCCTGGTCTGATGAATCATGTGGAGAGCACATGGCACCAGGATGCATCCATGGAGGCCCCACCTTCCAACTTACAGGACTTAAAGGATCTGCTACTAACGTCTTGGTGCAGATACCACAGCACACCTTCAGAGCTACATGCCTTGAAGGTTCAGGGCTGTTTTGGTGGACCTACAGAATATTAGGCAATGTTGTGTCCAAATATACACCCAGAGTGTAAATATACTGTAGGTTCTGGTTTATATTTCAATCCTGTTGAGCTACATGGGATTGAAACATTCAATTATTAAATGAATAATGTATTTATCAAATTATACATTTGTGATGAATTAGCACATATCCAATACAGTAATAATAATACTTGGCTATCAATGGCAGCCCGACTAGTTTGTACATATAGGGGTTCTCTGTTGTGGTTTGACCTTTTCATTTTCTTGTCAGCCATTGTCTTATTCAATTAGTTTGCTTTGTTGGTGAGCCATGTTGATTGATTCGTGCACAAAGGCTTTTGAACATGTATCCCTTATTAGTCAGGCTCTCTTGCTAATGCTTACTCTTCTGATGTTTAGCATCGTCGTAATGTGTAAACCAGCAATGTATTCTGGCCTAAGCTGACTACGCAATCAGACCCCATGTGCCCTGCTACTTAGTTTGCTGGTTACAAGGGAGATCTCTAATCTCGCCAACACAAGGCAAGACTGCGTAAGGCGCAATAAATGGAGCTGTGTACCCTTAAGACACAAAGCACAGAGATATAAGATCATACCCCAGAGCTCCAACGTGGGTACAGCGGCTGCAGAGGTAAATATGCTACCTGTATGAACTGTTATAATGTGTACCTTAAACTTCAGTGAAGCTGGCCAGCTGGCAAGGTATACTCTACTGGAGAAAATAAAAAAGAGATTTTATATGAATTTTATACTTTCCTTAAAATTTCTGGCATTATCTGAGTCGTATGTCACTGTAATTTAATGTCCTGCTGTCGTTGTTAATGCTAAAGTCAGATACATTTCGTAGCTGAGCAGTGTCCAGAAGGCATCTCAATGCAATAGAAATTGTGTATCCTATTCTCTCTACAAAACTGAAACCCAAGTGATGAAGAACCACCGGCATAACTAATCATAGCTTCCTAGAGGAGTCTTCATTTCATGTGTAGGATTAAAACTGGAGGGACAGTTTTATATTGCTAGGTAAATATTTTATTGACATGGTAAGGTCTCCCATATAGTTAACATTAGAATAAAAATAAATCTCAGGCTATAGATTCTGGCATGTATGTACTGTTTAATCTGAAGTTTGTCATCAGTATGTGTCTCTTTCTATAGCTTCGGGACTGAAAATCAGTGACCAATAAATACAGTGGGAGCTTTTTTTAGGTTTGGTGAAGCTATTGAATCTTATTTGTTTGGCTATGCATTATAAGGGGCCACTCTTGCAGCAGAAACCTAAAACGGTAAGCCGTTGATGATACATATTGAAGATGGGAACCTGATTCACCTCAATTTATCTACAACTCACCATTCACTATATAATCCCTGATCAGTACCTGGGCATATGGGCAAAAAATAATCCCCACCAAGAAAAAATAGCACAATTTCAACAGCTGCACCAAAGTAGAGTGTTGACCTAATTGTTATTCCTCTTTAGAAGGGTATAGGCAATAGATAGGTGTAGTTACTCATAGTACATTTGGCAGACCGTATACTCAATGCACACTATTCAGGTCTGTCCAAAATAAAGTATAACGCGCAGAGAAAAGCACCAGATAGTGGCCTGAACTCTTCATACTAGTTTGGCCTATTGGGCAATGGCACCCTGCACTCTTGCATAAACATGAGCTGTAAAAATAGGAATAATGTTTAAAAATACATATTCCACTAAAAAATAGTGTATGTAAATCACAATGGTGCCTTTTTATGTAGAAAATAAAATATAGAAAGCATTTATGTACGCCATATAATAAGAGGCCAAACGCATCCATAAAGTAATCATGCTTTAGTGTTTGAAATAGGGCTGTTATTTAACCGGTTTCGCACTTTATAATCGATACCAGAATCCATCGCATTTGAAACTTTTTAGTACTAAAAAATATTGTTTCCCTGTTGCCACCTGGAGAGACATACTGAATTTTCTCTCTGCAGGTGGTTAAAACAATACATTCAATTCTGCTACTAGTTTTTATATATCAAGTACAAATATGCGAGAAGCAGATTAAAGATAAAATCAAAAAATTCCAACTAAATATTACAAATAACAGAAAACTCACTTGGTTGGTTCTACCCCTTTTTAACTTTATTGTGTTATATATAAACTATAGTGTAGGTATTGTTATCTTCCTAATTATGACCTCTTCCCGGGATTATTTTGTTACATTTTAGTCTGTGCATGCAGACATCCACCTAACTTTCCTAACAAAATCCTTTTTCCAAGACTGTGCTCATTGTGGTTAATATAACGCTCTGCTGCTAATTGAGACATGCATTAGGAAAAAAAAATAATTAAGGGATAAGCTTGATGTTATAAATATTAACAGATATAAAACATTTGTGGTTCTGTAAATGTGCAGAATGTGCTCTTTTTGGAAAGTTCAATTTGTTCCAGAGTAAATGTAAAGCAGCAATAGTTCTAGCAGGGTCCTCTTTAACTAATGTATCTAGTCTCCTCGTTACCCTTAAATATATGTATTGTAAGAAGCGCTACGTAAACTGTTGGTGCTATATAAATTAAAAATAATAATTTTTGACGTAGACCGTAAAATCCTGCAGTTTTAATTGTACATGTTTAATCCCATAATAAACTATTCAATACAGATGCTTGGTTAAAGTTCATTGTGTTTAAATTCATGGCTTTTCATTCATTAGGTAATAAGAAGCGTGTTTCAATTGATAAGGCAGTATGCTGTCATAGTACTAAAATCATTTCATTAGCCTGTAAAAGTCAAATGCCACCTAATGTATCCTTTCTGGTGTATAAGTTCAGTAATAAAGTACGAAGGAGATTCAATGAGTTGAACTTACTAACGAGTATAATTGTATGACGAGGAATCCTCTTATAGCAACCAGATGTCCTAGATGTCCTTTGAAACTCATGGAGAACATGTGACTTTGTTATTGAGAATGAAACTCAATGGGTGGCAAGTTTCTCCTCTGAGAAGGTCCCTTCCCTACGGCTTAGTTACTGCAAGTGATGTTCTGGAGACTCGATCCAGGGGCTAGAAATAATAAAATCAGAAACTGTGAGGTCACTTCCTCCAGAAATCTACTCTCATCATTAACCTTTACATACATGGAAACATCTCTCTTTAGCATTAATATGGATGGTTAAAGGCACCATGTCATGGAGGAAGCTGACGACATTTGTGTTTGAATGGTTTGAGTAATTTCACACACTGTGTCAGAGTAAGGCTGCCGCCAGCTGTTTAAGCCAATTTCTGGGTTATAGTCTAGGGCTGTTGTCCTCTTGAAGCGGTTTGCTGAAACTCTGCAGGAAGTGATGGGGGATTTAATTACTTGGAAATATGTTCAAGAGCAGGAGATATAAATCCAGCTCCAGACCTTATACAATTTCATTGGATCCACTTTAAAGGGCAGAGCTGGGACTTATCTGTCTAGGAGCCGAGAAGCTAAGTAGTGTAGTGCCACAAAACACTGAAAACGTGTTCATCCTGTAAAACCGGCATTCACCAAAATAGACCTGTAATTTAATAATAAAGAAAATTTGTCTGCACTGAGCGTATCTAAATTTTCATTAGTCAGTCTGTAAATGCAGTTGATCCGTCGCTTTTTATGATTCTGTATTCACATCTGTTAAAGGGAATGTGTCACATAATTAGTGTTCAACATTTGTACAGATTGTTTATCCTCTACATGCCTTCCCAGTGTGCAAGCAGAGCTGCAAATAAATAAATGAAAGGGAAAATTCCTCACCCAATATCTCGTGTAGTTACCATTTCTCATAAGAAATAAAATATTTAAAATGTTACCATTTTATTTCCATATGGGAATAAATAGTAACAACATTTCATCCAGTTATGGGGGGGGGCAGTGTAATACAGTAAATGAAATGTCCCTCACAGCCCCACTACAGAAGAATGCACACTAAAGTACTTTAATATTATTCTAAATTGAAAATAAAAAAGTACAGTACCTACTTGACCTGGAGGTTGATGTTGTGCGCAGCAACTGCTGTCCTCCTCTGTGGTCTGACATTTGTTGCCACTGATTGGCTGCTTGAAGCAGTCAGTCAATAACAAGAAAGTGCTTCTATTAAAATCAATTGTAGTACATTCCACGCATGTGCACATGGGTGTGAATCCCCCCATATACATTTGCACCTTTCCTCACCCCCCAGCTAAATGCTGTGAAGAAGATGTGTTCACAAATGCTGCATTCAAGAGTAAGGTGCAAATTTATGTGGGGGGGATTTGCTCCTTACCCCTGCATGCAGCATTCCTGAGCCAGCGCATTTGCAAAACAGAAAACATGAACATTTAAAAGGACCACTCAGTTATCAAATGAACTGATGTGCACATAATGGGTAGAGATGCAGACAAGTGATATTACTTTGTATTGCCATCTCCTGTGCAAGGTTTTCTTTTTCTTGAGCTTTTATTAATCATAATTAAAGGATAGCATAAATTGCTGAGGTTAGAATAGTCTCTGGGACGGGGCTGGTCCTTGGCAAATAGCACACCAGGTAAGAAGCCCCTTTGTCTCCCCATAGGCCTTTTCCCTACATCGCTTGTGCTTGCCCCCATCACATTGTGGAGGCTTCCATTACACACCTGCCAGTTACCAGATCGACTTTTACAGATCAGGGACACTTTCTATAGTGACTGCTGGCACCCCACCACCACCACCCCAGGCAGCTGCTTGGCAGCCCTACAATAGGATAGCCAAGGAAACTAAGTATTCTGCTTAAATAATGTATCTATAAATAACCAGCAGGCTTTGGGATCATGTATGTAATATACAACCAGTTCTGTAAGCTTTACAGGGCTTAATGGTTTAAAGATGTCTGTTATTTTGTATTGAATGGTCCTCTACTGCTCTTCGTCTTGTACACTCCTCCGCAAACTGTCATTTGTACTTTTACACCATGTAGTCAGATTTTCCAGGGGTTTCTTTCCACTGCCTTGGCTTGACAGAGGCTGCATTGGAATGGCCCTTTAATATATGTTAACAGGACATGCATTATGTGAAGGAATGCACGTAATCAAGGATGCCCTAAGGGATTTGCATAACAGCCCCCTATTTCATAATTTGAATACCGGCTTGACACATTCTCAGTACTGGACACTTTGGCTTTTTCAGGATTTTCCATGCACTTCCCAAACGGACATTGCTGATTATTTGTGTGGGCTTCTTCCATCATCAGGCAATGAAAGCAAAGTTTTAGTGAGGCTTGTGATGTTCTTGTATATAATCCTTACAGCTGGAACATATGATTGCTTTATCCTCGCAAGGGGAGTTACGTAGCTGCAGACTGCAAATAGTAATTCCTTTCACTTGTAAGAGTTGATGCAGAAAATAACTTAATAGACCGTAGCTGTTTTGTCGGGGCAGGAAGAGGTGTCACCTTTTCTGAAAATATTTTTTTTTTTTATATTTATTTTTACTATGTAGAAAGAAGCCATATGTATTTTTCTTGATAGGAAATAGAGACTTTATTTGTTGATAATATATGGACAAAAGTATCGGGACACCTGACCATTACACTAACAGTGACTTCTATGACATCACATTCTAAATACATAGATATTAATATATAGTTGCAGTTTCCACTCTTCTGGGAAAAAAGGTTTATGTGGGAATGTTTGCCCATTCATCTAGTAGAGTGTTTGTGAGGCCAGGCACTGATTTTGGACAAAAAGGCCTGGCTCGCAATCTCCGTTCCAGTTCATCCCAAAGGTCTTCGATGGGGATGAGGTCAGGGCTCTGCGCAGCCAGTCAAGTTCTTCCACATCAAACTCATCCGACCATGTCTTAATGGACCTTGCTTTTGTGGTGTTAAACCAAATATAAAAATATATCACAAAGGTTCATCTACTTTAACAGATATTTAATAAGAAACAAAAACACAAAGACTAACCTGCAGCCAAAAGGCCCAACATAACCCAGCACACCACAGATTGCTCCATCCATGCAGGATGGTGGGCAGAGAGAGACTAAACTAAGATTTTGCATTCAACAAGCATATTGAATTGCTTGTGAGATCACTGTAGGTGTGTCCTCGTTAACATATCAAAAGACACGTGATACAGGAAGAGTTCAACTGGCAAAAACATTGACAACAATACTTGTTATGTCACCCCAACTTTGTGCACTTGGGCACAGTCATGCTGGAACAGGAAATGGCCTTCCCCAAACTGTTCACTAAAAGTTGGACGCATACCATTGTCCAAAATGTCTTGGTATGCTGAAGCATTCAGATTTTCCTTCAATGGGCCTAGCCCAAACCCTCATTTCAATAATTAAGAGGTATGTCCCAATACTTTTGTCCATATATTGTATAGTTTGTTGACTTATGGGGCCACTTGAAAAGATCTCATCTTTCATCTGGTAAGATCTGTCTAGTGGCAGAGATACTATAACTTCATCAGAATAAAAAGAAAATACAGAACCCAAGCCAGATCTGTATTAACTTTTATAGAATACAGTACAACTAAAGAGAATCCTGGTAAAAAAAAAAAAAAAAGTGTACTGCAAACTCTAAAGCATAGTTTTAGTACTGTCTGAATCTTTGAACTCCCACCCATCTCCACCAAGTAAAGAGAAGTACCATATACCTAAAAGTAGCTCAGTTTTTTTTATTTTTATAGTTTTTTTTCTTACATTTTTACTGCGTGCGCTCTATAAACAAAATGTAATTTAAAATGTGTGAAGTGCTTTTGTCAGCATGGCCACAACCTGGCTGTTTTCTGGTCATTCTTTTAAATTGACTGTTTCAGAGTTTCATAATTCCTTGTTGTCTTGGAATATTTATTGCCTATAATTTATATTCCAGATACTATTTTAGTGAACAGGAAGCATATGTGTTATTCGGACTACTTCTGTTCTCCAGAGAATTACAGGGTCTCTTTCTCCATAATAGATTAGGGGGGCATGTGTACGTGTGACAAGACCAGCCAGATGCACAGACAGTCATCACTTTTTCCATGACTCTGCCCACAGAGGATTCCTCTGCTTTCTTAACCTTTCCCCTGCCAGTAACCACAAGTGTAGAATTTCAGCCTGGTGATCTCATTTAACATTAAGCAAGTTGTTTGAAAATGCAGGGAACCCCATTTGAGCTATTAATATGGTGCTGGTAAAAAACAACAAAAAAAAAACATGTTGCTATTAAAATTCCTGTGTTTTTCCATACTTATTTTTTCTATGTCATTCATTGCAGTCTTCTAGATTTCAAGCTTTTTTGAGCAGGGGCCTTTTTTGTTTTTAGAAGTCCTAATTGTTCTGCGATGCAATGTCTGCCTATTTTACAGTACCATGGAATCAAAACGTAATAATAATATTTTCTTGATAATTTTGATATCATGGTTAATAAATAATTTGTAAAGATTGGTATAAGGAAAAGATGCCTAAATCAGGCTTTGAACCCTATCAGCCAGATGCCCCATCGCTTAGTGTGATTCTTTTCTCAACTCCCTGCAGTTCTTGTGTTACTAGTTCACTGTGTGTGTGTGTGTTTTCCGTGCAGGTCACCAAGAAGCTTGTATATGTTTGTATTGCATATTTTCTCTTCCTACAATGTTTTGAATGAAAGGCAGATAGTACTATAGTAGTTACTCTATAGGAAATAGTATAGTAGCTATAGCAGTTATTCTGTAAAATGCTGAGTTGGCTAAATCTTAACCCCTGTTTGGAAATAGTATAAAAAGTCTTATGATGGGAATGTAATGCTTAAAAATGTCATGTGATTTGGCAAAGTTCCTGAGCCAATTCTCCACGTAAATCAATTCAGAATCCATTACTGACAACTATGAGTTGATCAACAAATAGTACATTTCACAAGCACTCTATTCCTTGGTAGACCTCAGGTATTGTTTTGACATTTTTTTTTATTTTTAGTTTAGTTAAACCAGTCTTGTTAGTTTGTAAAATAGAAGTCTTCTGGATGCAGTATTCTTGTGACATTCTTATTTAAAGAAAATATCCATGCAAGTTATATGTTTTTGAACGTGTGTGAACATTTAGGGTGCTTCTAAAATGTTTTCATTCTTTTTGGCTCAGTACAGACCTGCTAAGGTCAGAGAGTAGTGGACTTTTTTATACATAAAATTCTTCTAGTTTAAGGTTCCTTGCCAGGGAGTCTGACAGAACGGCAGAAAGAATCCAGTGTTTTAGTCCAAACTACTTTTTTGGCAAATAGTAAAAGAGAGTTAAACACTGTTGCCCTGTCCTTGTATGTGGAAAGCAGCCATTAGGATACAAATCTCTTCATATGAGGTCACATGGAATTCAGTGACAATTGACTTGGCTTTGGGGTCGCCTGTTAAGAGGTTATGCCAGTTAAGTCATAAGCAGTTGTTTCGATATAGACTAGAAATACATATTTTTAAGCAGAGCATGTGCCTATTTCTGGAGTTTTATATAAGAGTTTCACAAGCAATCTTGAATTTACAATTATTTGGGTATTATGAGCCTCATGGGAAAATCATAGACTTTTTGAAAGAATTGAAATTGGTGAAGTAGGTTATATCCAATAAAGTGGTTTAGCTTTGCTATAAGAGGGATTTACTAATACTTGCATTTCCAAGTTGGCCTTTTATAACGGATAACTAATGAGACATTAATTTCACATTCGCTTTTTGTCTGTAGAACCTACCCTTAAATCTCTTAACTCATTAGATTACTAATAAGAACTGATTTCAAGATGTGAGTACCTATGATGCTTATGATGGTGTTCTAATGCAGTACGTGATAATGGAAGCTAATAGGGCACCATAAAGCACCCCTACAGAAAAAAGGTTATCTTTGTTTACACAAAGCGCTTCAACTCATTCTGAGTTATTTGGATACTTGGAATTCCAAGAAAGTTGGTACTTGTTTACAATAAAATTGTTCTAAGAGATCATTTTGCTTTTCACCATGCAGTTGTTTATCTTGGATTGAATATCTGAGGTCAACAGAAGGTGATATGATTCCTACAATGTTAAAGATTTTATTTTGGTTTATCTCTAGATAAATATGGTAATAGTTGGTTGTCATGTGTCACCGGAACCCACAGGTTGAATCCTAAGCGTTGTTAAAGGGGCACTCTATATTTTATGATAGCTGTGTGGTCCTCTTGCAAATGCATAGAGGGATTTGGCAGAATCACCCTATATGCATTTTACCCTTTGCCCACCTCCCCAATATTTGGCTCGCAGGAAATGTTTTTTGTTTTTTTGTTATTTGACTGGGCACATCTACTGGCAAGTGATATACTCATCACCAGTCAGCTCCAGTCAACTTCCAGTGTATAGAAGTGTACAGAATAGGACGCTGTGCTGCAGCTCTGGAGCTGCGGCTTCTCCTAAATGTGAGAATATTCTTCAGTTTTAGTGAAAGTACTTTACTACCTTTACACCTTACAGAGCAAAGTCCTTATATAATATGGTTCATATTTATTCCCCTACCAGCATCCTGAGATCTGTGCAAGGTAATTTTTTTAATTAATACATTTTAGACTTTGAGTATAGCCAGGTATTAGAAAAAAATACACACATATCTGCTTAAGCTTGTTTAAAATATTGGATTTAATTCATTTCTATTATAATATTTAACAGGCTGTACAAATGTGGAGTCAGGAGGACATATTCCAGAGAACATCAAGCCTTACTTCAAATTAAACCAAGATGGATACTAAGTATTCCAAACAACAGAAAATACACTAAATTAGGACCATTAATGATCCAAGGTGAAGAGACATCATCCACAGGGATGATCTCACTTCAGAAATGTAAAAGACAGGATATTCTCTCTCTCCATCCTTTTGTTTTCCATTGCAATAGCTTGTCTCCAAGTGTGTCTATTCCTGCCAATTTGGCACATAGTTCTTTGAGGATTTACAAATTCTAAGAGCTGAAGGATCATAAAAAGGAGAGAAAAATCTGCCAGTATTTGATATATTTTGTCAGCGCTGTATAAATTGTACCTTGGTGTTTATGGAATGATGGAAGAAGAGAAAATGCTTCCCAGATGGTTCTGGGAATACCATGGGAGGAAATCCCGTGTCCTTATATCACCCTATGTTTAATTGTATCCTGGTGGAGGGGGTCACAAAAAAGCTACGTCATCGTATGTTAATGCATTGTTAAGCAAACCACTTGAAAAAATAAATCTCGAATTTCTGTAACATTGTAGTATTAAAGGCCTCATAGTGGTTTTAAAATGAAGGCCTCAATGGTTTCCAGTAACATTGTGCATGAAAAAAATGATTTCCTTTGTATTTTTCACTATAATCCCTGATGGAACAATGGGTCAGCACAGTATATTGCTAAATGTGGTTAAGTAAAGGCTTCCTCTGAATTTCATTCCCTTTTGTCAGTTTTGACAAGAAACATGTTCCATCAACAAAACTTGACAAGGCCTTTTTGAAATCCTAATCCAACCCTGTTAGATCCTTACAAGGATGATAAAACACGACTGAAGCATTTAAGAGTAAAATACATTTTAAACAATTCTTCCTTTTTCCTCTTGGTATTGCCACAAGTACATTTTATAATTATGATTAGAAATAGTGCAGTTAGTAACTTCAATTTACATAAGAATTTCACTTTGTACATAAACGTCATACCTTGCAAAGAATGCATGAGAATGACTTAAGAAAGTGGAGTGTACAAACACAGAAAAGAATCCCAGCACTCCAAACAGCTTCCTGGGAGTTGAGTGCTGAACCATTTTTTCTTTTTTAAGAAAGTGGAGTGTCAAAACGTGGCAAGAAAGGCCTTACTGTATCAGGAAAAGCCTTTTCATGGTACAATAAGGGATGATGAGGTAGGTTTTTAGTCCAGTCAGGCAATCCCCACCAAAATCATTGAAGCCAGCAGAAGATGGTGGTTGCACAACTAAGTACATCATTCTTATAAAGCAGCAGAGGGCTGGCAACATTAAGCTCTGGAGGGTAGTTCCAAGTGAAAGGGCAGCCAAAAGCTGGTACACAACGTAACCGTAGTACCACCTTAACCCCTTAACGACAATCCACGTACATGTACGGGGTTGCCGTGCAACGAGATAACGACAATGCCCGTACATGTACGGGCTGCCGTTAAATAGCTGCATTGCCGCGGCTTTGCAGCATCCACGGAAGCCTCCCAAGTGAGGCTGACCGTGGATCCGGGGAGGGCAGCCCTTGGCAGCCCTCCCCGGGCGGCGTCCGGCTAAAACAGCTTAGGAAGCGATCTGAATCGCTTCCTAAGCATAAACGGTGTTACTGACATGCCTCGATATCGCGGCATGTCAGTAACACTACCCCCCTACCCCGATCACCTTGTGATTGCTCCGAGGAGCAACCACAAGTGCCATCCTGTGAATGACGTTGCCGTCATTCACAGGATGGCATCAACAATAGATATGAGTTCACAGAGGGTCTATCCAGACCCTCTTGAGAACTCTCGAGCTCCTCCTGCAGGTTGAATGCAGGTACTGCATCCAACCATGCAAGGTCAATGGAGCCCAGCTCACTAATGAGTGATTAGTAAAAAAAAAAAAAAAAAAAAATTAAAAAAAAATTAAAAAAAAAAAATTTAAATTTTTTTTTAAAAAAAATAAAAATAATATGGTAACATATAAAAATCCACACTGTCACCCAAAAAAAAAAAAAAAATTAATAAGCAAGTCCTAAAATTCTTTATCTTTACAAAAATTCCAGCATGGAAAGAGTTAAAATATTGGCATTACAAATGCCCATAGGGTGTCTCGTATTAAAAAATGAGTGGATGGGATAAATTGAATTGGCCGGGTTCAAAGGTGTCCCAAATATGGGACATGGGGGCAGTAGGATCAGATGTCTAAATGGCCAAAAAATACACACCTCACAAAGGCGGCCTTTTACCTCCCAAATAACCCAACAAACCCATGCATGTGGGGTATCACTGCGCTCGGGAGATGTTACTGAACACATATTGGGGTGTTGTTTGACAGGGACATATACCAGGAGCGATAAATTTATACCTGAAGTACAACGTGTGTGAAAAAAATACAAAAAAATGTACTACCATAAAGTTTCACAAAGGCTGGTGGTAAAATTAGTGCATGGAAAGGGTTAAATTACCAGCATGTAAAATACCTTGGGGTGTCTAGTTTTTAAAAATATATGACTTGATGGGGTAAATTGCATTGGCCGGCTTCAAAGATACCCGAAATGGCACATGGGGGGAAGAATTACTAGATTTGGAAAAAAACGTTTTGAAATAGCAAAACGCTACCTGTACTTATTGCCCCATAACGTGCAGAAAAAAGCAAAAAAACATAAAAACATTGGGTATTTCTAAACTCAGGACAAATAGTAGAATCTATTTAGCAGGTTTTTTCATTCGTTTTTGCAGATGAGTAAAAGTTTTTTGTTTAAAAAGTGAGAAAAAGTAATTTTTTAACAAAAAATCCCCATATTTTATCATTTTTTTTATAGTAAATTAGATGATATGATAAAATCAATGGTATCTAAAGAAAGCCCTGTTTGTCCTGAAAAAAACAATATATAATATGTGTGGGAGCACGAAATGAGAAAGAAGAAAATCACAGCTAAACAGGAACACCGAAAAATGTTAAAATAGCCATTGTCCCACAATATACTACGAGTAATAACCCCTATTGTCCTTAAGGGGTTAATAAACAGGGATGCATAAAAACACAGGAATATGGCTTTATGTGAGATTGCAAGTAGAACACATTATTAAGCACCAAGCATTGGACTAAAAATAATTTCATCAGAGAAGCCCAAGGGACAATTTCCCTCCTGCCCCACTTGTTATTTATCCTCTGTCGTAAAGTATCATGGAACTATGGAGTGCTGATTTACTAAAGTACCAATCAATGTTCTTGTAATTGATGCAAATTCTAACATTATTGGTTTCTTATTGTCATACCTGGGAACATCCCAGCTTTCTGGAGCACTCTTCGGGATGTGGGTAGGTGGGTCTAATGACATCTGTGGGCGGCCTGCTGACATCAGTGGGTGGTCCCAACATTGAAGGTGATAGGAGGGGAAGTGGGGGCAGGGAGTGGGGCTTGCCTCATCGCTGCTCCTGTAGCGCTCAGATTCTCAGCTGTGATCTGGAGAAGCGGCACTCCCCATTATAATTGTTGTTTTCTGTATATTTTCATGATCTTCTGTTATGCTACAATAAAATTATTAAAATAACTTCACAGAGGGTAATTTTTATATCCTGGAAAATATAGAATACCACCAATTGAGTTCATCTATTATGTGAAATGAAGTATTTGCAGCTGCTTAAGCATAGTGGATATTTGAATCTGTCCAATGAACTTTTCGTAGCAGCATTCAATTATATTTGTACTGACAGTTTTTGGAAACCATTCCTGCCCATCTTTGTGTTGTTAATTTTCCTCAGATTTTTCCATAATATTTGTGAATTCTCTTCCTCTGGCTGCTGGAGACAGACAGAGAAACCTCAGTAAAATAGCATTGTGATGAGATCAGTGTAAACAGAAGTACAGCCACCGCAGAGCGTGTTAATCCATTTGCTCTACTGATTCTCGAGAGTCTGCGGTCAGTGGGCCGCTAAGATGTCTGCCCAGTAGGTTTCAAGGTTTTGAGCATACATAGACAAACACCACAAAGCAATGTGTTAAATTGTGCTGTCACTCAAAGGATCACAGGCACAAAAATTATGGCCTACTTCGTTATATTAAAACAAGAGGCTTTCCTTCTCAAAGGGGAACTCCCGTGGAGAAACCAATATTTTTCTTTCAACGTTAACACCTTCCGTCCCTTGAGGACGTACCATGTCATCATAAAAAGAGTGGCTTTTAAACTGTTTATGGTGACATAATGTGTCATGTGGAGAAAAAAAAGTAAATTCATTTAAAAAAAAAAAAGGTTTATCAGAGGCAGTCTGCGTAAATCATCACTGAGCCCCCTGCATTGGGGGTTTTGCACAATTTCGTGCAGACATGAGACTTCATTTAAGTATGAAAGCCTTGGATGCCCGCTAAATGCACAGGCCCCGATTAACACACCCATTAACATTCACAGTGCTGGTGAGAAAAGTAAGGGAGCTCTTGGATTTGGCGGCAATAACCTCAAACAGGTACTTCCAGTAACTTCAGATCAGACCTGTACAACGTTTAGGAGGAATTTTAGACCATTCTTCCATGCAGAACTGCTTAAGCTCAGCCATATTCCCAGGATGTCGGGATGGTGGCCTTTTTACACCTTTCCCGAACAATTCAACCTTTAGTCCACAAAACAGTGTCAAGGTGCTCTTTGGCAAACTTTAGGAGAACAGCGATATTAAATTGGAGAGCAGAAGCCGTGACTCCATGGATGTTCAATGTTTTGCATATAGTAGACTCATGAACAGAGATGTTAACCAGTTCCAAATATTCCTTCTAGCCTTAAGATGTTGATCTAGCGTTCTTCTGTGTACCTCATTGAGCATTCTGAATTCTTTGTACCCTTGGAGTCATCTTGGCTGGGCACCTACTTCTAGGGAGAGTAGCCACAGTACTAAATTTTCATAACTATGGACTGACGAATAGGTAAAATCTTTGAGATTACTTTGTAGGCTTTTCCAGCTTTATGCAAATCAACAACTCTTGATTGTTGGTCTTTGGAGATTGGTTTTTTGTAAGGTACGGTTTTCCTCAGCAGATGCTTCCTGCAAATAGCAAATAATTTGTGTGTTATTGGTTAAACAGGGAAAAGAAAAAATGTCGGTGCGCTAAGCTAGTCTCAGGCTCAAATAATACAAATGTATAATGTGAGGCCTACCAAACAGTGTGAGCATGCTGCAAATACAGTGTGTTGGCTGTACAATGTATACAAAAAACAAAATACTGTCTGCGCTTCTTACCCTAATAAAGTTGGCAACAAATATATAAACATAATATAAATGAGAGGTTTTGGTTATATGAATTGGCCAAAACATAATTAAGCTCACCCGCCACGTCAAGGCACACTCTCAATAGGGTCAGAACCTACTCTCACCTCCTACATAGTGGGCACACAAAGCGGTTCATACTGCTACCAAAACCTTATTAATGTGTTGGGGGAGGTGCAATTAAACAGATTGTGTTTGTTTTTGTAACTTAGATGAAGATTGTATCATATTCTAAGACACATTTATACATAAACTCTGGTAAATCCAAAAGGTTCTCTTATTTTTTCTTGCCATTGTATATTGCACCAACAATTTATGCAATGCTTCTTGCGTTAGATAAATTCAAAGGGAAAATACAATACTGGAATTGACAGACTAAGACATATATATTAGGTAAAGAAGGTCCCGCTTGCAAACTTACAATCTAGAGGGTAAGATCTGTTGGACCTCAGTTGGAAAACCCCAATATAGGACCATCTATAGATTTATGAGGAGTTTCTGGAGCACTTGACCGTGATTTTTCTAAAATGTCCATTTTCAAATCATTCAATTATTCAATGTTTTGTTTTTATATTAAATGTATTAGACCTGTTTTATTAGACTTTGTATTATTCAAAGTGAACATGCCAGCACTGATTTGATTTTGTGATCATGTTAAATACAGTTAAACATCTCTTTTCTATGCATTATCTCTGAGCTCTGTCTCTCTGTGAGTATGCCATCCATCTCTTGGAGCAAATCAAAGCCACACTACAAATAAATATGACATAGTCCCACAGAATATAATTGATTTAAATAATTTGCAATGAGTGGAAAATTCATTTGGAAAATCACAAAGACCTTTTACTGTATTGCTGCCAGATTTTAAAATTTAGAGCCTTTTCATTAACTTTTTGACCAGCTAAGAGTCCTTATTGATGTTACTCGCAGAGATTTGAAGGTCCTGGGAAAATATGCTTTGTACAATATTTTAATTGGGATGAAGCCCTAAATATACATAAATTGAGCAATTACTTTTTGCTTTCCCTCTCAATGACACGGTACAGTATGTCTTCCTTGTTTCTTGTAATAGAGTAGATGTTATGTTGGGTGGTGAATAGACCCTATGACAACCATGGCCACCCTTGTTTTTGGTTATGCATCATGAGTACACCACAAAATTGTGTAAGATATAGGGAGATATGTTCCTTTAGTATCCTATACTAGAAGATTCTATGTAGTGGCCTATTAGTTGTTGTAACAACCATGTTGTACTGCCGGTTGTCACATACACGATAAATTGTTGGGACTGAAATATGCTCTTTATTAAGAGTATTCAGAGATATTTAGAGAGGTTACAGAGAAAACATACACCAGGCCCCAAGTCCCATTTCTAGAGCTGCATTTTGTCCCATGCAACCCACCTCCCTGTTGAACCTCTGGGTAAAAGATCTCTACCCATAAAAAGAATATATTTTATAGCAGTGATATACAGATATTTGATGGTGTTAATTTAACAGATTAAATACAAGTGATGTGTATGTGTTGGAATCCCCTCTGTGTGTACACCATGGGGCAACCAAATTATGTTTATGTTCTACGAATTTGTATGATTACTTCTCCCCATTAAATTGTTTGCCTAATATCTGCATGTGTTACATTTGTTACATTTCTGCTCCCATTCATTGGAAGCTGTATGGTTGTCACATGATTTGTAAAGGTTAGGAAAGGAATAGAAAGAATTTGAGCACTTAGTTTGCCCCAATTTTTTCACCAATATCAGGTGTAAATCTGTAGGGTAAAATAGGGCACAAGCCTTAAGGCAGTTTTGATAAATGAATATGCTGATAACAAAAGCTGCATAGATGACAATTTCTTCAACTTTCATAATATCTGTTTTTATTATTGTCTGTCTCCTCCCTATTTTTCTACTGTCATGCTTCATAAAGAAGTTAGCAGTTACAAAATATCCTGAAAATATATATTATAGTCTTAGAATAGCGGGTAAGCAGCAGAAACCACCATTGCTATTTTTTCTTGAGAACCCTATATGGAAAGGAGCTCTTTACTGATATGCTCTATTTACATGAATCTATAGTCTCTGGCATGAAAAGCAAAACATTAAAAAACATGCCTTTTGCCTTGTCCTCTTACTCTCATTGATACAACTATTTGCAGTGTTACATATTTGCTTTCGTTGTTGCAGATCCAAATGGAAAGACCCTTCAGCTATGCTCTGACATAATTTCTAGTTTACATCATGACAGTTCCTGCAGTTATGACCAGATGTGAACTGCCAGGCATCCTGCTGAGCTCTCCTGACTCTATTAGACAGGAGACAGAGAACAGTAGTTACGTTTCAGTAATGAGCAAGACACCTCACTTATAAATCACGTGCCTTGACCATCTTCCATCCTGTCAATTCTACTTTTCTATCCAATTAAAGATAGGACACTGCTTGGAACATTAGCAGCCTGATAAGCAATCTATGATAGAACTCTTTTCATGGGGTCTAATGACCAAATTAAGCACAATATTTCTCACCATTTGTACAAAACTGTTAAAGTATCATAACATAAAAAGTCCATTGCAGTCCTGCTCCCCCACTACATTCCTGACCTTATCCATAAAAACTGTCCTACATGAACTGGACCCCTTTCTCCTGACCTTCAGGTCATTGACACTGTCCTGACCATTGAACACTGTTGTTTCAATATTTATTAGTTTGCATCAATATTCTATTTTTGTATATTCCTATTTTCTATACAACATAATCATAACAGATTTGTCTAAATGTCACAGTTTTTAATCAAATATGTAATTATTTTAAAAGCACAGTCTTGTCCATGTTTTCAAGATTAGTGGTCCTGTTTCTGTGCAATATAAGCAGCATTTCCAAGAGAAATAGCAAAAATTATAGGCAGAATATTTCAAACGTATGTCAACTGGAGTTTTATGTTCATACATCTTTAGACCCTTCTGAGTAATTGGACGCAGAGAAGTAGGAAGTGAATGACGTATGGGTGATAAATTAGTGTTAATGATTTAGCATAATAAGCAAGATTTAACTTTATCCTGAAACAAAACACATGTGCATATGGTTATGGTTCGTGCAATGTGTGCTCATGTATGCTTTCCCCATATGTTGTTACATACAATCCTCTTGGGCTACCAGGTTTAGCTTTGAGATGTCTATAGTGTGCTGGAGCTCCAGGAACCTCCTTCATATAATCAAGAAGCTATTTCTCTTTCCCGCAAGCAATTAATGCTCCAAGGCAGTGGTTAGAATATTATGCTATGTTACTGTCTGTTTTATTTCTTGATACGAAGTAGTTTTATACAAGGACAACCCAACACACATATCTTATGTACCCTTTCGCTAAATCACCAGTAAATTAAGCTGCAGTGATTGCAGAGCTATAGTGGTCTTGGGATTGGTGGCGGTTGCATCCATTTAAGCTCTATTGATACATATAAGAAATCCTAATTGAATCACACAATAATACTGTGCAATGGGTATTCAGATATACAGCTGTCTTTTTCATTAGCCTTATAGCATCATGGCAGAAGAATGATGTGGATTTTTCTCAGTATTGTGTCCACAGACCTATGGTTTTAGTCCAGGGACTTGTTCTGGTGAGTAATTGATACTATGCCTCTGTTTCCTCACCAGTTCCCTCTAAACGACTCTCATTTTCCATTACTGGGCCTGGGGGGCAGTAGTACAGTTTAATGTCAGATTTCATTCCAAGTTCTAAGTTGTTTCTGGCTACCAGCACTTTGCAGGTTTATAATCCTAATGCCAGAAAATACATTCCAAAGTGGAAGTCAGTCATCTTCTATACACCCTCTGTTTTCCAAGACCCTAAACAAATCTCCACTGTACATGTACTGTATATAATTATTGCCTTTAATATTGTTGCAAAAGCCTTGCAAAACACCAGGTTTACTCAAAACAGCAGGGCATTGCAGAAATCATGACAGTGGTTCCTTAATTGGCTTTGTAAAAATAATTGTCTAAGAATTTAACAGACAACAACAGTCCCCAGCTCTAGCCCTCTGGGTAACAGTAAAACAATTGGTATAAAAAAATATTTATCTATGCGGTTATTGGTAGATTTTTCACAACCTTTTTATTCCATCTACGTGAAGACTTTACATTTTTACTGGATTACATAGTTAAATAGCAACCACATTCAGCTACACCACATTCCCAATGTTTCACAACATCTCCTGTTAGGAAGAAATGACACACTTTTCAATAGATTTAAAGTACGGTATATGCCATCCTAAATCTAAGATGAGACAATGACGTCAAGAAAATGGGCAGACCAAATGGACAGAATGGTTTGCATCTTATCTATGTTGGTATGTTTACTAGGAAAATGTGATCTCAAAGAGAGAAGATACTATCGGATTCACCAACTCTATTTTAATGTGCACTGGACACTGATACATAGTCTAACATAGAATCTTTTACTAGTCAGTAAGTTTTAGACCTACTGTTGGTGTTTGAATTTACTTGAGCCATACCTGACAGTAGTGGCGAACCCTCAATCATTCAGCTGCCATGGCCTTATATCCATCACTCAACTGAATATTGTCATCTAATGTGAACAGATTTGACCTATATCAATGTCCTTCATGGAGACTTCAAAACCACTAATTCCTGTCATATATATTACTCTCCCAGCCACATGTTTTCAGCATACATTCTAAAGACATTCACATCAATTCCTGGTAGTGCTGTATAATGTACAATTTGTTTGTGGTGTACAACTAAAATGCCTTGACCTATGGGTGGTGCTTTGCTTCATATGAACTTGTGTTAACAGACTTAGTTATGCTCTGTGAATATGTCAGCCTCAGAACTGACAACAACCTTCTGTAGCAACAGGAGGAATGAAAGCATGTCTGTATTATCCACCCCTCCATTCATCTTTATTTTCTTCTGATCAATAAGTCTTTCAACATGCTATTTTAGCACATGGGCTAAGTCAATCAAGACAGGGGCACATCAAATTTTAGCAGTTTGCTTAACTCCCGGCTTTGAAGATACATTTTTCCCTATCCTGTCCGTGCTCCCTTGATTTTAATCAGGTACTACTTGAGGCACATTTTTCCGTAAGCAGCTGTCACACTTAGCATTTATAAGACATCAGAGGACTTTATACACACGTCAAGAGTGTTACTCAGTGTTTACCGGGGAAAATATTTATATTTTTTCTGGAATCCAACAGCATATATATATAAGGCCCGCATTCAAGTTGATATTGATGGTAGTTAACTATGTTGAATTTTATCTACGTAGTACAAAAACAGCAACATTTCATGTACTGCCAATGTCAATTTCTATAAAAGTAGGTCATCTGTCAACATGGTACAAAAACCAAGGTATTAACATCTGTGAATTGGCTTCCTATATCAGTGTTTCCTATGTGTGGTTTGTTGGCCCATGGGGTGCTTTATATGTGTGTGTGAAGATACTTGTATTTGAAATGAAACAGAGGGGAACATACCATTTGTGTACCGCAAATAAAACGTTTCAGAAACTATAGTCAATATTATGTATCCCATATTTCACAAGCTGTTGTCTACAGCTATGCAAGCATCAATGTATCAAAAGCATACCAGGGATTAAAGTGCAGGAAAAAGACTAATAAATATTAATGAGGAGAGTAGAGCATAAACACTGAGGTGGAAGATGTCTCTCAAACGTGTATATTTTAACCTTTTTTTTCAAAGCTATAATTCTAAAGACTAATGCCAATACTTTTTTAATACAAGACATTTCTTTCTTACCCCATCCATAAGCAAGTTCTTGGGAGTATACTTGCTATACTATACCATCTCTGTTAAGCCATGGTCACGCGGTGCAGATACCCACATGTTATTCTATTCTATCCCGCTAATTCTATTCCTATTACATGGAGTCTTGTAAATGGTTAGCAAATGCTAGCCTTCTCTTTCTGCCATGTCTAACTCTCTGCATTCCTACCCTTTCTTGTGGCTGAGCTTTTAGTGTTAGGCTTAATTTCCAAAGTCTTTGAGAAAAGTCAGTTCTTCCCCCTGTATTGAGCGTGTCAGAACAAGTTTCACTTCTTTATACCATAAAGGACATAATAATAATAATAAAATTATTATTATTAAATATAACTCCTTACATTTTGGCCGTAATGTTTGTGATTTGAAGTAATGTGTTTGTATTCTTTTGAAAACATATCTGTAACAGGTCTGTCTTTCATCCTCCTACTGAATAGTTGTTCATCAAACTGGACAGATAGGTGTGCGTGCCCTGGAACCTGTCTGTGTTTGTAGGGCATAGCTCGGGGGGCTTTATCCACACTAATGAAGACAACCTTCTGTTTGTCATCTCATCTCCTATCTCAATCTTCGCATTCCAGACAGTACACACACAACATAATTTTCTCTGTTTAAAAACTATAATAAGATCAGATATACCGTATCTGCGAGGATAACATACATAATTGTAGAAGTTAATAAAGAGAGGGAATTTAAGCTTGCATGGGCTAGGCATATGGCTATCCTGACTGTAAAACGAGACCAAAGGCTGCTTTTAAGAGCAGATATTTCCATTAGTCTCCATTGTAGCATTTTTGTAGTGGCTGTTATCAGTTTTACCCCTGAGAATTTGATTTCAGACATGTCATTGAATCATAAACCACTCACTTTTCACCTCAGTTAAAGTTTAGACAGGTCACTGAAGCAAACCCATTGTGGATAGTTTTAATACAAATTCATCGTTTTAAAGATGTTTTTAAATAATGCTCTATCACGGTGATGCAGGTCACCCCAGGCCTCAAGAGCCTCTAACAGGCCACAATTTTTGGATATCCCTGTTTGAGCGCAATCATCGACACACAGAATTCCTGGCATGTTTTCATCCCTCGAGGCCTCAAGTTGTCCACCACTTTGACAGAACAGTATAAACATTTTAAACTACGTATTTTTATTTAAGCCATGCATAACGTAAACCGGAGCGCACGATGTATTAGCTATTGAGAAAAGCCTATTTAACATAATAGCCCAAGGGATATTGTTAAATGTAGATGCTTCTCTTAGCAACACCCTTCATAATTAGCTTTATAATTAGATAACTATTTTATAGACCTTAGGTAGAAAATATCCATAAGGGTGTTCCCAAACATGTTCAGTTCTGTTTTTAACCCCTTAAGGACAATGGGCGGTCCCTAAACCCATTGAAAACAATAAATTTTGAGCCCGTACATGTACAGGCTTTGTCATTAAGGGGGTAATGTATTTTTTTTTTTTTAAATACAATGTTCTCTTAGTTTGTTTTGAATGAAAAATATGTCCAAAGGTACGTTGTATCATTCTGCACATTAGCATAATACCTATAGTTTTGGAAGAGTTTAATATAATGAGTGTGAAAATGTTTATTTAAAACATTTTCTAAAATGTGTAGTTATCCCGTATAAGTAGTTTACTCTAAACATGCTTTATGTTTGTCACAGACCCTTCACAATTCCCGTTGTAGCAGTCATAGATTCCAAACCCTGGATGTGGCATAATGGTATCTGTCTCATATGTAAGAAGGAGCTGTGGTTAATTTTTTTTCATTTAAAGTGAATGCATGCATTTAATATAAACATATGAGCATCAGAGAAAGCATATGAACCGAATGAAATGAGATGCCGGCTCTATTGAGTTTAAATTACTCTAAACTTTCCAACAGCGTATGTAAAATATGATGTGAGTAGCTAGGGTGACATCATGTCGGGTGCAGACATATTTACTTAGGAAACCTATACTGCTTCCATATGCATACTTACTGTGTATTTAGCAATTATGATAGCTTTATAAATATATGCCGTGATTAAGGGTTTAAGGGACATATGGCATTCTTTTATAGAAAAGTCCCCTGCCTGTGGGAGTAGTTGGTCATATTCTTCCTTGTGTACACTATAAACAAAAATGTATCCCCATGGCCCTGTGAACACAGATGTACATTTTAAAGCCTTATGACTTTTAGTACATACAGGTCTGCTGTCTTCATTTCACAGGTATGGCATGACATCATACAGCTTTTAACCAATAAAACAGGTCTAAACAATCCTCATGTCTGCAGGCAGAGAGATAAGCCATGACAGTTCCCCACCATGTTGATAATCATAAATGCATTTTTTACATTTTAACGTATGTTGATTTATTGTCGCAGAAGTAGCCACAATTGATAGTTTAGCTTTGACCCAGGCATTTATGTTAGGAGAGGAAGCCTTTCCGTGAAGGTATGAAGAATATTTTGCCCCTGAAGCCATCCTTTTAAAAATGTCACAAACGTAGTAAAATAGCCACATTCAGCAGGGAACACAGAGCAATACAGAGGCATTCATAGCAATGGCATTTAGTGCTCAAGGGGAAAATTTGATTTCTAAGCAACGTCACCCACAAACAAGAAAACCATTGTGGGATGGTGATGTAATTCCCAGACTTGTAACCCTTGTATTTCACCTTTTGGAATTCTATAAAAAAACAGCTTTAAAAATGTTATTGTATTCTTAATACCCAGGGATACTGATTTATGTGGAATACAATTAACTGTGTACACTTAAATGTCAATGTAAAAATAGGTTAATCTACTTATTTAACCGGCTACAATGTTCATTATATTCTTAAGATAACAAACTAGGCTAATGTCTGAAACTATGTAAATTGCTGCTTTAATTCGTAGATAGCATAGTCCTATTATTCGGATATAAACCCAACTAGGCTGTGGCCCTTAAAGAAAGTTCTAATATTTTCCATTCTTTATAGTATAATACTGTCTAATTTGTTTTCACTTTGTGGGCCTTCAAATGTTTATAATCATATAATAATCCATACTCTTAACAATAGTTTTTGGTGTAGACACAGCTAAAATGGCTGATTTTGTGATATATAGATGATGGATGGCCTGGTTCAACATGTGGCCAATACTACCTAGACTACCATCAACAACTGTTACCATGCTCACACTGACCCTTTATTAGCAACAAACATTCTGTAACACACTACCGAAGGTCTGCTTAATTGTGCTTATCTTTCAGTTGTGTGTCTTCTGTTGTTACTTGATGTTGTTCTGTTAGTTATATATTTTTCGATTGTATCTTCAAACCTGTTATTTTCTATGTCCTTCTCAACTGCAAGCTCTCGTGTAGACATTTTCAGGTGTTTATCATGTGTGATATCACAAAATCTTTTGTATTTATGTCTTCATTTTGACAGCAGGTAAATAAAGGCTCCAGGCACTCAAGAGTTCTAGCGTCAGGCAGATTTATTGAGACAAAAAAAACAACGTTTCAACATCACAATGAGGTCTTTTTCAAGTTTTGACAGCATCATTCAATATGCTGCGCCATGGCAATGCCAACATTAAGCTGATCAAAGCAATAGCCATTATTCTATCGCCGGTATGCTTAAATAGCTATATATCATGAAGATGAGGAGAAGGAAGATGATAATAATGAAATCATTTTGAAGTTGTTGTCCATGTTAAACACTTTGTTAAACACTTTGCTGAACCTACATTTGTCTTGCAGTTAAACCAGTTGGATAAAGCTGCAGAAGCTGCCCATACATTCTTCATGGCCAATCCTGAGCACATGGAAATGCAGCAGAATCTAGAGGACTACCACAAGAATTCAGATGTCCATTTGGTGGATAGGGAGCGCCTCATTCATATGGTGAGAGTACAGACAGGTTGATACCATTAAAGTGATACCAGTAAGGACACCAGCTGAAGGAATATTATTTATCAAACTGAAAATCTATTTCCAGTAATTCATAAGCTTTTGATGTCATACAAGTGGCTATTTCCGTGTCAATGGTGTCATGAGCCAGAACCTCACAGAAGGAATATGATTTCTCAGCTACTAAAGCATATTAGCATTCTCTCAGACTGAGCTAAGCAGTGAAGTGAAGCATAATATTGTCAAGAACCTAGCTGACTCTGCTCTTTGATGCAATATAATACATTTTACTGCTCATTGCCTGTAAACACAATATGTGCAAATGGTCTAACAGATGGAAGTTACATTTCCTATTGAAATCACATTTGCAAATTAAATGGAAAAAACAAACAATTGAAGCATGTTCTTTTGGCACATTATCTTCCCTGAAAAAAATATGTACTTTGTAACGAAGTGATTAAAAATATATACCAAAACTATAGTTTTGTGTAACCATTCACTCCTTCACTCAGCCTATTATGACAGAATGAGCAAATCCCAGAATGACATTGCAACGAAAGGCCTCTAAAAACAGTAGGTTGGATACCAATTTCTTAGAAATGTGCCTTGGATATCCACAGAAAATAACTAGTGGGCCACTGTCTTTAATGCCACCCTAAATAGACTGAACTCTAGAATTTGCAATATGTATGCGTATATGTTGGGGGGTGAATTGTGTCAACTCTGCAGCCAATAAATAGCATACATGCTGCTGCATGCTCGGCTTTTACACTCTTTACACATTAAACTGACCACCACCTTTGGACGTTTGCCCCATTTGCCTGCATTTTTATTATTCTTTTCTTTTTTCTTTTTTGTAGAGTGACCTTTTTCACACCGTATGTAAACTGACCATCATTTTTGTTTACCAAATTACATCAGAGGGGTATCTCAAGTTTTTACTGTTATTTAAAAAAAAAAAAACTTTCTTTGTATGATACTTTGTATTGATGAAACCAAGATGGCTGCCCTCTTTACTTATGTTAACATGTTTTTCTATGTTCTGTTCCTAGGAGGATTACCATGCGGGGGTGAAGCTGTACGATGCAGAGCAGTATGAGCTGGCGATCCATCGCTTAGAGGATGCACTCCAAGGGTATTACAGGGCCGATGTTGAGTGCAGAGCAATGTGTCTGGGTCCTCACAAGTTTGATGAATATGAACATGTGAAATATAGCGCTACTCTCTATGAAGCCATTGCAGGTTAGTTTGGTTACAGTTAATTTGTATAACTTTTAACATCTTTGGACAAGGGTGTATAAGACGATGTCTACTGAATTTCATTTGTGTTTCAATGTGCACTACCACTTGAAACACAAACGTTATTTGCACTCTAGTATGTTAATCAAGTAAACCTTAGCAGATCTGGCATCTTATTCTTTAATGTTAGTGTTATGAAACATAGAAATATTGAATTTGATGGCAGATAAGACCCACTCATGGGAATGAAGACCTCTTTTATGAAATAGAATAGATGGAACAAAATGCAAAAATGCATGGAAAGCAGTAACTGGTTAAAATGGATGGAGCTTGATATTCCATAAGAGCTGCCCAATTTATTTTTCACAGCACCTATAAAACTATGGTCCTTTAAGTAAGTGTTTAGCCATCTTTAAAAGAAATCTTTCCCTGAACTATCAAAGTATGAAATTAACCATTTTCAAATTTATTTTAATAAAGTACTGAAAACAAATTTATTTAAAACAGAAAAATTACTTTCACAGTATGTAATAAATAGTGCAAATAAATGTGTAGCTCTCCTGAGGGAGGGTGACGTGTGTGAGATGCATGAGCATATTCATGCAGTATTTCACAATTATTTTCAGTAATTCATACAATTCAGCATATTTCTCTTCCCACCTCACACCCTCGTTCTCATCCTCTGGCAATCCGCAACGCGGTCTTGCTTTGCGTGGCAGATGCGCTGTAGGAGTTTGAGTAGGAAATCTGTGCATCAGCCCACACGGTTCTCTTTTGCCCCCTGCAGCTGCATTGCTGGCCCTGGCCACCCTCAAGACCGGCCATCTAATTATACATGTGGATGCGGCCACCAATGCAGGTGCATTGGCTGCTGCGGCTACACATGTAATTAGATGGCCTACCCCAGTGGAGGCCCTGATGGTTATATGCATCTATTTGATAAAGTGATGTAAATTGTAAAAGCTATAGGTTTGCGTGGCTATTAACATTATTCTTCACCTGTCAAAAAAACAACTTCTTTCTGTCTGTCTACTTTGTGATATTATATAGAGTCTATAAGTATATAGTCTCCTGTCGAAAAACAGCAACCCTTGCCTTGAATGTACCAGGCACAAGGGACATGCGTTGACATTCCTCCTACATTAGGCTACAAATGGCTGATAAAAATACCAGAAGCTATGGGCTCCTTTGAGCATATCACTAGGTACGTGTATCACCTCAATAGGCTTATCTGCAAAACTGTCATTTAAAAAGGGACAGCCTTTTATAAAGAAGAATGCCTATTAAAGCACTCTAATGCCCATTAGAAAATAAGTACGTCCTTACTTTGTTACGGCAGCCTGGACTCTCCCCTGTCGGCAGAAGCCAGCATTGCCGTTTTCCTCCTGTTTTACAAAGAATCTTAGTATAGGTTTTGTTAGCTACTATCACAAATAACTATTATGTTTAATGCATTTCTATTATTTTTAAAAAAGGGCCTTCTTCGCTTGGAAAAAATGCTGTATAATTTGTGTGGGTTTATCATATATATATGGAAAAGGGGAACATATGGTAAAAATGCCAAAAAACTCTGGTACTTAAGTTATGAAAAAGCCCTGGTCCCAAAGGAGTTAATATGCTTAAGGAACTGCAGCTCCCCTCCTCCTCGGTGGTCTGATGAGTCAATGGGAGTTTTCTGTGCGTGGGGGTCTTACCATATATATGTCATCATCGAACAGCTTGGTTGTTTCTTCATTCCCAGACCTGGCCTCCATCTGGATAACCCAGTTTGACCATCCTTACAGTACTGTTACCTTACAAGATACTGTTTTCTTTTTTCTATTAATAACCCATTATAGAATATAACCCCTAAAGCAAAGGACAGTATTGAAACTGCATTATTGGAGATTTTGGACACTCAACAATTAAAAGTTTAAAAGTTTTTTGTTATACAATGAGAAAGTTACCTCTTACAACTCCCTGAAGGAGCCTTCTGGGAGAAAGCTTTGCAGGTTCATGGAATGTGCATTCTGGAAGTTAAGTGTTTGGTAGTAGTACTTGGAGTCAGTAACATGACTAATTGAAAGAATATGATGTTATTATATCAGGCAACGAAAAAGCAATTCCCTCTATGGAGAGCAGAAACTGAAATAAAGATTTGCCAAGTAATTTTGCCATGAATAAACAAAGAAGAAACTTTCACAAATGTACACTTGAGCAGGTCAGTTTTTTGGCAGCTGGAGTCCTGCTGTGGTTTAAGACCTCACTGAAGATCAAGGTAGAGGTCACCAACCATTGAGAATTACCTCTTGGTGATCCACAGCAACCCAGAAATAGTCACATTAGGGCAACCTGATATAAAAAATATAACTTATTCTCTGAATTAAAGGGAATTTCAGATTGCCTGTCCATGGTGTACTGTGCCTGATACACTTGGTATATAATTGACCATCAACTTCTCTTTCAGAGGTAGTTACTTGAGTCTGCAGTTACCATTCAAATTCTAGTATTAATGACTCGGAGAGGTGTTTCTGTCAAAAGTGGTAAATTAATGGAAGATTTTAAACTGTTTTTGACATGCCAAAAAAGACCATTCTGGGACTTATAAATCTAAATGAGAAAAGAGGGATTCCAAGTGGGAGTAACCATTTGAGGTGACCTCATCCCGTGAAAAGAATTTGTTTTTCTGAAACCTGCCAAGTTTCACAATTACTTTATTCATTAAACTAAAAAAAGTGTTTGGATCTGTATAACTCCAGTGCTATGGTAACTGAGTACTATGAAAATTATTTTCTTGTCTCGGGGCCAAATATAGTAAATTCATTTGTATGGATTCTTTGTTTGGATGACTTATTTCCATTGGCATTAACGTGTAAAAGCTCTTTAAAAATAATAAAGGTTCCAGAGAGAGCTATAACAAAAAGCCTGAAAGTTATCTCATTACGCTAATGGGAATCCGTACTAATTTCTTTCTCCGTGTAGCTTACCCTTTTTTGTGTTGTATGTCACTGGAGCATTAGACTTGGTATGAAGCCCACACACTACTAAGCAAAACAGTTATTCCCATAAGGTAAATTATGCTTAAATAGAGTATAAGAATACAGCCGTCACAGCCCAGCTGGCGGATATTTGGCATAGCTTGTAATAGTTTGGGTCTATGTATCTGTTGAATGTTTTCTGAAATATTTGTGCATCTTGCGTTTGTGGACAAAAAAACTAATTTTGATAGCTTAATAACCTTAATACTTGATCAAAGGGAAAGTCAGTCAGTTATAAAAGAGACAGTTTAATGTCCCATACAGCCTTTCTCTCTCACTTTCGCTCTCGTCCTCCTTCACAGGTAAAGAACGCATAATAAGGTATTTACAACAAAATTTACTGTGCATTCTTCACTTGCAGATATTGGTTGTATGTGTATGTTAGCATATTAAGAAAGTCATTCAACTTCTTACATTTACATTGGATGTAACCCAGAAATATTATGTGAGCTTAGCAACGCCATCTTGGCTTTTTGCTCTGGGTAGCTATTAGTTAGTGTTGGAAATCTCACTCTCAACAGCAAAAATGATGTTGTGGGGGTTGTTGCGGGCTGGACTGAATGCTAAAATTTCCACCAGCAGCACTCCCACACAATGAATGAGTTAAAGCCCCACAAATTTATTAAAATACCCTTATTGGTAATAAAGTGAAAATCTACCAACTATTCTGATAAAAGCTGGCTTTTCAGTTAAAAATGTTGTGGTATCAGTAGGAAGAATGGTAGAAAGCTAAATATCCAAGCTGTAGAACATCACACCAGGGGACAAGTAAGCATTACATGCTTTCAGGTTAGCAAGTACTTAATGTTTATTTAGGATTAGTTTGCTGAAGACAGAAAACAGACTTCATTGGAAAAACGAGTAAGAGGATGTGTTTAATTGTACAGCAATGTGTAAAAGAATGCAGTACTTTATCATAGAGAACTTTCCTTCCTCTAACCCTTTACATCACCCTTTACAATCCAGTTCCTTCGCACAACAATCTATTAAGACAACCCTCACCAAAATTACTAATGATCTCAGCGCTAAAACACTTTTCCTATTGGACCACTCTGCTGCCTTTGACACTTTTGACCACCCCTTTTGAAAGCCCTTTATTCTCATGGCATCTGTGACATGGATCTCTCATGGGTAAAGTCCTACCGTTCTGACTATACTTTCATCGATTCTCTATCATTTGTTCCTCTCTCCCACCACTCTCTGTTAGTATGCATCAAGGCTTGGTTCTGACCTTCTACCCTCCCCTAGCCACATCTCATCCTCTGTTCTATTGGATTTCAGTACCATTTCTACCCTGAGAATGCACTAGTTTACTTTTTTTTATACTGACCCCTCACCCTCTCTTCTAACTCTTGTCTTAATGCAATCCCATCTTGGACCTCTATTGGCTTCTCATACCCTCCAGAATTACATTTAAACTCCTGACCTACAAAGCCTTTAACAACACTGCAGCCCCTGCATCTCTACCCATACTACAAGTAGACTTCTTATCTACCTCGCTGTTCTTCCCATGTCTCTCTTTTATCATTATCTCCTCTTCCAGATTGTGTATCTATGATTTTACTCAAGCTGTACCTGTTTCTTGGAATGGCTTTTCCCATTCTGTCAGACTCTCTCCCACTTACTCTAATGTTAAAAGCTTACTATGAACCTACCTATTCGGAAAAGCATACAATCTACCCTTAACTTGCATCCTGGAAAAAAAGATCATGTCCTCACTACCATAGAAATTCCTATAAATAAATGTAATTTAACATATTTAATTATATTTCATATTACATTAATATTGACTGAGATCTAGGAATGGAAACCACCAAATGTAAAAGTTTTTAGTTAAGGGTGAAAGCCTAAAACACCCTACCAAGTGAAAACATTCCACAATAGCCATAAACTATCCAAGCAAACAGATAACTCATTTCCTTAGACTCAATAACAGAAAATTGCTTCTTGCACATGATTACAACCAGTCAGAATGTTATGGACATATTTTGTGGTGCAGACAACAGTTGTTAGTCTTGTATACGATTTCCCACAGATGTTCTATATCCTTTTCTCTGGAAGCTTGATTATATGACCACAGTAAGGCTTGCATTCTAGCCAAAAAGCTTCGTTTTTGAAAATACAATCAAGTAACAGGCATATGCTTTCCTTCTTCAAGTCTTATTTATACTTTAGTAGTATTCTGCGTGCTGCAGAGACGTAGATATGATGGGCATGCTGGTTTGTTAGTATCTTCCCAGCTGCAAAGTGTCTGCCAATAGGTCACTCGCAGAGACTTGTCATCATACCTTTATTTATACACAGATGCACTTGATAAACTTCGGGATCAAAGGATTCTCAAATGCAGTTTTACTTTGTCATTTAGTAGAATATGTATTGTATGTACAGTTTATTTTAACTTCCATGGCCTAAAGGAGATGCAGGCAAAACAATTAATCGGTTGACTACTTTAAGTTGAAGTCCAAGCAAACTAATTGGTTTAGTGATTGGTACATGGACCTCCCAACAATGAAATGTTCAATCTTGTGTTTTTTATACTGTCTCTATCCACATTTGCCTAGTTTAGCTCAATCTTATATGATTCCTATTAAAATGAAGTACTGTGAGGAAAGCCCAGGATTTGGCACTTAGTTTAGGTTATTCTTGTTTCTGTCTTCTTCTTTTTTTTTTTTTTTTACTCCCACATGATCTTTTTCATCAAAGCAAATGTAATATATCTTAACCAGCCAATAAAGCATTTCTACTCTCTAAAATAGACTTCATAGAAATTGCATTTAAAGAATTCATTGTTGGAACAATCTGATCACTATTCTTCCTTATAGAAGTCAGTGTAGCTAAATGGGGAATTGCAAGGAATTACTAGTATGGTTTTAATTCTTCATTGTAGAGCATGATTAAACCCTGCAATGATCCATAAATGCCGAGGACATACAGGTCTGAGAGTTAACACACTGGACTACACCATCTGGCACTAAGAACTATATTCAGAATTAATAATCCACTATATATATTATTTGGCTTTTTTTAAAAATAATTATACCACACATATCATTCTATTAACCAACTTTTTATATTAGCAGATCAATCAGATCTTCCATGCCCATTTTGTTTACTCCACAGAAATGATGTATTTTATGATCAGTGTTTCCAGCGCATCTGTTTTCTCTCAACAATAAAATTGTTGGGGGGGGGTTGTTTGTAATTGACATAATGACTCACAATATATGACTTAACTCTTGACATATTGATTTTTTTAGTTCTATTAACATTCAGCACAAACTAATGGCATAAGGGTGTCTGTTCAGCTGCTGCCTGTGGTCGCATGAATTGGAACAGCATGCTTTGAAAGGTTATATCTGGCAGCTTACTTCATCTACGACTGTAAAAATAATCTCCTGGATAGATGTAGGAAGTTACACATTACGGTAATAGGATATGCCAAATGTGTCGTGTTAAAAGATAAAGTATTTGTGCCAGACGGATGGGCAACACATTTCAGCTGTGACCTGGTTCTTGTGTTTTTTTTTATACTGTCTATGTCCACATTTGCCTAGTTTAGCTCGATCTTATATGATTCCCATTACAATGAAGCACTGTGAGGAAAGCCCAGGATTTGGCACTTAGTTTAGGTTATTCTTGTTTCTGTCTTCTTCTTTTTGTTTTTTTTACTCCCACATGATCCTTTTTATCAAAGCAAATGTAATATATCTTAACCAGCCAATAAAGCAATTGCTTACAATGCTCCGATTCCTACATTAATTGTCCAATTATTCTTACATCATTACAATTTTCTTTCCAGCCATTTGCATCCATGTTGTTATTCCGTTATATCCCCACCTTGAAGTCTGTGGCCATTCCTATTTCTTTTAGAAGGAGGGAGACAAGCACTCGTTCCTCTCAGTCTGATCACGTTGTTCAAGAGTGGTTCTTTTTATACAAAAATATTATCAGGCTTACTCTTTGTATCCAGGTTGTTGCTCAGCGACCAAACCTCAAAGAATACTAACAGAAAATGTTTAGTGATTCATTGCATGAACACCTGAGAATTCTAGCCACCCTTGGGGAATATTTCAAGGCAGAGATGGGAATCTCAGGGACCATTCTGTATAGATGGTACAAATCATGTACATAATATATGTATTACATATATATCATGATTATTGTTTTTTGACAGGGTATCGTGTATGTGTGATTACACAGTTTGTGTGACATAATCGTATTTTGTAATGCTTCTAATCATATTTTGGCATACATGTGTAATGTGTATCTTTGTGACACATGGCACTGATAACAATGATGTGTTCCAGATGGAACATTATACATTTTCTACAGAGCTCTCATCTCTTTAGCTGATTTATTATTCCCCTTTCATGGCTCCAGGCCAGCTGTACCTGTGATTTTTAACAAACATAGAAATTAACATCTGGAAATAACTTTGCGAACAACCTTTTAATTGCAGTCTAGCAACGTTTGTGCTACACAGACTCATGTTTGAATGTCACGTCATTGTTATATGTTAAACTGTCCAGATTAATATATGTATTATTTGTAAGAACAGTTATAAAAACAATCTGAAGTTCAAACCGAAACTTACCTTTCTGTCTGATTGTATCTCTTGATGTGAAGTAAGATAATTTATTGCTGGTTGCACGTACCTGGGTATGATGAGACACGCATGGATAACATACCTGTTTGTTCACATAACAGCGATGTTACATAAAAAGGGTATGTTGTTTGTGTTATAAAGTAGTGTTTGTTTTCCAAATTCAGATCACTACATCCAGATACTAGCGTGTGAGCATGAGTGTGTGCGGGAGCTTGCCACACGCCCTGGGCGCTTATCACCTATTGAGAATTTTCTTCCGTTGCATTATGACTTCCTGCAATTCAGCTACTACAGAGGTGATAACTTTATATAACTTCTATAACTTTATACATATCGCACATTTCTGTGGATAATATTTTCAGTTATTTAACGTGTATGATTTTCCTAAATTCCCTTTTGATTTTTGTATTTTTTAAAAAATACGGTTCTATACACATATATATATACCGGTAATACATATATTTGTGCTCTAAACGTGTGGATTATATAAGAGGTTTTACAGTGTGTGATACCAGATCCAAAATGTTCATGGCCCAAAGTCTTCTCCTATTGTACTATTTTCTCTATGCAAAAGTAAAAGCCAGTAAGACATAGGCTGACGTACTCTGGTCTCCCATAACCCTGGAGATATAGGTTATATGGTTATTTCTAACAGGTTTCATTCACTTTGTATCTCTTTGTAGTTGGTGATATCATAAAAGCCTTGGAATGTGCCAAGTCCTATCTGCTTTTCCATCCTGGGGACACGGATGTGTCTGAAAATGTGAGCTTTTATGAAAGCCTGTTACCTGAGCATGTGCGTCCAGAGGATATTAAACCTAGAAAAGTGAGTATTAGTATGGATAACAAGCAATGCTGGATCTCCTAAGACTGTATCATGAACCGAAAAAACCAAAATCACGTGTCACTCAGGTAAGGTGCAAATAAAAAACAAAATTATAATAATACTTCCCTTATTGGACCGCAGCTACCCAAACAACACTCTTCCTCAAAGTGTTAGAATGCAAACAAACCAGGAATGTATGGGGCGCAGGAACATATATAGGAAAAAATAAAATAAAAACAACACAATATAGTGTAGATTGTACTTCCAATATTAGTGATTAAGTGATATATTGCACTCACAAGTGAAAGAGGCAAATCCAACCCATCAACATGGACTGTAAAGAGGCTTTAATATTCTTCAATGAAAATAGTTTTTTTTTCTGTCAGATTGCTGATTTTGCTGACACACACACACACACAGATTGCTGATTTTGCCGACACACACAGAGACCTGTACCAATTGATTTCCTGAAGAAGCCTAAGGGCGAAACGCGTAGAAAAAGACTCAATTGGACTTTAACCTATGCCTGTATATGCATTTTATGCATGAAAAAACTATTTTCATTGAAGAATATTAAAGACTCCTAAGACTGTACAATATTTGGTTTGTAACAAATCAAAGCAGTTCTTCACGGTGAGTACATGTATAACTCTGTTACAGATTTATTCTAAATCTGGAGATTTTCCAACCACATGTTAGAAAAACTAAGATGAAAAGGAGTAATAAATGTTTGACATTTAAATGTCTATTGCAGTATTTGTATCTTGTCGCTATGACAGTTCTTGACAGTGTCTTTTTCCATTTTTTATCTCCAGGAAGCTGCTCAGTTTGTTAAACATCATATTTTTGAGTCTGAAATCATTCAAGCCGCAGCTGCTGGCTTGGGGTTTTCATATGATGAACCGGTATGTATTCAATGTTTTCTTAGTCTTTCTGTGTGTTATATTTTTTTATTATTATTTAGTGATTTACAAAGCATCATCATATTCTACAGTGCTGTACAAAGGGTAAACGGGACATAGCAAATAATACATTAATAATAATAACATTACAATTTTCATTTACAGAAACAAGAGGGCCTTGCTCAAACAAGCTTACAATCTAGACGGAGTTAGGGGATGAAAGCAAATCTTTGGGAACAAGATTTGCCCTCTTAAACATTTGTTGCACATGAATGAATGAATGAATGAATGAATGACAGCGAATCTCATATACTGTATGATGTTATATTATTACATTGATAGCATCTGGTCTCCAGCCTAAAATTATGTGTACCACTATTTCAACAAGTTCAAACCCATTGTCTTAAAGCAAAAATGTAATGTACAAAAAGCCAAATTCTTAGAGAATGTGATATCATGACTCACCTGATACCGAATATGGAAGAATTTTAAGACTAAATATAATAACACGAGGTTCTTCCACAAAATAAAATCCTGCAGTGCAGTGAAGTGCTTTCTTCCATAAAAGAACTTTGGTGAGAGAGGCCTCTCCACACCAATGCATGATTTCACTCAATAGTTCTATTCTAAATGTTATTTGATCAGCAGAGCAGAACCAGCTGTGATAAACCTAAGTTTCTTGACTGCTTCCGCTGGCATAACACATAATTCTGAGTAACTAATGAAAATACTTCCATGTGCCTATTCAAGGAGAATGAACAGGCACACTTACTGCCCCTGTGACACCTCTCCTTTATATAGCACCTACAAATCCTACATACATAAGAAGTGTAGAGGCTTATTTAGCTGGGTGTTTTTTTCACTTTTTATCCAAATATATATATATATATATATATATATATACACATATGCAATGTTGTCTCTAGCGTAGAAATTACTTATGACATAAAATGTATTTTATATACAATGTAGAGGATGGCTTTTACGCATAATCATAGAAACTTAGAACTTGATTGATGGCGGATAAGAATCATTCAGCCCATCCAGTCTGCCCATTTTTTCTGATGTAAAAACTCAAACATCAATCAGTCCTTGATTTTGTCTTAGTTTCATGATCGATTTATGCCTATCACTTGCTTGTTTAAATTCTGTGCCATTCGCCATTTAGTTTGAAACTATTCTCGTTCATTGTGGCAGATAAACATGTTTAGGTAAGATTTGGCTTATCGGAAGCCATACATAAAGTAAGAAACATTACTTTGAAGATGATCGATAATAGATGGTTGCTAAACTTCCAGTGTGGTATTTGTGTCTTAAAATACATGAGGCCAACATGGGTCTTGCAGAGTCAGAGAGGGTAAAGAATTACCAAATCTTAACAATAAAATACTGAGTTTGTACTGCGTACCTACAGGGCTCTGTTCAGGCACTTCTTCCTTAGGAGGAGTCATTGTAATCTTTTAAAACGATTTTAAACCATGTTAATGACCTCAGACGTCTCGTTTAGTGTGTTGGTTGACTGACATAATCCCAGCCAATAAAAAAAGGGATCAATCTGTTTTTTAACCAAGGAAGAGGCATACTGAAATTATTTTAAATATTATATCAGGCTAAATGTCTGCACGTGCAGAGACAATGCGATTATTCTTTCATTTTATAAAGAATTGCTATAAAATAAGTACGTTTCACCATAGATAATTAATATCTCCTTTAAGACATGTCTAACCCTATTGCACTGGGGGGTTGCATTGTGTTAATGGGAATGTGTAATTAAGTTGTTCCATATGCTTATACTATTCGGACATCATTTGTTTTACACTGATCTGAAGAACAAACATTAAGATTCTTTCAAGCTTGTGCTTTTTTTGTTTATTTACATGAAACATAGATTAAGCATTTTGTTCTACTCAAGTTCCTCTGAATGCATAATCTGTAAAAAAAAAAAAAAAAATATTCAGAGGTCAATACCTGCAAGCAGTTAATGAGATTGTAGTGTTTGATTTATGAAATGCACTGAAGGGGAAAAGCAATAAAGTTGCTGTGAACCAGGAGAAATGTAATTTTGTTATCTTGTTACAGGAGTTCTGGGTTACTGGCGGAGATCGGCAAGATGAAAACAGGTATGCACAAGGGTGAAAGTTACCGGTGCACAACAATACATTTTCAGTTTGCTCTTGAGAGCCTATCTGATTATATTGGTGGCCTAAAATGTCATCGATGTATCCGGGCCACTCATGGGGTCTTTACTTTTAATACTTTATTATATCATCACAGACTAGTTATAGGCAGGTAGAAGTTATGCTGGTGTATGTTAGCTATGCAGAATAAACATGTACCATCTAAGGAACATGTCTTAAGGCTGCTATAGTACAAATATTGGTGTGGTCTGAAAACCAAGTTCTTGTACCAAGAGCCCTGTACAAACAATTCACATGGGATGAAAACATTGATTACTGTCCTAAACCATTGGCAAATTGCAAACTGAATAGTCCAAATAGGGTTTTCCTGGATGATTTGCCCAAATACTGAAGAATCCAGTTGTAAACCTGGTACATTACATTACTACACCGTCATATACAATTAGTAAAGTCATGAAACCAATTCACACCAGTCAAAAACAAGGGTCTTATCAGAAATTTCTGGTTATGTCTTCTTACTGTTATAGATATAATATTACGTGTCATAGATTATTTTAATCCTTGTTTTGGTGTTACAGTGTTCCCCCTGTGGCGAATGATGAACTGACAGGTGTCACTGGACTCTTATCTGGAAAGAAGGCTGTTCAGAAAATTGACCGAGAGCTAAGAGAGGGTAAGATTCCAAATTGTTAGGAGTTGCTAAGAAATTTAGATGTGTACCAAAATAATTATGGGGTATAAATAAATCAGTTTTCCTATATCTTTGTAATTTTGTCGTGTTTTTTCCTTTGTTGCCATCTAGTGGTCACAACCAAATGAAGCACTGGCCAGCGATTTATATAGTAACGGCTTCATGTATTGAACTGTTACCTGGATTAGTATTGTATTTAATATACTTATTTGTTATATTCATGTGGACAGATTTTTTAATCTTTGTAAACATTAAGATGATAAAAGCTTGTATGGGTGGGTACTGTTGTTGCCAGATCTATAACTTTACACACAAACTTTATGTGAGACAAGTTGGCAATATTGACATTGTTACAATCCCCCCTAGGTTTCCTGTTGCTGCTTTAACTACCATGTTTGATTTAATGTGGGTATACCATCATTCAGCAGTCCTAAATTGTTTTTTTCCAATTTAATGTATATCTTGCATGTTGGTTGTCCTCTACATATAGGCCTGTATAAAATGACACTTATTAAATGTAAATGTTGTTGTCTGTCCTCTTCAGGAGGTCCTCTGATTTATCCAGACGTTAAACTTGTCTATAACTCTGCACACCTGAATGGCACACAGAGGGTACAGCTGGACAACGTTATATCTGATGAGGAGTGCAGAGAGCTGCAAAAACTTGCCAATGTATGTATCACATAAAGTCACACCATGACTGAACATCCATTAGTGAGGCGGTATACCGTTTTAATCCTCAAAGTGGAAAGCACAAAGCTCAAGGACATCTCGATACATTCTTATTAATCAACATGATAGAACATTCCACTTCTTTAGTATACTGAAAGATTCCTGGCTGAGGGTTTAAGCTTTGACTTTAGGATTTCCAGGAATTCTGTGTAGAAACATAGTTTTAGTGGAATAGTCTGTGCAAGTCTCTTCATGCTAATATTCTATTGGTTTCCATGTTCCATATATGATCTTCCTCTCTGTTTCCTGTTAAGGAACTCTGTAGACCTTATGAACCAACAAGTTGTTGCCGTTTTAAGAGGATATCCAAATTATTTGTTAACCTGGTATTTTGTGTAAATATGGGATTTGGTAAATTAAGTACTTTTGACATTGCATGTTATGTAATAGAAGGTGTCTCAGCTATTTCATCTGTAGGGCTAAAGTGACTCTGAGGCACAGAAATTGACCTTTTTTGGTGATAAGGAGCCTAAACATTGCATTCTGTCACACCAACTTTCGGCAGGTGCTATTAGTTATCTGAGACAAACACGATTTTAAACTTCCTGTGACAAGGAATAGTTGAAAAATGATTACATTTCATACAAGATGGTCTCTACTGGGAGACTTAAGTATTATCCTGGCTTTACTTGCCATGTGTAGTCCTTTCTGTGGAGTCATGTGTTTCTAATAATTAGAATGTACAACGCTCACACAAGTATTATCAATAAAACCCACATTTTAATGTTTTTCCCCAAATCCTTCATTTTACATTTTAGTAAGTAAATAAATCATACCAAGAGATGAAGTATCTGACTTCCTGTTGTCAGGATCTGTATGATTAAGAACCCCCTATTGATTTTTATTGATTGCTTTAGGCAGATTTTGCAGGGGTGGACTGAGGAAAAGAGAAATTGATTAAACAATACAACCTTTTCTGCCTTTTTGCTAGATGTGTTCCCTTAAACTGTAATAGTTCTTTGTGTTTAAATCGTGTATCTCCAAAATAACTAAATTGACTTAAAGCAGGTTTCTTAATCTGGGTAAATAGTTATGCTAGAGATCATGAAAGTAACTGTTCCCCTGTAAACACAAGTCATTCACTTGCATTTCATAATTTGTGGATATAGCATCTTGTTGGCTTTGTCATTCTGCTAAACCAGATTATTTTATCAGATCATAACAATAGCTGGTGATGGATACCGAGGGAAAACCTCTCCCCATACTCCAAATGAGAAGTTTCAAGGGGCCACAGTTCTAAAGGCATTACAGGTATGGATGGTATGCTGGAGTGGGGGATTCTGATGGTGTTATACCGCGCCAATTCACACAAAGACCTACATTCTTCATAATCTAACCAAAAACAAAATACAGTGTAACTAAACCCTGCCACCTACAGTGAGTCAGTGGGACACGTCTGCGTGGATGAAATCTTTCTGATCTGTCCATTATTACTGGTTAACCACTTCCAGTGAGTTTTGGGGGTTTTATCCTAGCAGTAGCCACATTATGATGTCCTTCATATATACATATGGTCGAAACCATGTAGTAAGAACCTGCCCTTAGTCTTTTTTTCTCTTCTCCTGAAAGCTTGGGTATGAAGGCCATGTACCAATGAAGAGTGCCCGCTTGTTTTATGATGTCAGTGAAAAAGCCAGAAGTATTGTGCAGTCATATTTCATGCTCAATACAACACTTTTTTTCTCCTACACGCATCTGGTTTGCAGGACAGCTCTACAGGGTGAGTACAACAATATTCTAGTATTATCTCTAAGCGTTCCATTCTGCTTCATACTACGATGTGAATACATATACCCTATAATTTGATTTTTAATGCACTGCTGGATTCTATTACCTATAGAATATTCTCCATATTATCATAGTCAGTAAAATGCATACATTCAATGAGTTATGGACTAGCTAGTCACAGTCTAATATGAATTGATGCCAAGGTGGATTTTGTCTTCAAAATGTAGGTCAACAGGATAACAGAAATGACCTGAGTCACCCAATTCATGCTGACAACTGTTTACTGGATCCAGAGGCCAATGAATGTTGGAAGGAGGCTCCAGCCTACACATTCAGAGATTACAGGTAGGTTCCAGCCTATTCATTCAGAGATTACAGGTAGGTTCCAGCCTATACATTCAGTGATTACAGGTAGGTTCCAGTCTATACATACAGAGATTACAGGTAGGTTCCAGCCTATACATTCAGAGATTACAGGTAGGTTCCAGCCTATACATTCAGTGATTACAGGTAGGTTCCAGTCTATACATTCAGAGATTACAGGTAGGTTCCAGCCTATACCTACAGAGTTTACAAGTAGGTTCCAGTCTATACATTCAGAGATTACAGGTAGGTTCCAGCCTATACATTCAGAGATTACAGGTAGGTTCCAGCCTATACATACAGAGTTTACAAGTAGGTTCCAGCCTATACATTCAGAGATTACAGGTAGGTTCCAGATACATACAGATTTTACAGTTAGACCCCAACCTATAAATAAATCAGTTTACAGACAGGCTCCTTCATATACTGTTCAAACAAAGTGTATAGGTGTTTTGCAATTTGTATATATACCGTACATAGTTTACAGCTAGGCTCCAGACTATACATGTGGAGATTATAGGTAAAATTGAGCCTGTACTTGCAAACATACTATACATGGAGACATTCAAATTGGGTGCCAGTCTAAATGCGCAGACATCACATGTAGTCTTAAGCGTCTATGGAGACCTGTTACAGCTACATTCCAGACTATACACAGAGAGGTAACAGGTAGGCTTCAGCATACATTATGTTTATATTCCAAAGGTATCATTAGCACTGCACAAGAAGCTGCCACTTAAAAACAATGGAAAGTGCCTTGTTCTAAGACTTCTGTCTGTTGTAAGAGAAACTATTTCAAGATGTTGCTGCGCATTGACAGACAGCTGGAAATGCCTTATATATGGTAGTAATTTGTACTGAAACATGGCAAAAATCATCTTCCAAGTTCTCTTATCTATCCTTATCTTCTTGTATAAACATCAGATGTCAGCGTGTCTATTGCAAGGAGCCAGATATTCCCTGCCCTTCCTTTCTGTCTGACACCACCCATCATTTTAGCTAGTTTGGAGGTAATAGCAGAGGTGATTTTTCCATGTATTAATCTTACAGAAAACATCTTGTAATTATATTGGAAGTGAGAGTATCTATCATTAATATTAGACAGCTTTGAGTGTTTGAGAAGTTTCTATATCTTAGCGAGTTTCCGGGGCTATTCCATAGCCGCAAAAATTAAGGATCTATTAAAAAAAGAAAATAAACATCATATACAAAAAATGTAACCTGGTTAATCCATGTTCATTATCTGTGTAGACGAAAGTATTTGAAAGTCTGTTATTGTTGCGTCTGCGCTTCCCTCCGAATAACAATTTCTCCATGTATCTCTGCAGCGCTCTCCTGTATCTAAATGGAGATTTTGACGGAGGAGAATTTGTGTTTACTGAAATGGATGCCAAAACCGTCACTGTGAGTTCATGTCAATAGCACTATATATACACTGTATGTCCATATCCATCCATTGAAATGCAGCATACTTTTGAAGACTCATTGAGGGCGATGTATATGATAGCCTTGACACAAATGGCAACAATGTATAAATATTATAGCTATAACACTTTTGGGGAATATGAGAATACAAATGAAAACTCGCATGACCTCACCATAAAAAGTGTTGCATCCCAAATATAATCATTTGCCTGTTTGCAACTAAAAAAATGATGTCAGATGTTGTGATATTGCAGCTGTGCCAGATGTGTAAAGCTTGATCATTTAGTTTTTACATATGTCCAAATTGCAAATGTTGTTCTTATTACCTGCAACATCTTTATTAAGTGCCTCCTGTGTTCTCATCTAGCACAGACTTACAGGTAGACATGACTTTCTGTCTTGAGCAGACAGTGTCAGCAGACAACATGCTTTCTAAAAATGTTTAAGTGCCTCATTAACTGTTACTTCTATTAAAGTCGTAAACGTTCTTTGTAACATTTACAAGCTATTTAAAACCATGTCCACTTATCAGCTGTACGTGCTTTTTACACCCTGAGTTATTAAAACCCATACTATAAATATTTGACTTGCTCCCTCTAGTGGCCAGAAGATTATTGTTTATTTCAAATATTCTAAGTCCCGGTAATATTAAAAATAGTAAAAAAGCCCACCACCATACAGAGCACAGCCAGCAAAAAACCAAATACTTATATCAGTATGGACAGCATGGGGAGAAACACTCTGCTCTTAAGTTTCCATTGCACTTTAAGAATTCTAGGTAGAGACATGGAACTAAAAGGACACACATCATGCTATTTTGTTCATGCCTATTAAACTGTTACTTCATTTGCATGTTAGCACTGCGTATATAGCATTGAGCACAACATAGGGTAAGAACTATATGAGCCAGAGTTCCACTTATATCTTGTTAGTTGTCATTAGTGCAAGATAAACAAATCAATGACACGTGCAAGCGGCTTATTCAGTCGAATTTAATCCTTAATCACTTGGTCTTATCAGTGCAGTTTATTTAAAAAAATCAATGTACTGTTTTAAGTATGCATTATGCGGGGCCAACCAAGCCCTTCCACAAAGGCAAACTTGCCAGGTATGACCATTCATCTTTTTAATTAAGGCACGGAGGAGTAGAAATCATAACTTTCCAGTATACTTAGATTTTTGTAAATAAATGCCTTATGGTGAGCAGAAACATGCAATATTGACACTTTCCCTTTTTTTGTTATATTTTGCTTTACTGCTGAGATTCTTACCTATACTAATGTAGGCGTATTTTATTGTGTTAGAATGTATTTGAACCATAGGGTATATAACCATTTTTGAATGGACACATATACATTTCATATATTGAAACCCGCTCATATAAAGTGCTGGCATGCTGTAGGTAGGATTTAAAACCTCACAGAAGGGAATCACTTATTCAGTTATATGTACCAAATACCCCAGCGCAGCACCGAACATGTACTGGTCAGTAATATGTGAAATATACATGTGTACTTGTTACAAAGACACTGCCTGTTTGACATCTGCCATCTTGGGTTTCTGTTACAGGCTTCCATAAAACCTAGGTGTGGTCGTCTGGTTGGTTTTTCTTCTGGAGGAGAGAATCCCCATGGGGTAAAAGCTGTGACCAGAGGACAGAGATGTGCTGTTGCTCTGTGGTTCACATTAGATCCAATGAACCGTGAACTGGTGAGTCGCCATCCCTTCTCTTATTCAGCCAGTGGCCGAGAACAAAGGCAGCGATGGAAAAGAGTAAGATGAAGCCTAGGAGCCTGGATGGGCAGCGATAAGACATATACAAAATCACCAGCAGAGGGCAGCAAAATTAAGTCTTTTTCTGTTCCTTCTATTGGAATCTCATTTGTAATCACAATTTCCTATTTTATTTAAACATTTCCTATACTGTACTGGGTATGGTTTAGATTTCTTATCTCTCACCACCCTCTTGGTGTCTGTGACGGACTGATGAAAACAAAAAGAGAGATAAGGAGAAAGGAGAGGTGATAAAGGGAAGCCAAAAAATGAGAGAAAGAGAAGAGATCATGAGAAAGGAGAGAATAAAAGAGAAGATGGGGAGAGAAAGAGGAAAGATACTGTAATAGGGGAGACATTGTGAGAAAAGGAAGAGAGAGAGTATGTGTTTGAAACGTGTTTGTATAGTAGGGAAAGTATGTCTAGGGGCATGTAAGTGTGTGAATGCTGTGGTTAGTGTAAGCCAGATGTTTGTGCAAGGGCAAGCATGAATGCGCGAGTGTGTATATGTATTTTCACAGTCTATCCATTACTATTACTGTTTTGGGCCTAAAAGACTCTATAGTCACATTTTAACCTTAAATCTCAGTTCTTTTAATTTAAACTAATAATGCAAAGTTGTGTTTTTGTTTTGTTTTGTCACACTACTGTGTTCAAGCTTGAAAAAACTAGAACAATTATTGGTATTCCCTACCTCTGGGTTGCGGCAAATACTAAATAACTAGTAATAATGGTGGAATGCCGGCTGAGTACTTTTTTTCCCCTATAATTTCAGGAGCGGCTACAGGCAGATGAAGTTATAAGAGCGCTGGACCAGGAAAGTCAGGGTGGAGGATTAAGCGAAGATTTGAATATCAACCCAAGAGATGAACTATAACAGGGCTATTTAACAAAGTATTTATTAATTATTAATAATCTTATTAGACAGTTTTATTTTTGTACAAAGCATTAATTGTAATTTAAATGGAAAACAATGTGCTTAAAATACTGAATGTTTCTCTTCTAAAGCGTGTGAGTTTTATTCTTAGCGTTTGTTTACTGTCTGAGAGGTAAACAAATACCGTGGAGTATAGGACTGTTCTTTAGCACTTACTGTAAAGTAAAGGGATTATTAACCAAAAGGCAAATTGGTTTATTTTATATAATCTAGACATTGTTTTTCTAATTAAAGGTAATGTGGTTGCAAAGTTTGAAAAGCCTTATCACGATTGCAGTGAAAGGATAGCCTACTCAGGACCACTTTGCACCAAAATCACATTTTATACATAACCATCATGTTCTATAAAATTGTATACAAGTATTTATTTGTGGTGCCCTGCATTTACTGTTCCAAAGTATGTGCTGGCAGCCATTCTGCTTAGTTCCAAACCATCCCCAACCCCTACTCCCCTATTTTTCTTTATTTGCTCACTGCCATTTATTAAGTTATTTCTAAAAAACAAACTTACATAGGGAATGCATCCTGATACCGCTGAAAAGTTTAGCAGACACACACTAATGTGTTACAACGTTATCACCAAAAATCTTAGACCTCTCACAATCCAGATCTCTTAGACTCAAGGGACTCCATTAATGATCCTCTCTGATCCTCTCACCCATCCACAGGGCGCTCCTTCTTTCACACTAGTGATGACTGACAATTCACTTGTGTAAATGATTTTTACTGTTCTGGCTCTCCGTGTACTGGCTTTTTTGATAGTATGTCCAGTGATGTCACAGAATCCAGTGCTTGTGACTATATTCTGTATTCCTCTCACTGTGTATTATGTATAGCCTGCTGAGTTAAGTTAAAACTAAAGTTCTTAGTGAATTGCATTTCTCAGGTGCTGAGTACTGCAATAATTATTTTGGACAGTGCAAGACCACTTTGTTTACCTGCCCTTGCTGCAAATGCACGTTCCTGCTCTTCAATTCATTCTTAGGCTCTATCACTTCATTCTCGCCCCTTTAGAAAATCCCCCCACTCACTAGCTTCTTGCTGCCCTTTCGATTCGCCCCAAACCTCCCCAAGCATTCATGTGGTCTTTGATTTCTATGAATTTAAACATCTACTATGCCTAATGCCTCAGACATATGACATATCTATGCCCAATCTTTTTGTGGCCCTATAAATCATCATGTATGAAGCATCTCCTTGCATGTCCTCCCATTTCCACGTTGTCCATCTCAATGCCTTCTTGTATTTACCATCTTCATTCAACGCAAATCTCAGGATATTTGTTTTAGAACTACGCTTTAGTTTAATGTCCCCTTCATGAATGCATTTCTTTATTGATTCTCAGGTTTTGTTGTTTTACTCAGCCTTTGTTTAAAAAAAAAAAGTCCATTTGGAGATTAAAAAAATTTCATATAAATCATTTTGGTTATAAAACGACTCAAAGAGCAGATGTTCACATTGGACGAGACAAAGTTGTGCTAATAAAACCTAATCTCCTTCCTGCCTGACTTGTTCAGCCTGAGAATACAATTACCACACCTTAAAGAAATGCAATCGCTATATTTACAATCTCCCCACCTTGAGTGAACCCTGAAACAATGTATTTGGTGATTGACTAGATGCTAGAATCAAAATTCTCATGCTCTCAGCAGTATTGAATCGAGTCCTTTTCCAGGAAAGCAACTTTTATTTTTGAATTCCTTTTCAGATGTATGTCAGGTCATATACACTGGTTTTCATTACGCACCCAATATTTACATTTGTAATTATCAGACAATATTGGAGGTAGCTGCTATATGGCTCGCCTGCTGTCGTTGACCGAGCATTTCCTAAACACGCCAGCCGAGATTAGCAGATGACTGGAGATGTTGTACGCAAGAATGAGAGAAACGGGAAAATGTTCTCAGTCCAGATCCCACTCTCTGGTCACACTGGATTATTTGCAGTGTTGCTCTGAGTGTTGTTTAGAGGGCTTAGCACTCTGTATTCACTTGGCATGGGCCCTTTATCCTTCAAGTGATAACGGAATGAGAGAAACGCATTACCTTCCTATCACACACTAAACACAAGTAAAAACATGCGTTTTCCAAGAACTTTCCACTTTGTGATCAATAGCAAAAAAATCCTCTTGCAGGTGGTCACTCAAAGCTCGCTCGCATTTTAATTCTTAGACCCAGTGGCTCTGGAGGAACTGCATGCGTTTAATGGAAATGAAGGTCCTCTGTCCTGCTAAGGTCACCCTTGAGAGTTTTCAATCACCAACACAAACGGTAACATATCTATAAACTGTTCTTAAGCAATCATGAGAGTAAATAAACATTCAAAACTAGTTTTTCTGGAAAAGCTTTACAGTATACAGTATCTGTCACCAAGGGAAGAGTCATTGCTTGAAACCCCTCTACAATATTGTAACTTTTCATATAACATTTAATTAATCTGTGAGATGCTGAGAGTTTAATAGATATACAAATGTGAACACAACTTCACGCTCTTCCCTGTTTTACAGCAGCTGTTACACATTTTGTGCTCAGCTCATCCACACTCGTAACTTTCATAAAGTCAGGTATTGAGATAAAATGACCAGAATTTTTATTTATATTGGTTGTGTGGCTCGATTTTATACCAGCAAATTCATTAAAATGACACAGCAGCCCCATAACCATTAAATAAGTGCATGTAAGATTGGGCTTATACATCTGTGATATATTTAAGGCATATGATATATGCATTGTATATAAAGCAGCTCTGACAGATCTGAAAAATGTGTTGTCTTTTACAAAGTTAATAAAAGAAATCTTAATATTTGTGTTCTCTTGTCGATCTCTTATTTGCCCACTCTGGTCTCATTTGTTTCCATTATCCTGGCAGTACCATGTAATGGTGCGGTGTGGATTTGGTTCATACGCTATATACTACTATATCATGAACCATTTGTTGTAATAGCATCGCATTAAAGGGATTATGAAGGTATGAGCCACACTTTCTGTTTATTACTGCATGGCCGTGATTACACACAATTACATGTAAAAAAGTAGTTTATTCGGTTTATAGAATCATAGAATATGACTGCATAAGAACCATTCGGCCCATCTAGTCTGCCCGATTTTCCTTCTATAAAGGACCCAGACCTTAATCAGTGTTTGATCTTGGCTTAGATTCAGGATAGCTTTATGCCTAACCCATTCATGTTTAAATGCCCCCACTGTATTAACCTCTACCACTTCTGATGGGAGGCTGTTCAGCTGATCTACACCCCTCTCAGTACAGAACACACACTGTTAAATGCGACTAAAATTTAGATATGATTTCCTGTAAGTATGGCAATAAATACATCACTATGTATATGTCACACACTATTTGCACTCAGGACACCTAAATGTAAATAGAAATTTCCATAAACAGTTTGTTAGCACCATATCTCATACAGTCTCTTGCTTTTATACATTGTTAAAATCTCAGAAAAAAAAAATCTGGAAAAATATTGAATGTGGTATTTTTTGGAAACTAACTTAGATACTGGGGCCGAGATTTAAAACTAGGGACTGTGTTTTTATACACAGTTTCATACCATAAAGCTGTCAGAATAGTAAATCCTGTTTTCTATGTGTTTATGTTGTTGTCACAATAAGGAAGGTGTTGTCCCTTCTTTACAAATCACACCTGGAAGAAATTGTTATGATGTGTTTTGAAATCGTTCATCTTGATTTACGAAAAATCGAAAGTAATTACAGGAAAGCTGTGTACTTCCTGGACGGCTGTCAGCATGGGTCCAGGAAGTACATCATCTTTCATCAGTTATCAAAACATATCAATCATGGGAAATGTGATTGCAAGCACCCTCCTCTTAGACATTATGGAGAAGTGGAGGGGCAGATCAAGGTCAGTTGGGGTTCATATTATGTATGTATATCACGCCTCCCAAGCGTCCCTCTTTGTGCGAAACAGTGCCAATTTTGCCACTCTCTCTCTCGCTGTCCCACTGAGCTGTACTCCATTTTTGGGGATAGAGGTGGGATATGGCACCACAATCCACCAGTCCCAATTTCATTGTCAGGTGTCTGGGAGAATGCATTCTGCACACACATAGAATTCTGCACGGTAGCGCTGCCAGTTTGAGTGACACTCAAGTTCTGCTCCTCCAGCTTCCTGATTCTCCAGGAGTAGAAGTTATGATATATGATCTATATAATGTAAATTTGCTGTCCCCTCAAAATAACACTCCAGCCATTTACACTGTTATACAGGCTGTACAGTCACTACTTTACATTGTAGCAGAGTGTCATTTCTTCAGTGTTGTCACATGAAAAGATATAATAAAATATTTACAAAAATGTAAGGCTGTATACAGAAAGACTCTTAGTCACAAAGCATAGGGTTTTCCCCTATAAATGTTATGAAAGCTGTATGAATTACTTATATGAGAACATCCATTTCCAATTGTTTTGTGTTTTATGTGTCTACACTATACTAAACATACATATTTTATGTGGGTCAAATGGCTAAACAATGATCCGGTTTGACAATAATAACAAACCAGTTTATGCAGGACTGGCTTAATATCCTGTTTAATTACTATTTTTCTATGCACGTTTAGCTATTGTATTAGATGATGAAATACATAATACATTGTTCTTAAAACACTTAGGAAATTTCTTAGGGCTCACCACCCTAAAATCTTGCCTCTAATACCCCTCCACCACCACCCGCAAGTGTTTTTGTGAGGTTCTGTTGATTTTTAATGTAACTGTACGAAGCTGTGATGGTCTGGATTTATTATTTTTAAATCTGAACTTAGATGGACCACAATCATTTACTTGTGAAGTGAAATCTTAACATAAAACCTTTTTCTTCTGTAGAATATAAGATGTATTAACCCAATAACTTGTCCACAACGTGTGGCTTTGATTACTTTACAATCGGTAAGGTGGAGCCAGCCTGAGGCCTGGGTGGTACTGACGTTGAATGTTTCTCGCACAATAGTACGATGTGATCTTCTGGAAAAACACAATGAGTCAGCCTCATTCATTTCCCACACTGTAATCTGCATAATCAACTGTACAATGTCCTTGGTTTAGTGAACTGTCAAATTAGTGAGGTGTAGTGATGATCAACATGTTCAGGGAGTGGGCATTGATATCTCTGGCCATTTGGCACACAGTTTATATTATTAGCAGAAACTTTATCAAACTTTATTCTGGTCTAACACAAAACCACAATACCTATAGTGAGTGAAAAAAGGAGTAATCTGTTTAATTCCAGCCACCATATTCAAGGGTGACCACCTTTTTAAAATGAAATCCAGGGATATTTTAATACTTTATTTAGGTCATTCCACCATTTGTATTTGGTGTAAATGAAATGTAACCATAATTTAGAACATAATCATAATTTTAAGCAGAAACTTGAAACTAAATAAATGTGGCGTAATAAAATAAACTTTCCAAAATGTTAGAGAACTGTGTTGATGGTGTAGTGCAGTATGTCACCACAAGATGGAGCTATTTAAATAATAGCAAAAATCCTGCTTTCTTCAAGTGGGACTCGCGTTTGGTGAGGCAGCACTGGAGCTGACTGCCAGTAAGTATATCACGTGTCAGACTCAGGAGATGTGTTCGGCTGAACACACATCTGCTACATGGCAAATGGCGGGAAAAGGGGCAAATGCACATTAGGGTTCTGCAGACCCCAAGTAAATTTAAAGGGAACATATGCATTAGAGGGCAAATGATGGCTGGAGTGTCCAGGTATGGCCATAGCTCCCCCTACAGAAGCCCCTGATGACAAAGCGGCACTGCATGTTGCACTTGTATACTTTTGCATTTTTAAGGTGTGTGATTTTGATTATTAGACAGTGAATGACTATTCATAATCAGTCTTATCACATATGTATAAGAGTAAAATAATATATTATGAGATAATGCACTTTTCACAATAACATTTGATTATTTAGTCAATTTGTTTTTTCTTTTAATTTCACTAATTAAGTAACATTATTATAATGTATTTAATTATCAATATATATGATTTATGTCACTGACAAAAGTATCATTTATTGCACACTGATTTGTATAGTTTATGATTACTAACCTATAGCAAATAAAGAAAATATTTTTCACATGAGATGGCAATTAGAGGAAATACAATTATGCACCATTAGAGTTTTTGTATTATGCTCTTTTCGCACTTTATTTTATTGCATAATGTCCCCTTGGTTAGGAGTGAGTGCGGCCCTCGCACGTATACAATTCTGATGAAGTGGCCCACTGCAAAAAAAAACTTGGACACCCCTGTTGTAATGGATACTGGTTACTGTGTTGCCCTGTTCACTCCATAGTGAGTAATTGGTGTGTCAACGCTTTATTGCTATAGTGCACACAGGCGACTTTATATATGCAATTTTAGTACCTTCACATGCTCGGATTTGTTTCTAGGAGATTTTCTTGTCCAATATTTGAGTGCTGTATGTGTTTTTATACTTTTGTAAAATAAAGATATATATTTTATACTAGAAGGGCTTGTTTTGAACTCTCTTTTTTTCTAAGTGTATAACTTGTATACTTTTGCAGAGTTCGGACATATGTATACAGCTGGCGGCCACATACCACAGGACCCCATATGTTGCTGGAACAGTAGTAAGGGTTAGTACGCGGTAGCCACTGGGCATTTGCATGGAGTGCCAGATGTCCTGACCTTTGATTTTTTTTTTTTTATTTACCAGGAATCTCATGTAAAGGACAGTGTAAGCAGTTATTATTGTTTTATATAGCACCATCATATTCCACAGTGCTGTACAATGGGTAAAGAGGACATAACAAGTAGTATATAACATAAATATTCAACTTACAGCTGGATAGTTCTTATCTGCCATCAAATTGTATGTTTCTCTCCAGATTGAGATGAAAGTTTCAGTGTAAGCATCAGTACTTGTTATGCTATTGGAATTGAATGCCCAAACCTAATGTTTAGGTTTCTTTCATGGACGGAAATAGTAGACCATTATCACGCTCCGTATCACTCACCTGACAGTGTCATCACACTCACCTGAAGTTCAAAGAAGCCATACAGAATGTTACCTGCAGGTAGCTAAATAGTGGCAGACGTACAGCCCATATAAATCTTGCCCTTTAAACAAAATGACCACAAACATGAGTTAATTTAATATCAGAGGAGGAAAAGACACCTACGAGGAGGTGGTTAGTGCCCCATTTAACAGTTTGTCCTTTTAATAGACAAAGTGTTGTTTTCTTATTAGGGTTGAATTTGAGTAATAGTATTGTGAGTTAAATATTTATTGGTGTTTATAGTTATTTTTATGAGTTATTATTCCGTTGTACATAATCAGACCTAGGGCATCCACATTTCTTGTGGACTCCAACAGGCTACCGTAGGGTCCCACCTGCATAATCGGATAACAAACCTGTTTCCTGTTCACTGAGTGATCAAAGGGGGGAACAAAGTATCTTCCTATTCAAAGGTAAATAAACAAATAAAAATCGTATTGTCCTGATTGCATTTAAATTAGGGTTGCAGCCTATAATCAGGGTTAAGATATGTTCAATGTCCCCTTACATTGACAAGAAAAAGTAAGTGAACCCTTTGGATTTACCTGGTTTTCTGCATTAATTCATAAAAGTTCATGAAATGTGATCTGATCTACATCTAAGACACAAGTATAGACAAACACAATATGCTTAAGCTAATAACACAAAAACAATGATAATCTTTCATGTCTTTATTGAACACACCCATTAAACATTCACAGTGCTGGTGGAAAAAGTAAGTGAACCCTTGGATTTAATTAACTAATCGAACCTCCTTTGGCAGCAATAACCTCAAACAATCACCTCCAGTAACTGCAGATGAGGCCTGTACAACTTTCAGGAGGAATTTTAGATTCCTTACAAAATTGCTTAAGCTCAGCCATATTCCTATGATGCCTGAATTGAATGGCTCTCTTGAGGTCATTCCACAGCATCTCTAATGGGTTAAGGTCTCTGACTGGGCCACTTCAAAAGGCAGATTTTCCTTTTCAGAAACCATTCTGTAGTAGATTTACTTTAATGCAGCTGGACAATGACCCTAAACATCAAACAACTTTGACTGAGGGGGGCATGGCAGGAGGCCCACTGGCAGGGCTGATGGCAGGAACAATTCAGGATCTGGTAGACAGGAAGCCAGGAAGCCAGGAACAATTCAGGATCAGTACAGGGCCAGAGCAAAACGGTCCTATAACTTCAATGCAATGGCTCTGACTGAAGGGCTAGGCAGGTTTATAAAGGCAAGCTTAATCCGGTTAACAAGGTTCAGCTGCTTGTAATAAGCCTGGGTGCTCCAGAGTGAGAAGGGTGGCCACTAGTGGTTGAAAAGCAACGTGAGTGTTGATAAATAGTGTATACTCCAGGCTGAGTAGGGTGGAACCTGACAATAGCTCTAAAACACACCTCAAACCCTGTTTCATTGATTGGACTCTGGGTTTGCTAACGCCTGACTCAAATTATCTTTTGTTGAAGTGATTAGCCTAGGGGTTCACTTCCTTTTTCCAACACACACTGTGCATGTTTGAATGATGTAATCAATATGAACAAGTATACAATAATTTATTCATTATTGGTTAAAATAGATTGTGTTTATTAAATATTGTAATTTAGATGAAGATTTTAGGACAAATTTATACTATTCTTTGTGCGTGTGTGTGAGAGACTTTGAACATGTCATGGTTGTTGGTGCCACGTGGGCTTCTCAGAGTTTTTCAGAAACTGCTGATTTACTGGGATTTTCACGCACAACCATCTCTATGGTTTACAGAGAATGGTCCGAAAAAGAGAAAATATCCAGTAAGCCAGGTGCAATAGAGCACATATGGACCAAAATCTCTGAGGAATGTTTCCAGCACATTGTAGAAATATGCCACGAAGAATGAATGCAGTTCTGAAGGCAAAAGAGGGTTCAACCCGGTACTAGCAAGGTGTACCTAATAAAGTGGCCAGTGAGTGTATATATTAGATGTGTTACTTGTTGCAATATTTGGTATTACAACACTTTGCCTGCAAAACATCATCAATTCTTCCAATATGCCTCTACAGCCTGTAACTTGATATATCCTGGGCTCACTCAACTATCTCTCATGCTACACCATGAAACTGCAAACATTCTATTTCTTTTTTGTCCCCTATGGATGCCTGGTGATTAGAACACCTGAACACTAATGACTGAACAGGTTTCATGAACAGGTTTCATTCCAACCCACTCAATGTCTGTTCCAGACTTCACTACATTTTCCACCAATCACATCTTATCCGAAGCTCCTTCATCGCGTGGTCTGATTACGCACCCATCTTTCTCACATTTAATACCCCATCAACATCAACTCCAGCAAACTATTGAAGACTAAATGAGACAATACTGGAGCATCCTCTGGCCAATGCTAACTGGAAGCTTTATTTAAGGTAACATGGGTGTTTGTGTGCTGGTTTTTCAAAATATTGTTGGCTTGACTCGTAAGTAATAGTAACCAGAAACATGAGTTATGGGTCTCTTGAACATTGTGTTTTCAAGGAAAAGATCACCTACTCATCAGCTGTGAGCTTAAGGTATTTTTTAAATCTGGATTTAGGTTTTAGATTATCCACATACTGTAGAAGAAGAATATAGACATAAAATAAAAATAAACTTTTTCAAAATATTTATTAAGAACTTATGAATAAATCATACAATTTAACCAGTTCACCATACAAAACAGGTATGTACATGAAAACATAACAAAAAAATTCATATTTTGTGTTAAAGGCCTCTTTTGAAATATATTTTGAATTATAATCTCAGTAAAAATAGGGCCACATGTGAAAGGAGAAACCGTTAAGCAAAATCATATATGTATTGGTATTGGTATATGTATTGGTATCCATCTGATTGTTTAAAATTTTGTTTGAGAGTTGTTTTTTATAACTTGTCTTTATGTAACCAGTGCTTTTTTTTTTACATAACTAAAGATCACTTTTGTTTGAAATATTGGACTCTAAATTTGAACATTTTATACAAAACATCAGCAAGACACAGGTTTCAGAATTAACAAGACCTTATTTAGCTGACCCTGAAATATTATATTAATATATCTGATTTCAATCATGCATTTGGAAGACCTGCTATCCCCAAAAAATATAGATTAAAAAAAACACAATATCACAAAACACAATTATACACAAACTGTATGTACATTTACATTGTATTACTATTTTTTGGAATTTGTAAGTGTTCCTTGTTTACCTTTTTGTAAGAATGGCAGTGTAGAAAAAGTAATCAAAAAGCACACAAGCACATACACTCACAAATACAAACAGAGCATATAAAACTACAGATTCAGAACGAAATATCCTTTACCGACTTTACAGCATGTCAGAAATGACTCTAACCAAATTTCTGAGCATCCTTCACAGGTTTGGACTAGCGACAATATTTGATCAACTTGGTTTTCAAAATAAAAAAAGAAATTGGCATGTATTCGCCAGAAAACTTATCAGCCAGACACTTAGTCAGTAGAAAGCCTTATAAAGACTCTCAATTCTGTACAAGGAACTCTGTATACCAAGGTTTCATTATATAATAATCAGCTGGTTTAAGGTTGTTACAATGCCGGCCCCATGGTTTAAACAATTATTCTTGTGAGGAAAGTGCGATTATTTCCTAACAAAACACTTTCTAGTCTTTGTGTTGGAGCTGCAAAGTGCCAAACATATACCAAACAGACTCTCTGTAACTTTTGTTGAATGTAAAGGTGCCTTCTCTACAAAGTAATTTCTAAAATGTATTTTTTTTAGAGGAAGTGATTTGATGAGTAGAAAAGTGCTTCTGGAAGTTATGGAATAGTTGCCACTGATGAAAAGGAGGCCCGTGAAAATGTATATTCTGTTGTTTGCACCCACACACTGGGTCTAAATTTCATAGCCAGTATGAACAAAAAACTATATTTTCTCCAAAGTTATACAATAGTGAGAAAACGAATTATTATTAGATCACATCATTTGATAAGTAAAATTGGACTGACACTGGCTGAATGAAAACGTTTGCCTCCAAACTCTACTACTTTTTTTTAGGAAAACGTTCTTACCATTTGATAACTCTAGAAATTAAAAAGATGTCTCATCTATGAAATCACAATACCATATCAATACCATAAACTCAGACTCGTGAACCTGTGTAATGACAGTCATACCTGAAAAATTACGCACAGGCCAAACACATGAAGACTTCTAGTTCTCTGGGAACACAAAACAAACTAGCTGATTAACCCACTGTAGAATCTGTGAGTGTCTAGAGCTTACTAAGTGCAATTTTGTTCCTGGCACATTGGCTGCCAAGCTCAGCTTTACAAAACACATAAAAGGAAAAATACAAGGACTCGCCACCATCAAAGGTACATAGGTCTGGAGCACCATAATCATTACACTCAGCTTCACATAAGTAGCCAGTAAAGGCTTGAGCTGCAGATCTTCAAGAGTCTTGATCTTCAAGTTCCTTTTCAATTCAGAGTAAAATGGTGCATGCATTCAGACTTGCAAACTCTTCAGATGCTGAGTGGTACAGAATTATATTAACTTAGCAATTCATTACCATGTTATTTACGATAAACTAATTTCAGCTATGTTTATATTGATTTAATGGATGGGATGTGAGACGGCACAGAACGGTATGAGGGAGAATTTTTCCCTACTATATGTTGCTGCATATTACCATGATCTCCCACTTCTAACCCCAGTCCCTAGCTGTACAATGGGCTCCTCCTTATCCTCTGATTCTGTCTTTACTGCAAATAATTTAATGGATGGTTTAGCTTTTTGTGTGTTCAATGTACACTTTATCATTAAGTCAAGTTCCATGCCCCTTCTTCTAATGTTATAGCCTCAACTTTCACACTGCTCAAAATGTTTCCCAACTTGTTTGTCCATCCATGATCCAATACATCATTTATATCTGTATCAACTCTTACATTCATCCAATCTCTACCCCTTACTCACCACCCATTCTATCTTTCTTGTTCCAATGACTTTTAATCTAAATATAACAATAAATCATTATGTGTGTGTACGTGTGTATATCTATATATAAAATACACAAATATATACGCACATACACACAAATTTTTATGCAGTGCTTGTAGCAGGTTGGAGTCCCAAGCTACGTATCTTGATGGTGGCGCTATATGGCAGTTTGAAGCATTTTAAAGTACATATGAGGAAAGCTTCACTCGCCCTCTTCTTTGATACGCTGTTGCTTGTTCCTGCGGTTGTCCATGTCAAAACCAAAGTCATTCCACTCATCTCGGGGAGGAAAGGAGATGGTTTGACGTAGTGTGAAGCGTACAGCATCGATTACTCTCTCCCCACGGGATTCATTGGAGCCCACACTTACGGTGGAAGCGCTACTGGTGGTCCGGAGCAAATGAGGGGGTGATGAGAAATCATGTATTTGTCGGTGCTCCATAAGACCCTTCCAGATAGCATGGCGGTATTGCTCTGGGATTTTCAGGCTGGCCAAGTCCTAAACATAAAAAACACATAAGAAGAATTTAGAAATGGGTACCTGCAATTTTAAGAATATATCTGCCCGTAATAAGACACATTGTTATATATATATATATATATATATATATATATATATAATGTAAAAGCATTGACATACTTTTAACAAGCTCTTCACACAGACAAAAATCAAGCTTGTTAAGGGCAGAAAAGCAAGCATGTATTGCACTGATAAAGATAAGATGTTATTTTGAAAATAACCAAAGTATATATTAACTAGTATAATTCAAACAAAGTCATCTGCATAAATTTGAGAAAAAAGCAAAATAAAAAACAAACGTATGGAAGGTTTATAACATATCATTTGTTAGAAGACTGTTAACTTCTATATCTCTTCTCCTATTAATCTTATGAGTAATACAGTGTAAAATATATCGTAACCATTTTTTTATATTATATCCAAAGGGTAAGTATCATTATTCAATGCAGAGGAAGTCATTAGTAAGAAGTGTAGGAAAAACTCACCTCCAAAGAGTAATGTTCAATCTGATAGATTGTGGTCAAACCCTGGGTAGTGAAATAATCCAGACAGGATGAACATCCCAATCTCGCTAAAAAACTAGAGAAGAAGAGCACGTTATAGGTTTTATGTGCATTAACATGTTTTATAATACAAATACAACACGATTTCTCACGCACACATACAACAGAATTACCCTGTAGGCAAAGTTGTTATAGGGTGGGACTTACAAAGGTTAAGGAAAATCAAGCTGCACCTGGGAGTGGAAGCAGACTGTTCTTCTATAGAACAAGTAAGTCATCAAGCAAATTGTGCTTTCCATGTAGAGTGGACTATTAGTCATGAACCAACTTTCTGAAGCCTTTCTGCAGAGTGGGGAGAGATGCTAAATGAAGTTTCTTCCCCTGACTATAACACCTCTACGGTTTAAAACAATGAGGTCTGGCTTCTCTGTGAACCATAAAATGATATGAAATAATGTGACTCTAACTACATGCTCTATGACTGGGATGTAGCCACATCTTTTTGACGCATGGGTATCTAGCTCTAGTTTGGTACAATTTTCTAAAGCTCATTGATTTGCGAGAGTGTATGGAACCGTGAGATTATTTCATTAGGTCTTTAAGACAAATGATGTGATTCATATTAAGGAGACTATTTTCCTGCTTGATGGAGCGTAATGAAAGATAACTGGCAGGATGCTGTTTCACATGAAAAAAGTGAAAATGTAAAAAAAACCAAAAAACACTCAAGACAATTATCCTTTAGTGCGAGAAAGAGTAAAGGTTCTATAAAAAGCAGTTCTGGTGCAAAGTGGTAAAAATGGTGCAGTTGCCAGGGAAACCAATGAAATGTTTCTGGATTCCACTTTTAACACTACACCAGAAACCGATCCTTTTATATGACCTATAAATGATATTTGCAGCTCAGAGACAAGGGGGGGGGGAAAGCACATGGAATAGATGTACACATAATCAGAAATTGCAGTTTAAGCAACACACCAATTTTGCCAAAAGTGGCGGAGTAAGTGTACAGTGGTTTTTTTTGCTTTTGCCCTTTCTCAGCAGACCAAACCCAAATTTTTGCCATGTTAACCCCTCGCATTTCCCAGATTAGATCAGAGGATCATGTTGTAGAGGTAAAGCCAGCGATGTTATCTCACCTCACGTCTTTCTTTTACTTGTCCGTACGCATGCACAAACTGATTAGGGGAGGGGGATGGATCCAAGCCCAGGTGACTGTAAGGGGGTGCAAAATACAGCCCCTTACTTTTCAATGTCAATGCAAAAAAATCTAGGTTTTTGGTAACTAGGAAATCTACAATATAAGATTCTACTTAAATGTACAAACTATGTTTATTAACCACATTTCATATCTATAAAATGTGATTTAGACTGGCCCTGAACTGCAAAGACTACATGTCTGAACCTGCCACTTTCAAATGTTTAATGTATATAGAACCTGTATCTGTTAAATGTAACACAATGTGTAATTTCATTTCTTATGTAAAAACCTCTTCTTTACACTTCACTCCCGTGAACTGAACCTCACATTCTGGGAACAATTATTTTAACGCATGGAAAAATACCCTTTATCCAATAAAAAGATGATTACATATCCATTTATGTAATTTTTATGGTTATTTTCAGGTGTGTTTCTATGAAATTCTTTGGATTAATATAAAGAAAAAGGAATTCTGATTTTTTTTAAGTAAAAAGTAGTGCTATTGCCATAGCAAATTGTTCCACCTTCAGTACACTGCATCAGAATTCCTCTTTATACATAATAACCTGTATTTTTACATACATATTAGGACTACTCATTAGGACAGTAGTGTCGAATTCGGTAGTTTTCAGGATAAAAAAATGCCAGGGGGTTTGATTGGCAATCATCCACAATGCATTTGAAAACAGTGATATGGGACGCCAGGAAGGGCATCATAAAAAGCATGTTAAGGGTTTTTTTTTAAATATATTTATTAATTGCAGGCTGACTAAAATGTGAAGAGTTACATCATTGGAACCAGTATCTATGAAGCTTAATTTCATGCAGATTTTTGTTTATAAAGCACTTATCATTCTCCTATACTATTAATAATAAGAGTTTATATTTAATAAAAAAAAACTATTTTCAAGGTTAACTTTTCATGGAAACTTTGGTTACTTTTACATTACCCAAAGAATTCTAATGATTCTAAGAAATCTCTTAATTAGGAACGTTCTTCCTGACTATGGCGTGTTCGGATTCAGTGCAGTGCATGTGATGGGGCGTAATGGATTTAATTTGTACTGATGTTTTAAAGGAGATCATGAGGGCTTTTTGGTTCCTTACCTGGAGATACTGCAGTCTGAGGGATATGGTGGAGGTGGTGTGCAGTGTGAGGTGGACGGCATGGATAAAGACTGGGGCAACGTCTGAGAGGGACTCAGTCCATTGATGTCCCCGGCCATTTGCATGTGGGTGCTCATCATGGGAACTAAAAAGACAGAAATACAGACATGTAACCCCTAATCACAAACTGCTGATGCATTTTACACAGTGCTGCTCACCAGACACAATAAATGTGTTTCTTAAGTAATATTTAAAATTTCTGAATGTCTACCTTTTCTGCTTATTGGAAAATTCTAGGAAGCGATACGAAGGTAACGGAGTAAAGACAGAAAGTGTTAACACTTGAAATGTATTTTGAGAAAATTCCTAGGTTGAGATGTCAGGTGCACATTCAATCCTTTGGAATCCATCTGCTCCATTTTTAGCTATTTACTGTAAACAAACCTAGGATGTTGACATTAATTATCCTGAAATCTGATGTTCCATTTGGCATTTTGATTTAGAGGACAGGCAGTGAGAGTATGTTAGCAGATAAATAGGGTATTTTATGTATATTTGATTTGCTTTTATGATGGTGGACATATGATTTTTAAAACAGGTGGCTTTTCACTGCAAAAACGCTCTGTTATTTAACTTTAAGGCTGGGTGGTAGCATACTTACTGTTAGCCCCCATGCCATCTGACATGTTGTTTGGGGTAAGCGAGTTCCTCTGTGGATTCATCAGTTGGCTGACAGAAGGAAGCTTGTTCATGCTGTTCATTTTGTTGAGAGGTGGGGAGGGGGACCCAAATGAAGGCTGCACTTGTAATGAAGACCTGAAAAAGAAAAAAAATAAGGATATTGATGTTAGTCTGTCACCTTCCTACCAGTCACTGCTTTTACTCAAGTGGCCCAAAACATCTTCAGGTGCCATCACCCTCTCAAAATAAACTTTGTACGGCTAAAAAAGCTTTACTTCATATGAGATAAGTTAGAATGCTGGCTGGGGAACTGCTTGATTAGCCTTCAATGCTTCTTTCCATCTGACCTTTTTCTCTTGTGGTTTTTCCTCCTCATCGCAGAGGTGATAAAGTGAGATATGAAATGTCATCTCATTCTGTCAGGCCTAATGTTCACAGGAGAAACTGTTCAGGGATGGCTCTAAATAATCTATGTTAACCTCTATGAACACCCATATCAAGAAAGATGGACTATCTATAAACATGCAAAAAAATAATTTCCATTCTGCTCCAAGGGAAAGATCTTGTATGGTTCTGACTCCATCTTTTCTCCACCATTGCAGTATCAATAGTCACATCTTTTGGGCAGGTATGCAAAGAGATAAGGTCACACCACCCTCTAGGTATAAGGCAGCCAGCCAAGTGAAGGATATGATGAGCCTAAACCCCCCCAGGCTTGCTTAGCCTAATGTCTGTAGGACCCACAGATAAAATTACACACCTCACATTCCTGACTCCAGTCACCTCTTATTATGTCAAATCATTCAAACAACCCGCTGGGCAATAGTGTTCATTTCATTACTTGTAAACTGTGAATATCTTGCAGGGAACGGCAATAATTTAATAAATGATGGAAAGTTGACAAGATTTGTTACAGGAGAAAGTCTATTTGCTGTGGTGTGTAGTCACCTGACTGAAAGTGAAGCTTTTCAAGACAAAACTGGAACAATTCTGGGAAAATCAATATATCTAAATATCTATTTAATTGATTGAGGTAGTGTTTTTTGTTTGATTAGGGATTTGAATCAGGGAAAGTATGGGTATTAAGGATACTAATGGAACAAAACAACAGAAAAAAACAACATCCAAGATAAACCAGTATAAGTATTTATTGGCAATTAAGAACATGAAGCCACTCGCAAAGGCATTTCAAGATGATGCCAAGGGAAAACCCAAAGTTATTTCTCAGAACAAAATGAACACATTTATTTATCCTTTTATAAGATCACATTTTTTTTTCATCAGACTGTCATTGGACTTAACTATACAATCATACAAAAAGTGGAGAGGGTTATGTCATGGGATCTTACTATTATGTTTTTGGGTGTATTGTTTTAGGTTAGGGATATTGATAACAACAGTCCACAAAATGGCATTATATCACAACAATACATTATTTAAATGAATAATGTAATGAATCGTAATGGAACCAAATCATTGTGCATACAACATGCCTTGCCATGAGTAGAACATATAGGAAGATGAGCTTTGCATAGACACCATTTGTTCACTTATTTAACCTGAGCCTTGTCCATCACTTGGTTTTTGTGCGAAAGAAGTAGATGAGCAAATAGAATAATGCATCTTGTCTCTGGGAATCCCTACCTTAATACAGGTAGGTCAAACACAATTGCTGAACTACATAAATACAGGTAGATCAAACACAATTACTGAGCTATCTACTAAATCACCTTTACACAGGCAGGGCTACCACCTTACTATATGTGGTCTGTTAGTGCTAGGAGATCATAAATTAAAAGCGATATACGCACACAATTGTCAAGGAGACTGAAATGTGTGAAATGGGGATAAGGGTCCCAAAGATCAATGTAACATTGCAATAAGAAAAAGCAGTACACTTAATAAAATATATTTCCATATACATCCGGCCAGCAGGCAACCAATTCATTTTTTGAATAAATTCTCACACTCACATGACCAGCATTTTAAGCATTAAACAACTGCAAATATATACAAGTCTGAAAAAAATATCAGCAAAGTTTACCAGCCGGGGTAAAAGGTAACAGTGTTTCTTTAATCACCACTGGCTAGTGGGCTGGATTAAATTCCCAACCCATTTTAATATTACATATTCATACACACACACATATATATATATATATATATATATATATATATGTTATATATACATTCACACACACACACATACATATATATGTACGCTCATATATTTCTGTTTTCCCCAATGACTGCTGTTTTCAATACGCACATGAAAATAAAAAAGAATTATTTTTATTCGAGACCTGCTCAAAAACAGTGTGTCACTGACACAAAAACAGACTATACTGCAAACGGCTCTGTCAAACGGCCATATCAGTGCTTAATTCCCATCAGGAAATGCAACTTTTAAAAGGAGACCCCACGTTTACTCTAAACCAGTCATGTCGTCATTAAAATGTAGTTCCAGATTTTTGATTTCCTGCTGCATGAGAATCAGCCCAAAGACATTGACATCCTTGGCATTCAGGGTTACAAAGGAATGTTAAACCCCTATGGCCTGATGGTTCTGACTTCATCAACAGTGATTTCAAAATGTGAAAATGTCCTTGAGAAACAATCTGAAACTACATTTTCAGAACATATTAAGTGCAAGATTTAATATTAACTGTACAATACAAACAACCCTGCAGGATGCAAAGTATTTATGGCCTTGTTACATTTATCTACTAGACAGACTTAAGCTAGCACATTAGTAAACATTAGTCTATATCGGTCGATCTAATAGTATTGTATATCATGTGGGATGAAAAGGCACATGTATCCTTAACTTTATTTCTGTATCTTTTGAGTCTGAGCTGAACACAGAGAGGCAGTCCTAATACAGTTTAATACAGTTCATGGATACACTGCATGGTTAGGGAATGTGGAATGTTTTAGGAAGGTATCTTTGTCTTTCAGAAGATCTCCCTTGGGTTCCATGAGTTCATTCCGGAAGCAGGCCGTTAGGAGACTGTAAAGAAGAAAGCAAAGAAGAAAAGAACAAGAGATGAAGACCATGAAGAGTTGCAGATGCAGTGACACCTCTGTGATCAAAGTGTGACTTTACGGATGGATAAAATTCCCAAAAACATTTCTAGTCTGTAGTCAACTGTTCCAAAAGCGGCACTTCACTGAGGTTATTGCCAGCGCTAAGGTGTGAAGAGTGTGTAGCCGCTGACCTGGTTGAAACATCTCTAAGCTTGCCCTGTATCCTGAAAGAACTGGCACACACTGAACAAACAATCATACAATATTGCCTTTCTGGGAAGTTGGACGTGAGGGAGCAAGTGTACGATGTGGATCTAAAAACAAAGACTTACAATGTTGGGATTACAACACGTGCCAGCTCTGTAATTTCCTGAAATCCAAGCCAATTCAAGGAGTGCAGGACGAGCGACAAGCTTAAGGTAGAATGAAACATAATGCTTCCTCTGCCTTCCCATCTTGATTTGTCTCCAGTAACAAAAACATCTTAATGCTTAGAGTTTAGATTATGAGCAAGCCAAGCATAACATAATACAAAGCTGCCATTCAGCTAGGAAAGATGGAGCACTCTACCTAAACATATGACTCGGGTGGTAAGTCTTTTAACCGAGAGCTCTCCTTTGGGCCTAGTCAGTGATGTTTACACCTCGTTGTCACAACCTGTCATTTCGGTAGACAGTGTCCTTTGACCAAAAGTCACAATTAATTCTATTCATCTCAAATACTATCTTTTATGATCTCTGGCGAATGGATTTTTATCTTTGCTAATTGCTAAAGGCAGCTCTTGCTTTAGGAATGCTGGATTATATCTGCTAGATCCCTGTACATGGCATAAATCCTCAGATGTACAACATACAGGTGGTCTCAGGCTCCCTGAAGTGTTGTAAAGTCAACAACTTTACGGTACGCTGAGTGATATAGGCTTTGCTATCTTTGTAGGTGAGCTGAAATTTGAGCAGCCACGCTGTGATCACAGAGGTGCTGGTGGTTAGTGAAAAAAACAGACAGACCATTAAAGGATAGCAGACATGCAAAATGGAAGACATGAAAGGCAAAGGCTAGGAAATAATAAACTCTTGACACCGTGATTGTCAGCGGCTCTTTAACCATGTGCGGTAAAATTACAACTCTTCCCCCATTCATGTTGATAAGCAACTCTTAAATTACTTCTTGGAAAATGCATTTTGTTGATTTGGTTTTCATTTTAACATCTTGGTTTCCCTGAACAAATGATACCATTGGGGATGGAAAAGGCTTCTTGTTCATGTATAGGAAACAGAGATTTTGGAATGGGCTGTGTAGCTTTACACCATTTCTAATTATATAGAGCCCGCAGTATAATTTCACCCAGTACATTTGTGTACAGTGTAGGCCTTTCATTCAACAGACATTGGAAGAATATGTTCTAAGACCATCTTTTGTGCTTTGAAATTACTTAAAAAAGGGGATTAATAAATTCAAACTGTAAGAATTGCTGGTGGTTCCTCACCAGATACAGAGGTTGTCTACATGTGTTGTCTGCCTATGGCCAGCATTCTAAAGCTAAATATTTTCATTTTAGCGCATATATTTCTTTAAGCTTGTGCTTCTTCTAAAACAATAATAATGTATCTTTTCATCAAAGTAACAAAACCAGGAGTAGTAACTTGGAACGTAGAATAAATTGTGTGATGTGAATCCAAGCAAAGTGAAGACTGAAGTTTAACCATGGTTATGCAAAATTATGTTGGCCTTAATCTACTACAACAATCAGAAACAGCATGGTGGAAAGAAAGTACAGTGCAGGAACCAGTAACAAGAAAACCATACAGAATATTTTGACATGCTCAGGGCAACACTATTTCAGTTGAGACATTGGCGATGGAATCCCAGTGATCACAATGTCAGTATGGGAGTTCCTATTAGTCCCAACAGTATACTAGAACATTGCCACTTGACTGGACGTGCGCTAAACCATAAACCATTTACAATTATCCAAAGAATGGTCTGTGGGTACTAAAAAGTTCAACGAGGTTAAACATATCTGGTGTAGTGTAAAAAAGGTATTTGGATGTAAAGTGGAAAAGACATTTATATGTGGGTTGCTTCACTTTGTTCCAGATATGTTTTAGTCATCAGAGGCATCTAGCAATGCAAGCTACCCCCAGTTCTGAAACAAACTGAGCGGCCTCTGGGAAAGCAGACACATGTTGCATATATAAAATAAAGCTAATACATACATTTTGTGTTTTATTGATAATTTACATTTTGCAGTGAAGACTATCTTATGCACTGCAATGGGTAAGGTTACAATAAATAGATCATTGGCTTAATTCCTCTTGTGTGGTGATACCCTAATTGATTAATGCAATATTACAATATACGGCTCCTTTGTCACCCTCTTTGTCACTGAAAAACCCACCAAACCATTGTGAACCCCCTGAAGTGTCCTCCAGATGGAACAGTGGCTGACATAGTACTCTGGTACCTTAGTCTCTAATAGTCTCTAAGAGATATTTAAAAATTTGTATTGAAGTAGTACCGTTCATTTAGGTAACTTTCATCTCTGACATCTTGTTCTACTGGAGAATGCTTTAGATTGTGTTCCATGTAGTTGTGACTGTTCTGCATTCTTTTTTGCCACTGCTGTATGGAGAAGGTGTCACTCCTCCCTGTATTTCTTGGACCAGTCATGTTGCTCTGTAGGCTTCTGTCCCTGAGCAATTTAATGTCATGTATTAAACGCTTTATAGCCATGTTTCTGAAAACTAATGCTATCTCAGGCTCCACTCACTTAAGGACCAGGTTTACCCTTAATTGTAAATAATTGTTGAAAGTTTTTAAACTATAAAACCATGATACAGTATCAATGGCACATTACTCCACATTGTACATTCACCTCCTGTTTCTAATCTATATGAATGTTACGTTGTAATATGTAGATATTGCAACATTTGGTGGAACAAGACGACTAGCAGTAGTGATTAAGCCAAAACACAAATACATCGGGTAAATCATCTAAAGCACAAGCTACATAGCAAGCATGCATAGAAGTGTCAACCAACACACCACAATATCAGTTATTGGCTTATATTGGTCTTTCTCTTGTGCTAAACATTCTTCATATACTTACTGTTTCTGGAGAAGGTGCTGTTGCTGCTGCCTATATGTCTCAATAGTGTGCTGGGGCAGGTACTGCATGAGCTCCAAAGACTCCTTGATTTTCAACAGAGTTTCATATATCTCACGTCCCTTTACCTACATAGAACAAAGTAAAAGGACTGTTGCATTCAAGCTGGAAAGCACTTTGTATTGTACGAAGTACCAATCAGTGTCTCAGAAGTAAATACTCATGAGTGATGTTAGTTTAAAATTGTACTAAAATTAATCTTATATAAGTGAGAAATAATGTTAGTGTTAAGAACTGCAAACCGCATAGGAATGGGATTGTAATGTATTGTATTGTGTGCTTCTGTTGCTGTACTGAACTTACAGGAAGGTACAACACCTCATCATCAGGCGACCTTCTCTTTTTAATAGAAGTCATCTGGATGCCATGCGTGGTTTGCCTGAATGCTAAAGACAGAAAAGGGAAATAAAGAAAAATGTAGAGATTTTCATCCAGTCATGGAATAAAATTAAACTGCATTAGAAAATTCTCTTTTCAGTATTCAGTATTTTCAAATTCATTTTTGTATGCGGATTCTTGATGTATCCATACCAAATAGATATAAAATATAAGGTGCTTTTTTACATTGTGAATAACCTTGACTGGGGCTCTCCATCTATCTTGCTATTTAATTCTACCACTGTCTATCCTATGTTCACTTACATTGCTTCATACCTTCCCCATTCTTGCTGCTGTCTGTCACTTGCTGCTTGCGAATACTGTCCTCATCTGCCTTTCTATCCCTCCCAGGACACGCACAGATACGAGCTTCAAAACATCTTCGGCCAAGCACCTGACCACTGTTTAAAAACAGAAAAAATAAAAAAAAACAATATAAATATAATAAAAAGGTTTGATAATATACATACTTATATACACACACATACACGTCCAATAGTCCTGTACTTAGCCTTTATTAATACAAGATAATCCACATGCCCGGGGACTCTTTAGCCAATTTACAAAAGTCCAAGAAATGAGTTCACGGGACTCCGAAGGGAAAAAAAATTCCAATCTTTATTACATCAACGTTTCGGGCTCTTACTTTATTATGATAACCTTGCAGATATATATATACGTAACCAAATGTACCTTAGTCAAGTACGAGCTATCTGTTTAGGGAAATGTCTGAAAGGACAGGATCAATCGGACTTTACATGTGTGGTATACAAGGAAACGTAAATTAAGGAAAATAAATAAAAAAATAAAAAAAACAACAAAAACTCACTCTCTTGTTTCCAGTGTGACAATGATCAGAATAGGCCGCCGGTTCATCCCTCCAACACAACTGCTATTGCACATAAAATTGTACAATATTGTTGTGAACTCGGTGCCAACCTTTGAAGAGAAAAGACAAACAATAGAATTAACTATAAGAAATTAAATTACAAGTGCAGTTAGCACAACGATACATAATACATGTTTACACTTTCTGGCAATCTACAATGTTAACTAGAAAAGAATAACGAAGATAAATCTTAATCTATATCTCTGCTTTTGACCACCACAATTGCAGCAGGAAAGAACACACACTTCAAACAGGACTACTGATAGTAGGCTGATTGGTGCACTCACTTGAGGAGGCTCATAGGGTACCAGTACACTCTGTCTACCAGTGATCGGATCTTCTACGTATTGTGAGTGGCTGTTTCCCTCTACTCTGATCAGGTGGCTAGGAGGTGCTATCTGACCTGTGAAAAAAAAACAAAAGTAACGTTTATGAACACTGACTCTTCATGACGGTAAACATCCAGTCAATTAAGGCTGCCCTCCATATGGTAGTGTTAGAACATAATCTGCTCCATCTTTGGACACAACAGAGGGCATCCAAGAATTGATCGGTATTGAAGTCGAATACTTTCACTCTTATTATTTCTGACCTTTATCCCTGAATCCAAAAACCTCCATGTGTATTAAAAAACCTTTTTTCCTAGTATTTTATAGATATTGATGTCAGACATTTGGATATGAGGCATGAGTGGGCCTAATGATTTGCTGTGCAGATGGTAAAACATATGGTTTTGCTCATCAGTGCTGGAAGATCCATTTTAATGAGGACAGTAGAGAACACAGCATTTCAGAACAAAATGTAAAAGAACACGTAGCCCTTGCATTGACAGGTTAGCATTCAAACGGCTCTAGTAAAATTATTTGTGCTTACCTTCATTGAATTCACGGCTGAGCTCATGGTTTGGGCATCGCTTTACCACCTCGGTCACATGTTCAGCCTTCTTGTACACCGGCATTGCCCGTATGACAGCAGCCTGTGGAGGGGGAGTCATCACTTTGATCTGGATCGGACATGTTTTGGCAATCTGGCAGTAAAGCTTCTTGAGATCTGTAGAATACTAAAGGAAACACAAAGTGTCTGAAATTAGCAATGAGTTCAATCATTCACGTTTGATTTATCAGTGCATTCTCATTGCAGTTTTTTTAGTCGTTGCCGACCATTGATAAAAACTAAAGCTGAACCCATTAGGTGCCAAGCCCTGTCCCAAAACATAAACAGTTGTGCAGCTGAAATATTTTTGAGAAAAACATTTGAATAAAAGGAAACTGTACCTATACCTGTGCAATAATTGTATGCACACAAGCCAAAACATCCTGGGAGCAGCCATTTTGTTACTTTAGCAAAACACAGCCTCAAAATATATCTATTTTTATGTTTTAACACTCCTGATAACATTTTTGTAGAATATATGCAAAAATATTTAAGATCCCCTAATGTAACATCCATCTGCAACCACTATCATAACAGGTCATGTGAAATCTGAGGAAAACAAGATGGCTGCCACTGTGTCTCGTTTTTGTGGAAAGACAAAACATTTTTTTGTGACAAAATAAATCCCACTGTTCTTTTTGGAACAGTATCATCAGATATCATCTCTCTTCTCATCCCTCATTTGTTTTAGCTCCTGTATGTGGACAATGTGCTTTTTCGATGTCTGCCCTTCTTTATAGATAATTGCAATACTAGTCCATAACTAGGTTGACCAATAAATGTATCGGTATTACCACTTATCTGCAAAACATACTTTGTTTTAATCTGCACAAAACTGTTGGCTTAGCTCTCTAAAAGTGTTAGCTGTGCTTCGGTCAACACTCAGACGCATGAGTACAGGAATTATAGCTGACATTTAAAGAGAATGTACAAGATCTCTCGGAATATGCTAGAAAAGGTTGTGCAATAAAGTATCTGTACCCTGAGGCCAGGGATTAGAACACAATACTTTCAAGTAGCCTGCGGATATAGCAAATGCTGCCAAAAGATAAATATATTTTCAAACAGGAGTTGCGAAACACTTATTATTTTGTTTCCATTTTACATGCATCATTGAATTAAAGGTGGGGGGGGGCTACATTAGGAATCCAGAATCCAGGAACTATAAAATCCAAATAAAAAAAAAAATAAACATAAATTTGGAACTGTGCTAGCCCTTGCTTTTAAAAGTACAAGAGGCTAATGTCTGTAACATCTACTATGCATGGATTTCCTTTGGATTTTTTTTAACGACAACTTTCATTCAATCAGAAAATTGCAGCAGAGTTACTATTTATTCATGTATATAGCACCATCGTATGCCACAGAGCTGTACAATGGGTAAAGTATTTCTTTATACATTCTTTACTATCTATCCACTCCTCTAGGTTTTAAATATGGAATTGCAAATGTATTTCTATTGTCAAGGATTCACGATGACAATAACTGCATATCTTGAAGCTTCATGAACCCAACAATGGGTTAAATCTATGTGTGCAACAAAAGGCCAATGTTAAATACCCTTCCACATTTCTCCAGAGCTACACCTGCCTTCTGTGAAGTCATCCAAATTCAAACAATTCACTGAATGCCATTACCAGCCCTCCTACCAACCTCCAAGTGTGTGTTAAAGAATAAGAACAAATAGTTTAAAACAATATAGCCTGGGGAAGTATATTTTGCAAGCGATATCCAGTATTACTGTTACTGCAATCCACTATCGTGTTACCGGCATGCAATCTCCATTCAGCACCTTTTTCAGGTTCACCAGCAATGTCATGTTTAAATAAGCAGTCTTCAGGTAGGCAGAGTTGGGTATTTTAATAACATGTTTTAAAAGAACATTCCAGTGGATATGACTCTCCTCTCACCACCTGCCTTGGTTGACATACTGTATTACATGCTCCTGGCATTTATGAATTGGGAATTTGTGTTAGGACGTGCGTGGGTGCCAGCTACCAACACCAGACACCTGCCTGCCTTCTCAACAGGCTCCGCTCAAGCCTTTGTCGTGAGGAGCCTGCCCCCTCTACAGTCGCCAGGTTAGACAAGGTGAAGAAATCCAGTCTTCACAAAGCCACCATGTTACCGGTGTATAGCCACATCAGGGATTCTTTACTTCAAGAAACATATCCCATTAGTAGCTCGCAATAATATGGATAATGTTCTGAAGTACGCAATGCATCATTTTTCAATATTTTGGAACCATTCTAGTGAAAGAAGAAGATTCTATACACTGTACCAATTTTATAGGAAAGCATGTTAAGAAGAACACAGTTTGGTGGGACATTATGGAAGAGGGATCTAGCTAAAATATAGCAATATAAATATTAAATCCTATAACATCATAGAAATTAAGTGCCTACTGAAACAAACATTTCATGGTGGATTATATTTTCTGGAAAACAAGACTCGCTGTTTAACTAGAAGTTACTTTGCCGTCTGTCTCTTAAAATCTCTTATGCGTTATATTCCAGTTTTACTGTTTGGCCTTTTCTTATCCGAAGGCATCAATTTGACTGGCAACATGTACTGTTATAAGACCTGTCAATAAGAATATGGTTTGTAAACATGCATCTTCTTTCTCTTTTTAAGGATTCAGAATATATAATCACTGCAATCCAAAGTGCTGAAACCTTACAGAAAGTTTATAACGTGTTTGGACACAGCGGATTTCATTTAAAAACTAGGTCTCAAGCCGTTCAGGTTTACCTTTCCGATGCAACATCTACACACAGATCAGCTAGCCGGGTTAATTAGCAACCTACAGGTTTACCAATCTCAGGAACAATACACATTACTAATGTGTGTCATGTTTATAGCCATAAATTGTCTAAATCTAATTTTATATCAGCGAACAGTCTAGACTAATACAGATACATGGAGATAAAGCCGAGTTGGAATTCTTTGAACAGTTGGCTTTGGTAAGCAAGTGCAGAAAGTTAGGCAGCATAGGCATGTCGAAAACCACAAGTGTGATCTGCCTAAGAATATATTTACTAAGCGATGTTTTTAAGAACCCTTTGGGATTGAAGGGTTAATCTTTTGATGGACTTGTGAATGGGTCCACATGGAGCAGAGTGTCAGTCTTTTTTTCCTGAAGATTTCCACTCCACCTTGTATGCCGCCTGCTGCCACCTGTCAGTCACAAGAGATTAATTACCTGGGCGGCCGGTGCTGGGAGCAGCACATTCCAACGTGACCGCACCCAGGAGGTGTTGACATCAGACAAGTGAGGTTCCCCTCCTAAATCTAAATGCCTGGAAGAGGGCAGACAGGCCCCACCCTGTAATATGTGTCCCACTATTGCTATGACCCCTTAGGGCAGAATATGAGAGCAGTATATAGCTGTATCTGTGAAACACAATCCTTTCTCAGCTGTAATTAAGGTGAGAAAAATAAAAATTAATAAAAAAAACACCCCAGGGACATTTGGAACTAATCAAGTGCTGACGTCTGCGCGGCCCACAGCTCATTCAAAGGGGTTCCATGTGAATCCGTGGTGCTGAGAGCTAGGCATAGTTTTAGCAATTGCTGGGATTCTGTTTAATGCAAACTCTGTTTACTTCTTGTTAGGGTTTAGGTTGTGGAAACATGCCCTTCTAAACAACTATCCTAAGAGCAAGGCTTTCCTCCCATTAACCATAAGGGTCTCACTATGTCCAACCAGAGTGGAACAATGGCTATATAATTGAATTGTTGGCACTCAGCAGGTAAAAAACACAAAAGATTGTTTCATCTTTACTGAAATATACAAGTGATAAAATTGTCCTGTTAGGCAATCAGTGCTTCGCTGTGTTGTACAGTAATATTTCTACTGTCTGATGTAAAGAACAGGACATTGTTGGTAGGTTGCATTCATAGTCATTCTTCATCCAGTACTTGATGCAGAAGACTCCAAGTGCCCTTACTGTTAAGTGTGCTGCTCACAAGATCCTGAGTGTGAGTTGGAAGGAGGGCTGGCGTGTGCCTATAATTGCAATACCTCCCGCCTGGCTCTCTGCCCCGGGGGCTCTCACTCTCGGGTTCTGGGCCACGTTCCAGCCACGCTGCCCCAGTACAAAACGAAAAAGGTAGGATAAGAAGAAAGACCTGACAGCCACCTCTAGTCAAACATAGTTCAGTTTACATAGAAATTACAAGGAAAAATAGGTTGGAGGGGAGGAGGGGGAGGTGAAAGGCATACCAGTATTTCTTCTCTGGCATGCATGCCTTCAGGCTATGCATAAGGACAGAGCTGAGGAAGAAAGGGAACGCTTTCAAAAGCAGACCATTCACTCCATTAAACAACAGGAATTTGTGTCTCCCAAGAAGCCAGAAAGCGTCCCACTTCTTGGTTAGAATACAAGGGGCTCTGCTTGTCACATCACTGGCAAAAGAGATAAATAAACAGAGACAGGGGAAATTGTACAGGAATAATCTCTTTGGAGACACTCATGTAGGACAGTAAAAATAATAAGGCAATGAAAGTATCACTCTATGGGACATCATGGCTGAATCCCACCCTGCACCTTGGAGTGTTGGTATCATGAGAAATCTTTACTTTTTTGAGTGCCTAGTTTTTCTTTTTACATTGTACTGCGCTCAAAAGCACTAAAACATAGCATCACTGTATATATAATTTAAATTGCAATACAAGCAATACTTAATTCAAACCTGATCTGTTCATTATCTAGTAATATGAAAAGCTGTGAGCTTTCACAGTTTTGTCTGCTGGTGGCTCTGCTGACAATAAATGACAAAGTTCTACAGAACTCTGTGTACTTACTTAAGGGGAACGACAAACCTGAAACTATAAAACACAACGTATGGGAATTGCATCTAATGTCCTAAAAGCATTATGTGCTCCCCCTAGTGGTGGGAACATTAGAATGACAGTCTGCATTTCATTTTAAGACACGTTTAAAAGGGGGTTCCCAAACCTTGCCTTCAAGTACTGTTTACAGATGGGATTTTAAGGATATTGTTGCCTAATCAAAATGAGTCAGCCATGTTGGCCGAATCATCTGTAGCCATCAATTATTAAAGCATCTGTCATTTCCTGCATCTCATTCTATAGTTCAGTGTACCCAATACACCTATGTAATATTTTTTACAGATTGACACAAGTAACGTTGGAAACCGTAGGTGTACACCACAGAAGTAGTGATCTCACCTTCCTGATCTCAGGATTTGCATGACTAACACTTCCCTTTACGTTATGTCCATGAAATCAGCTTTGCTATGGTGCAATCTCTGTACATTTAAATAAAATAAAATAGAAAAATAGCACAGACAAAAAAAAAATAATGCCCTTCTTGACATTTAAGACAAAGCCGATTTCATTGACAAAACTGACAGGAATCTAATGGGAGGCAGCCGTGAAAATCAAGAGATCAGCAAGTTACGACAAACAGCTGTTTTGTGGTAAACAAGGGTTCAACTTTTTACATGGAGATCTGAAAAAATGGCACCATGGTCATTGCAATGATGGCAATTGAAATTTTAAGTCAAATGTGTATATATCAATGTAATACTTTATTCAAAACAGCACATAATACAAAGCAAATGAACTGTGTGTTTACTTTCTACTTTAGACATCACTTCATTTTCTAGAAGTTCAAATATGTCCTTGTGACTTTGAAGTTTATTCACCTGCAAAAAAAGTTTGCATGAACAGGCCCTACATACTACATAGTTCAATCAGCAAGATGACAAGAAATCTCATAGATTTCAATATGCCCTATACAGGGCTATCCAACCAATTATTGGGCCAGAACAATAGTAATCGATGACATTGCATGCATTCCCCTTAAATTCAGGACCTCAACACCCTGGTCGTCTTTGTCTTATATGCTGCAAACCTTGGTGAGCAGTCTTACCGATGGATGACTATGGGGAGCAGTTGTTTTGTCTGGTGTCTGAACTTTGAAATGAGTCAGTGATGTCTAGATTAAAACATCGCTGTAAAATATTCACCTAGCATTCACTCACTAGGCTGCACGCTGTATCGGAGTGCAGGTTGTGTTTAATTACAGGTTTCTTAAAGAACATAGTCGTGGGAAAGGACGGTCCCAAAATACTCATCTTCATCATATCACCTTGGGAAAAAAACCCTGCATGCACTCCCATAGTGACTGAGGCTATTATTTCCAACCTCTTTAAAGCAAGACATCACTCACAAACCATCAAATAAAATAAGGTTATATGACTGATCTGTATGACAAGTAAAACAGCGATCCTTAGTTTTTTGGGTTTACTCCAGCACAAAAAAAAAAGGTGAGACGGGGAGACATTTTCCTGAGAAGTGAAGCACTGAAGGAAGTGAAGGTAGCAGAGGATGTGTGTTCCCACTACAGCACTTTAGTTCTTCAAATACCTTAATATTAGCCGTTTTAGGTTAAATTAATACCTCTTAAAGCGTATCATCTCCCTTCATGGTAGATACACACGCCTATGTGAGAAATCCCCATGGAATAATTCTGTGGAAATGACTTGCTTTGTTTCCAGGTGTACGTCACGTTATATAATTTATCACAGGTTAAAATCAATCCTAAAGTCAGTGTATTATCACTGCCAGTAAAGCAGATCATTAAAGTGAGCAATTTCCCTGTTTACTTCAAACATTTTTTTTCCCAACATAAGACTGGGCAGGTCTGATCAGGCAAGGCTTTGGAACGAGTTGTAGCGTCCCCATTTCTACATAATGCTGCAGGCCACCGAAGAAAGACAAGTCTCAACTGCGCTTTACGCAGTAATCAAGCTTCGTGGCGCCTCTGGTCTTGCCTTGTGCATATTTTACAAGCATCGTCATGTCTTCCAAAATCTCTCTCATCTGCAGTACACACAAAATGCTACTCTTCATTTTACACGCATACTTTTAAAATGCATACAAAACAAACACTTTTTTTTGCCTTCACATTGCTGAACAAATTACAAATGCAGATTTTGGTACCTTATAGTTCAGCACATTCCAACTTTTTTGTTTGCGACAAAGATGTGAACATTGCCCATGGGTACTTTAGATGGGGTCATAATGCGTGCTGTGTTTGTATGCACATGCAGCATGTTGAGTATAAATTACGTGGAACAAGAAGGTTTGGTGATGGCTGGGTAAAGATTTGTAGGTGTCAATGTTTTCTGCTGCTTTACTACACCATCTGTTTATAACTATGGTTCAGACACAGTACGCTGCGTCACTTATTTATTCTAGTTCCAGAGAAAGAGTAGCGAACAGAAAGCTTTCCAGGTGCTGTGGAGCTATATTTTCTCTTTAACTGGACATCATAAGAGTTGCAGACCCCAAAAAACTACTATTCATACAGTGAAGATCCCACCATAACAGAATTAAAGAGAAGCCTTACTACCTCCTTGTCAGAAGTAGGCCAAAAGGTTTTCCAAGTAAAGCTTTCTTTATTATTATTATTATTAATAATAATAATAATTATATGTTATAGAACACTCTCTTAAAAGGGCATGTGCCAACACTCCATGATCACATGTATTCATGATTCAGTGTGTTTGAGAATGTAAATTAATGTAATTTTTCCAGTTGTGAAAAAGCCCTTCTTTTCAATTGTACACATTATAAGGAATAAGATATGCAAACACTAAGTTAAGCGATAACGGTATAATGGATGTGATGTTCACAGCTCTTTGTTTGAGTTTGGTTTCAGCTGTATTTAGATAAAGTATAACAAGTAGCACTGTAGTATCAAGCCAAGGTTTCATATGCAGCTCACAGATGAAGGAGGAAGCCAAGAACTTATATGTCTGTGTGTTTAAAATAGGCCAAGGTGGCTTTGCTGGTAAGAGTCAACACAGTGGGGTGAATATGAAATAAAAGGGATGTGTGTAGAGTTCACATCTAATATTAAACAACATCTACACCTGTGGACGCTGGCTTAGAAAAGATGGTACGTTCTAGTGTCAGACAGCCACAGAAAGGTTGATAACTTTTACTAAAGAGTCAAACCTTTGCAAGGCTTTCAATTCACATTCAAGTTGAAGGCACATGAGAAGTTACATTTGTGGATTTAATCCTTCTAGCCTTTTAGGATTATTAGCATTTGAACACTTCCCTCACCTATACTGTGCGCCTTATACTCCTCCCTTGTTACGCTGCTTTGACTCTGTCTAGACAGCTATGGACCAAGTAGGTGGGCACGCTTTAAACGTGCGCTTGCCTAAGGCGAGAAAGGTTGGCGAGACAATGCAACTTATTAAGACTAAATATATTGCATGACATACCAACAAACACATTAGAAAACAATGGAAACAATATAACAGTAGTGATGATGATACATCACTCCGACCTACAATGTTTGCCATCCCTGCCTACTCTACTAGTGATTTCTCCAAGATCAACACACTTCATAAATGCTCACATTAGATTATTATGTGCCTTACAGAATAATAGCTTTATGTGCCATGTACAACACAAAATGCAATTATAAGCAACCACATGTACAATGCACATCTTAATAAAACACAAGATTGGTTTGTAGTTAAAAAAATGCATGGCTCGTATCTGATCAATGTCAACTACGTCAACTGAATATATCCAACCTTTTATTGAATGCTTTTTATGGTCATACGTTATACTAATATCTAATTTATATGGGGTGACCAACATACTGTATTCTGCATAGATAAGGTTGGGAACCTACCTATAGTATCTACTATAACCATTCATGAGATTTCAGAGATTGGGCCACTGAAAATAATGTCATTTTACTTTGGATCCAGAATTGCGCCATATCCACAACACATATATACAGTTTTTTGTTTCTACAGCAGAGCTTAGAAAATGAACCTCTCTCACCACTTTCATTTCAAAGGAAAAATCCCAGAAAACAAACATAACCGAACAAAGTTGCCAAACGTGTTGATTAATGGATTCCACATTCATTTCAAGACATAAATCAATATGCGCTGTATGTAGTTCTTTACTCTGTAGATTTTTCAACCTCAGACATGTTATGACAGGTATCAGGATGCAAACAAGTCTTGGCCCCATCTCATACAGAATGGGCTGGCCGCAGATGTTCTCCTGCAAGCTATGTCTTGTCTAAAAACATTCATCTCTCAAACAAATCATTTCTTCTCTTTTGCCAGCATGTTGAAGTGAGGAGTGGTTATTGTATAATGGATTTTTTTTTTATACATACCGGAAAAAATGGTGAGGGGAAAATTACAGAAGGTGAAAACTTGTTTTTAATTCAGAAACCATATGATACGATCAACCAGGCTTTGACACTATGCAATGTTTCCAACTAGAACACAATGTGCTATTTAAAGGGGAGCCCATTTAAAATGAAATCTTCAGTTCATGTAATGGACATCTTTCTGCCTTTGGTCAAAGTTTTTATAATTCTAGCAACCTATAGTATGTTATTGGATACCAAAAAAATAAAAATAGTATAGGAATATCCTCTCAAAACTCGTACATGGTTTATGTACATCTGTGTATTTTATGAACATCTGTCTAAAGCACAAATAAATTGAAAGATACAAAGGTGGAAGCCTCTTGCTTGGAGGAACATCTTTGGGAACATCTTCTCGGTACGTGGCAAATCTTTTAATTATTAGTTGGCCCCAGACACTCAAGCGAGAGAAAAAACAAAACAGGTGCTTCCGTTTTATGGCAAAGTTAAAAGGACAGAGGTAATGTTTTGACCACCTGTATGTGATCACCAAAAATCTGACATGAAAGAAACCAGCCACGATCAGTACATCCTTTCCCTCATAAAGAGAGTAAATTAAAAGCAGGTAAAACACAAGACAAATGCTAATTCCAGAGCTAGAGATGCCAGCAATTTGATACTCCACTTCTGTCAAGTTTACTAATCCAATCGCTTTTAACAAAATTTTTATGTGTTATGTCTGCAGTCTGTACTCGAGACTTGCGGCTTGTAAACCTGAATCTTCTGGTAATTTTGCTACAGGCCTTGGAATGTGCTTATTACACCTCTTCACACGGTGATTTCTGGGATTTTTTTTTTTATTTTATGCGCTGAAAACATTTTTAATCCGGCATTTTCTCTCATGAAATAGGGTGGGGTTTCTATCAAACACACATAAATTACATTTAATTAACATCCAGTTTACTTCATAATATAAGACCTTGTGGGTAGGAAACTTAGAATTATTTCTTCTTATTCATCAAAGAAAACTTCAAGGATCAATCAGAAGAAAAAAATCTATCACAAATTACTTATTTTTGAGAGAGAACTTTTCTATCTTATTGGAGGACTATTGAGCAATACATTATAGCTAAAAAAATCAAGGACTTTATACATCCAAGGATCCAGGAACAGATGTTCTGCTGGATGGGAACCGATCAATAGTTTTATGCATATTTTTAAGGCCAACAAAGTGTTTCTTTCTAAAGTAAGCGAGTACAAAACTATTAATTCCAAACTGCATTTTCTTATGCTCCTAAGTGTTTAGTTACTTATGAGCTCTTTTGGTTTAGAATTTATAAAAAGTGACAATGAGGTGAATAAACTATGCTGAATTTGCAAAATATATTATTTTTCTAAAAGGAACACTGTATTATTAAATGCTTACCAAAAGGACACCCGTAGAACCAGTTTATACCGGATCAACTTGAGAGGCGCTTATCGTTGCCAAAGGGAACCACCTTCCCTTAAATCAAAAACGCTCATGACATATATATATGTTTAAGAAAATATGAAACTTGGTGACATCTACAGTTTAATTGGGATATGGACAATACCTTATTTATATGGACATATTTAATTGTTAAAAAACATGAAAATAAGTTAAGAAAGGTAAAAAGGCACTACATTTTCCAAATATTAATTTCACAGTTTTTCATGAGGAAAACGAATCACAAAGATAAAAAGTATTTTTGATGTCTACTTGTGTCATTAGTCCACTCAATGCACCAGTCACAAGCTAGTGACCATTCTTAGGTTTCGTTTAAAAAGCACAAATCTATTTGCCCTGCTGCACTGGCATCAAATATGGAGAAATAACATCAAGACTTCGATCGATAGAGATAGAGTCAAACTGGATATTTTTAGGATAATGTTATGCTAAAAATTCATTTTTAAAAAAAGGTTTAGTGGATACGACCTAATCATTAAAGCCATTACAAATCCATTCATGCTCACAAGACAATATGGGCTGCGCACACTGGTAAAAAACATTTGTGGCTACAGCAGGTTTATTTTGCCCCATCACCTTAAAAATCTTATGTTTCTATGTTACCTACCCAAAGCACTACCAGTGTAACATGGTCATAAGTAGAATTTGTTATATACAATGCCATTCTTGAGCATACAACCAATAGGAACATCAAGTTGTATGTTTTCTCATTAGTTTGCCGTCACAGAGATTAGAAAGATGTGTATATGCTCCTACGTGTTACTGTGTACTTATAATGGTATGTATTTATTCCGATGGAGAAACATTTTCTTAAAATTATTCCGTGCAGATGAGTTTTAAGTCTTTCTTAGTTGCTTACAAACACAGGACCAGTGCAGTGAATGTACTAACAGCAGCTTCACACTCCCCACTTGCAACTGGAGTTCACATGGATCAAATCTCAACTGGGCTAGTTTAGTGGTCACGGCATGATCTACTGTTATTATTTCATTTTTGCTTCTGTCATGCAGAACAGGTTCTTCAACTTACATATGATTATAGGACATGTTTTAAGATAAATAGAAAGTTTAACCTCTCTACTCTGGGTGGATTACTTTAGCTGGTGAACGTAGAACAATCCAAGGTGTAGCAATTCAGAGATGTCTCATCTTTGTCTTCCAGATGGGAGGAGAGGGTGCGATTGCGGTACATGGGAATCCACACTGTGTCACTATCTCACAATACGTCGGGTGACATAAATAATTAATCACTGTTTACATCCTAATTTCACCCAGTAGTCTGAGGTAATGACATACTGCCTAGTCTTCAGAGGATCTTAACTCTATTTGCTAATTATGTATTTATCGTTTCAAAGAATATCATTTTCTTTCCCTTAAGTAGGCACATTTTGGTTTGTAATCTGAAAGTGGCTACTTCTGCAGATTTCATTGAAGGCTAAGAGTACACGATGATATGCAATAACCTATGGTATTTTACAAAAAAAAAGAAATGCTGAAACTCAGTTTTGAAACTCGAAATTGCCTTTGGCGGACATTTATTTTTTGGCGGACATTATACAATGGGAAGAGTCCTTGCAAATTTGCTAAATTGCTGATATAGAAACATACAAGACTAACAAATACAGTTCCTTTAACAAGGGAAAAGCTGAAAACATTAAAATATTTACAAAAAGGTTCAGAAGGGGGTAATAGTATTGATAGTAGCCCATAGCTTTAACATAAAATCTTACTGTGCCAACATCATACAAAGATCAAAGCATGAAATTTGTTAAGACAACAGCTTGCATAATAATTTTGCTCTTAAGCTTATATAGTTATTGACCCTGCTCGTGTACCCAGCTAGCAACCCAAGTCTAGTCCCCTGCAGCAAACCGAGGTCCCTGCTTGTGACCAAAAAGGTTTTTAAAGACTGGTGGGCTCTGGGTTTCATTACTTCTATAATGTCAGGGTCTGTTTCTTTGCTTGAGCTCAGCACAAGCCCTTACGGTCTGAACCCAGGCATCATGGCTGCAACATTAGCTTTCAAAACAACACTAAAAGTACTGGCCTCAAATAAAACCAACTTTTCAAACAGTTATTTTATGATGGCCTTAAAGTTCAGTCTCTCTCTATTGTAATAGCACTATGGAATGTGTTGGCATTCTATGTAATGTAATAGCTGCTAGTGATGCATTCCTTGATTGTTATTTCTTGAAAGATGTGATGGATTTGACGGCTATTTTTTTTTTTTAATACAGCAGCTTTGCTTTTGTCTTATCTTACCGTCCAAGTGGCTGACTTTGCTGTGCTGGACTGCTGAAAGGAGACATCGAAGCTGTGAGGTCCAGGGTAATCAGTGTTTGATGGGATGGCTGGAGACGGAGACAAGGCATCAAAGGTAGAGCTTGGCTGAGCATATGGAGATGGTGCAGTGACACTATTCTGAGCATGTTCATTGGTGTAAGGGCTCGTGGATGAAGAGCCATTCTGGATCTGCTGTTCCATGCTATTGAGCAGACCCAGGTTTGTGTACTGTGGCTAAAAAAAACAAACAAGAACATACATGTAAGACATCAGTATTAAAAAACACTACATAGAGTCAAATTTAGAGCTGAACCCTTCAATTCAACCGTTACAATGCAGTGCTCACTCCTTTGCAGTTAAATGTGCTGGTGGTCTCAGAAGCAAGCCCCTCTGTTTTGAGAGCATGGACATTAAAATACAAACAACCCATGTTTAATGCAAAACTTTCAACTAAGCAGCAGAACTGAAGATCAGACAATTAAAACTGTGCATATAGACATTCCTAGCTACATGAATGTACTCCAAGGGAGAGATTAGTATCTAATTACAGATAGGTTTGATATAAAGATGAAAAACAAATGCTGTCCAACCACTTTGCAAGTCTTTAAAGGGTGAGTGGTGCCTTCAAACAGAACAGCACCTTCCTTCGAAGTTGTATAACTCACTAGTTACAGTTAAATGTTACATTTACAAGTGCATTTTCTTTTCAAGAAATACATTTTGAGATCATAGTTTCCACTATGAAGCACACAAAGGTGAAAATATCCTGAATAAAGGACAGTCCTACCCAAAAAGTGGTCTAATGTTTGAGCAAACACACCTATTTACCAATTTGAATGTGTGTTATAATCACCTCTAGAAAGCTCCGGTGCTGTCTTACGAGAAACTTCCAAGGGATCAAACGAGACCTCCCAATGTGAAAGCACTGAGTATACTTTCCTGCCAGGAATTTGCAGCTTTAAACTGCCAAAACTGGTACCAAGGATGGTGCACTGGAGCACTAGATTCTTTTTGTTTCCTTGCAAATAACAAATGCATATTAAAGTACTTTAATAGGCATTCTTCATTGGTGGGGCATCATGGGACATTAAACTGTCCCTTTAATATCTGCCCTGAAGTAGACCCTTGCCTTTTCAGATCTTGCACATGAAGTACGTTTACTGCAGTGGCCCCTGAAACCAAAGGCAAGAATATGTGGGAATTTTATTAAATCACATTTTAGATGAGGAATTTTGTCACTATGTGCCTCCAACTCAAAGATAATCCAAAGTTTTCTTTTCCTTTCAGAAAACATGCCCATTACATTGCTCTATAGTGTATATTCCAGTATTGCCTGATATTATGTTAAAAATGAACCACTCAAGGACAAGGCTGAATCAGTTACAAGTTAATGAGAGATGATTCAAGATTTCCAAAATTTTCTGTTGGGGAACAGAATACATCACATAAGAATGAAAAATCTTTCTTAGGTCATAAGATTATTTTTTTCTTTGACCCTGAAGAACCTGCAATTTGGATCACATGAATAGACAAAGTCATGTTCTTTGGATGTCTCCAACAGATCCCCTTAACCTTTAACCATACCCTTTAACCTTACATTTAATGTTTTCCACTAATCATATACAGAAAAAAGGCATTATGACTGGCCACGCATGAACGTGCCACTGGAAACATACTACACCATAAACACTCGCTCTCCCTGGGGCTCGTGGGGATTTGGATAATTTATGTTACCACAATAACCATCCAACAAATCTCCATGATGACCATTCCTTCTGATGACACAGACTTTAGAGTATATATTTTAGTTGGCGTTGTTCTTCATCAGGTCTAATATGCTGAACTGAGAGACAATGCCCATAAGCATACAATGTTAGTTTATACATATGTCTCGAGGGTATAACAAGACTCTTACTGGTATGCACTTGACTTAATCTAGGCCAGGAAACATTAAACTGCACTGTATTGCTCTACAGATTAATGTAAGGTGGTTTTTGCGAAAACTCCTACTTAAAGGGTTTGATTTTATGGTACAGGATGGGCCCTTGAGCACTAGGTACAACCCTACAACAACTTATACAAAAATAATACAAGTAGTTGGAAATAAGTGTTTATATAAGAAGCTACAGAAGAAACAGTTCATGGTGAATGAAGGATAAGGCGTGGAAATAAGCACCATAAGACCATAGCTTGTTTTATAGCATCAAAGCAAAGCTGAACTCAAGCGGTCCTTCTCGGAAGATTCCTAGAAAGGAATTCTTGGGTTTTAAGTTACACCATGTTAGTCACAGGTTACTGAAACACCTACACCAGACAACTCTAATGCCCAGCAACAAGGCCAGCATCAGACGCTCTCACATTGCCAAGAGAACAAAAGAAATGTCAACAGGACAGACAGAAATACTTGGGGCAGGAAGTGCAAATCCCAAAGTCTGAACCAGGTGAAAACTTGAGCAAATTCAAGAGCAAAGATCTTATGACCGAATAAACAAACGTCTGGTCCGAAGTAACCCTTTACCTGCTAGGGAGAGCAGGCCTACCACAGAAGCTTACAGCAGGAATGCACATCCTGCACTAATTAAACCAGTTTATATTAGCAGATTAATTGCTTACTTATTTATTTTGCAACATTACTTATTTCTCAATATTACCAACATATTTCTCAAGAAAGAAAGAAAAAAAGCCAAAGGAACAAACACTAAAAAATCCAAAACATCATGTAAAGCTGTTCATGCTAATATAAAGGAATGGGGGTGGAAATGTAAATAAATTAGATGCTGCCAGGTTGTTTCCATGAAAGCTACCCATAGGAAAATATAAATGCCAAAATGTAACCAAATGTAACCAAATTTAAAGCTGTACCACTTGTAGTATAGCCTGTTTAAAGTCCAATATAGCCAGTTTCCAGGAGAGATGGTACCCTGGAATTTAAAAAACGCCAATGCATGCCTTTAGGCCTCATGAGTTAGGTAAAAATTACCATATAACTATGTAATTTAAAATAAGAATTTTATCTACAGCAGAGAAAATGGCTGTTCTGTATTAAAGAACTTGACAATTAGAGCTGGCTTCACATGTTTTATGCTGTGAATGTCTCTTGTCCTGTTCAGCGCCTCGAAGGCTAGAATTTAAAGGGCAAGGGCCAGACTGTCTTTTACACATTCCAGCTAAGGAAATGTCCCCACAGGGCACAACTGAAAGTTTTAGGAATACCACAGCTTAAATGACTAGAGAGCAATAGAAAATACACTGGCCATCTTCTGGATCAACCAAGAAGACACTGGAGATCTCAAGAGCACATACTCTGAACTAGACTATCTACGGACATATATCCTACTATTTGGTGACATTCAATTGCAAACCAACTCCTTTACCAACCAAACCATAGATTGTGTGGTTATGTCTAAATAGCATTACTTAGGAATAGACCTTTGATGTCATATGGATTCTCTCACAATACAAAGTAATGAGGCTGGATTCTTCCAAAGAAGTAACCTTCTGAAGATGATGATATAGATTACAAATGTCTACAACTGTTACAACATTGCACTGAAGCATTGGATAGAGCAAACACGGTATAGGAGAATGGAGATGAAAGGTTTCCAAGCATTTCCCACCTGCAATGTGCTTCACAAGCAATTCCCATAACTGCCCAAATAATAAAAAAGGAAACTCTTTGAACGAAACATTTCAACTCACCCAGAGACATCCACCCACATCTATAACCCCCCCCCCAAACCAGGATTTGCTCCAGCTAACTTTAAAGCCTAACTTGGATATATGATCGGCCAAATGATAACTTGATGAAGACGAGACAAACGACAGGATGTGATGGCATCCATCCAAATTTAATCAGCAAACCAGTGCATTACAAACACAGAAACACTTGTTGTTTGCATTAGTCATATTTTGTACTGAACCACCATGTGAGCCATTTTTCTATATGATGTGAAATTGTTCTAGGATTTTATAGGTAAAATACTTATCTTTAGGGATATGACTGACCTATGCCGGATCTGCTAATTTTGCAGTATTCCACTTATTTAAATGCAGACCACACACACATATTAATCCATGTTAGTATCTCTGTTACAGGTGTAAAACAATTACTAATACAGCAGATACATTAGATGGACAAAATGGCTCTTCACTATCATCAAATTCTATGTTTCTCTTGATGGCATGGACCATTATTCCAATCAAATGAAATAAGGTTACAGCTTGGCTTGGTTTCAAAATGGTACTTTATGTGTTACTGGGAAGTGGTTGATATGTTTCCCAAATGGGAGCAGTACACAAAAGGCAACAATGTGAATATTTCTGAGTGGAGAGGGGTAAGTGGGCTAAAAATGGGGGTGAAGGCTGAGAATTAAGGTTTTTTTTTATATAGAAACATACATATGTTACGTGCAGTGTAAAAATAAAAGCCATGGCATTACTCAAATTCCTTGAACTTCAACACTAGATGCTTTGGTGAAAAAAATGAGGGTCTATGGAATGACTATATAACAATAGATCCCATATCGAATTCCACAATGTATTATTGCCATTAGAAGCACGGTTTATTTTTTATAGGCGTCGTCTTTAGTTAATGTAAGAAAGTTTTAATTTAGGTGGAACAAACAGCCTGTAAAAAGAGGTAGTATAGGTTAATACAGTGATGATATTTAAACATCCAAGGACTGATTAAGATGCACCGAAGGGTTTCCAATCTTCTGTCACATTCTTTCTTTCTATACATAATTCTCCATATTAATAGTTCTAGAAAACCCCAAAGCCACACAGTATGATAGATCCACCTTCTCTCAAACCACAAAAGCCACACATTATTAAAAACAGTGATACAAATGCAGCTCGTGCATTACATTATTTTCTAAAAGGTTTGATACTCTTTTTGTAATGGGCCCCAACACCAATTAATCTGGGGTCACTGACTGGAGAGCCGGGATGTTGGAAGTTCCTTTTGAACACTGGAACAATAATAGCGGCACCCACATGATGGCAGGGCTAGAATGCATAGGGGTATGTTTAGATTCCCATCCTGATTGCTAGTTTATCATACGTTCTGAGCCAAGAGGAGGAGGTGGGGGAATTCTGACTATACAAACTCAAATTCCGTTCCTCCCACCCCTCTGGACACTATTACTACTTTAATCCCACTCTTATCCCTGGCTTCCTCTGATCTTTAAAAAACTGATCCATTAACCACACTCATTCACAAAGAATTAGTCTAATGCGTCTTATTGTATCCACCTCTCTGAACACCTTTTTTTTAAAAAAAAAAGACTTTGCACCCTTGGAACAAAACATGGTATTGGGAAATGGATAGACACATCTCTGCGACCTGGGCTCCGGGCAGAAATGGCATTATTTATATGTATATGGATCTATTTTACTTAAACATTTGAACTAACTAGGTAACTAGGTGTGCAAAGTAGGTAGAATAGATGGCAGGTATGTTCATTAGAAAATGTGTCTGGTTTCTTTGTACCGCAACATTTTCTAGCAATGCTTGCCGGTGCCCATTATGTTTTCTAAAATGGCCTATATGCTTTGTGAAGGTGCAAAGTCAATAATCCTGCAAAGCGTAAAGACATTGCAACTTCTTCATGTATGAGTGATAATGGATTGAGATAATGATGAGTTAGGCATGAGTAGCCCAACGGAAGGCTTGGGAGCCGGGTGTGGCTCACGGAGGCTTTTCTATGCCCCAAGCCCATGTGAGATAATAAAAACTGTAAACTTCTATAGCAATGATGAAGTCTTCATATGTAAAATCATGGAATATTGTTATTTAAAGAGTACTTATTTAAAAAGCAGGCAGGTTTGGGGGTTCCTACAGCATAAACAAGGAAACATACTATAACTTATCATTTAAAGAAAATGGAATCTTCCCCATAATTAGATAATACACAACTAGGAATAATCCCTTGATATTTGCTTACAATAAACATGGGTCCTCTCTGAATGTCTGCTGATGTTTGTTTATTGTGATACTATGAAATGGCTCATCCTGTATACAGTACACTGCACAGCGATAGCTTACGACCTACAACGTTACACAACAGGACCTGATCGGGCTTCATTTCTGAGGAGTGAACAGCACTAAAAAGAGCCTCTCTAAAGTTTACAGTTTTACTAACGTAGGGCAAAAAAACCCTCTAAACTGAAGGATGAAACTAACATAAAATAGGTGTTCATCAAGACGTAGTACACATAACACATGGGGTACATCTGTTAAAACAGATGGGCAAATAAAAAAACATCATAGAAATGGAATTTGATGGCAGATAAGGAACATTTTCCATAGCTAATGGCATAGGATAGCAAAACTATTGCTATAAGGGATAGTTTTATTTGTTACAAGTGGTATTCTATTTTACAAAGTTCATACACAAACCATATGTAACAGAATCACCCAATTCCAGAAAGGAAGCCCACAGTATACAGAGCTTTCTCTGGGACAGGGTTTTTCTTTAACAAATGAAGGTGCAAAACTATATATATATATATAAAGCAATGTCAAGTGTCTGCTTGGTACTACACATTCAGTACTTTGCCACAGAATTGCCCTTTGTATTGATTCAGATGGAAATCTTAACATAACATCAGCACCGGTCTGTGCCACTCTAAATGGAGTCAGTCTGTTCTGCAAAAGCTCATTGTAACACTTTTTTGGGAGTGGGTTTATGTTTTGGAGAAATACCACTTTTGTAATTCCAAAAATCTCAGATGATAGGAGAACGTTAAACTTTACAGTTAACTAGACCTTTGAAGGGTTAATGGAGAGAGAGAGAAGTAAAGTATACACATTAGCCAAGTGTGCATAGGCAAAACACAAAAATACTGCATCTACTGCTCAATACGCCATTAACAACAAACCACGCTTCTTCACAGAGGCCGACTCGTGCTTAGGAAGTAGTGAACAAATAACATTCCTATAACCATTTGCTTAAGGAACCAGTAAAGTCAGCGGTAAACACATTGTACATGAATCTTTGGAAGGTTTCCAGATCAATAAACTACTACACATAGAAAGGAACCTTTTTGATGAGCTTGTAACCGAACTTCACACCTTCCCAAACCAAACACTCGTGTGACAAAGCTAGAGAAAATAAACTCCTCAGGTGACAGGGCTCTATTCTTTCGTAACAATACCTACTTAAGTATATCACAGTAACGGCACTGTGGGCTTTTAAATGCCTTATCTGCATCCTCCTGCAGCTGGTTCAAGCTGCAAATGCTTACATCGAGCGATGTGGCCATTGTAACCACATGCAGCTGGATGTCCTTGTGCTGTCATTCTATTGGAATGTCACCTAATATGAGGTCCTCAAGGACACGGCTAACATCATCATATCCTATTTAGGACTTTAGAGAACACACATATAAAAAAATAAAAAAAAATACTGGTATACATGTAGATGCCCGCTACAAAATCCCACAGAGGAGGAGACTATGTATAAATGCATCCATATATGTACCGGAAAAAATCTGCAAATTGAGACAAAGCTTCATTTATATTAATACAGTATCGTATGCAAGCTGCTTAAACACATTTCGGAATATTGTCTCATCAGCATGTGCACTTATAAAATTAATGTTCTCGTAGCATATTTTTGGCTATTCTTATAAAAAGATCTATTATTTATTCAAGTTAGAAGAGTTGCAAAACAATATTTTGAGCACTAGGAATTATTTTCATGTACAAATGAATAAAATATCTGTAAAATACCTCCTGATTAATATTATCATTATAATATTATTATTAGTATTTCACATTAAGCAGAGATTTCTTGCATTATTCCAGTCTCTTACCTCACTATATTGAGCTTGTGCATTGTTCTCCAGATACAACATCTTAGCTGTGAGGTTAATCAGAGATGCTGTCCTATTTTCTGGCTCCAGGATTCTCAGTGCACCCCCCCTTTTGACCCCAAACTGATAATACTCCTGCTAAAGGGCAACACTTATCATGAAGTTTTCTCTGCTCCTCTGTCTGTCACACCATCTATTTAAAACTCACTTTATATATACACCTGGATTTAGGCAAAGAGAGGGCGGAGTGTCTCCTCTTTACCTGTCCAATCTGTCAAAAGTTCCACCTAGGTCCCTGATCTCAAAAGAGTAAAGCCTCTCCTACTTCATTAGGTAGTTAAAATTCCTCACCAGGTCCTAGAGACACACTAAATGACTTGGGGGATTCTGCATATACACCGGTGTGCAACCCGACAAGGGTACACACGTATGTGTCCAACGCATGTACAGATAGATGGTCACTTTCATTTAAAATTTTCTGTGGTCTATCTTGTTTTCGTCTGTGAGAGCCACTATCTCATGGGACAATGATGTTTTTGGGCATCTGTATAGGTAACTTTCAAATAAAAGCTGGTTTCAAACCAGTGAACAACTATAACAATTCTGTAATTGTAACCAATGGCATTTTTTTTTGTATTCGCATTAAATATGAATAGAGGCATTAGAGTCAAAAAAAAGTGATCTGAAATCTAAATGATTCTACAATCTCTGACTTCATTCACAAAGCCTGCATAAAATAACTTAAAATCAGAAATTCATATTTTATATATATTTTATGCATCCTTAAAAATATATGAATATTCTTGTATTATTCTGCAAAATTGCTTCTTGCTACAAATACATTCTGATAATATTAGAGGACATATTACTTTGCTTCTAGAAAGAGAGGCAAAGGAAAGTAATTGATTCACTTTTATGAATGGAAGTCATTAACATATATCAATACATAGCACAACGTATGGATTTCATCCAATCTAAATGGCAAACTGCGGTAAAGATGCAAGACGACCACATTTCCCAAATTTTAGTTTTACTTAACTCAGTTCTATTATGGTTAATTTATTTTCCAGACTCACTAATTGTTCATAAAAGCAAACGCTGACTGTACGCTAATGAAATAGTATTACTCCAAATACCTGCACTGATTTCTACCCATTCCATAGATCAAGTTGCCATTGATTATTGTATCACACTAAATATGCATTTAAAACACAGCCATTCAGTAAGTGAATACAAACGTACCTATATATTTTGCAATCTATAGTTATTTTTTTGTGATCTGCTAAATTCAATTAGATAGGCTGTCCTTTAGTAGAAAACAAATCTTAGTGAGTCGAAAGTCTGGAGGGTGAATTCAGAAATATATATCCTATGGATATATATTGGAAACTTGCAGGTGATTTAAACATACAAGAGTTTTAGCTCCAGTGCCCTTGACGGCAGCGTCTACCTGGCCCAGTCTATATTACTCCTCAGAATGGCTCAGTGGTGTGTAGGTCCTGTGATTTACATTATGCTGGATCTTAGGCTCAGAGAAGAATGCAGAATCCACATTACCGGAATGGATCCCTGTCTGTAGAAAGCTGCTCAGTACATCCATGTCACACATGATTTAAAGGAGATATGTGGGGATCATGGGATTATATTTAAGTGGTTGTTGAAAAATACAATCTCAGTTTTGGGGTACATCTCAGATGCTCATTATTAAGCTGGAATATCCCATTTAACCCCTTAAAACAAACTTTTTTTTTACTTAACAAGAATGCTACCACCACCGCATGCTGTGAAAACAGAAAGCAAAACCAGTCTTCTATCATGCTTCGTTGAAGATTTTTTCAGCATGTGCTTTAAAATCAGTTTATCTTCCAGATGAGCCATATGTAACATCCATACCGCCTCTCTTCATCTTGAAACACGGACACTGAAAACAATTGCATGTGCAGGAATGGAACTTTCTAAGATCCTATTGTCTTTTTTGTCTTTATTACTATAATGTGATATCTTATCTTTTTAATGTATCTCTTATATAGCTGAACAAACTGTAAAGTGCCAAGCATGCTGATTTTCAATATGCTCATATACGTTATTGTAATTGAGATTTCCAATTGGAGCTTGTGTTTCCCTCCGAACATGCAGATAACTAATTTTGTCCTCTCTGCAAAAAAGCCATTGAGCCTCTAATGAGGAATAAAACAGTGACAACGACAGATAGGTTTCATATACTTCCATCAGGCTACTGAAATCCATGTACCTGCGTTTGCTTTGTTTGGAATGTTCCCCTCCTATAGATTTCTTTGAATCACATGGATACAGGCATCACTTAAAACAACCTAGCATGCTCTTAGATATAGTTGTAGCTGTTAAAGGACTCGGTATAGTCAAATGAAAGTGACTCTTCTCATGTGTCGCATCGCTCAATTTTTCATAGCATACACCTCTGCAGTTACTCAGAGATTAAAGGTAACTCTGTTTTGCTGAGGACCTCTGACAGTCATCATATACAATCCCCTAACCTGGTTCAATAGTGTTAATACCCCTGGTATGAAGCTCATTGTCTGAGCTGTGCAGTGTTAATGAACTCTTTAAAATCTTTTCACCCATGTGCTTATCAGCCAGGATCAGGACATGGGCAGTGACTAGACTTCAAAGTTCTTTCCACCCATAAAACGTTCCATCTCATACTTGATTTGGACACTTATCATGCAAAAGCCATCCGCAGTCCCATTATACAGGACATTCGCTGGGTCGAAACATAATTGATCAGCACTTTCTTGATTCGTATGAGTGCATGAAATGTATTTTTTCAACCCTTACAAACTATACTAGCCCACTGCTAATGATGACTGTTACTGTAATAACAGGCAGGGTTTAGCGTACTGAATTGCTATGACACATCACGTATGTGTCTGAATGGGAAGCAGGGTTCTATAGCTATGTGCCAATAGGATGTATTGCTCATACATGCATGGGTAGTAGGTACACACCGCTGAGAAGATATGGATCAGTGTACTAATCAGAATGTTAGGAATGGAGACATTATAACCACAAGATATACCACATAACCCTTCTTCTGCCAGCCACCTGCACTGCCACACAACCTGTCCCACCACACAACCTGTCCCTGTGTATAAAACATTATTCTGGTGGTTTTTCTACAAGTCCAAATTGTTTTGTGATTGCACTACTAGTTATTTCTTGTTTAACACTCACACAGCACTGCAGAGAATGATGTATCATATAAATTAATAATAATAATAATAATGCAAACCAATGGATTATGCTAATTTAACATTACATTTGTTGTTTTGAGAATAACTGCTTTCCACAACAAATGCTTTTGTATGGATAGACATAGTAGTTTGTTACATTTACAGATCTGTGTGTCACGGATACTATTATGAGAAAGATTGTGTGTGCATCAGAACGGACCTGATGCTATGCCAGCTCTGTAAATGCAAAAATGAGGCAATACCTTTTTTGTATTGGACTATCATTTTAGATATACAGAACTTTGCAAAAGCTTCAGACAGGTGTGAAAAAATACTGCAAAGTAAGGATGCTTTAAAAAAAGACATGTTAATGGACATGAAGAAAAAAACTTAATCAAATCAATATTTGGAGTGACCACACTTCAAAACAGCAACTTCTAGGCACGCTTGCACAAAATCAAGCATTTTATTGATGTATGATTAAACAAGTATACCAAAGCGGAGCTAATCATCATTAATTTAATATGTAGGTTGAAACAGGATCATTAACTCAAACAGAAACGGCTGTGTAGGAGGAATAAAACTGGGTGAGGGACAGCCAAACTCACTAACAAGGTGAGGTTTCCGAAGGCAAGGGTTTCCAGATGTTCTGTCCAAGCTTTTTAAAAGAAGCAACATTGAAGGCCGTAGACACAGAGGTCAGTTAAGGAAAGTTGCAGCAGATGACAGATGCAGCATGCTTACTTCTCTTGGCAGTCGAAAGATGTCCAGCAGTGCCACCAGCTCAGCATTGGCAAAAAACAGTGGGACCCTGGTACATCAATCTACTGTCCAGAAGTGGTCTTCATAGAAGATTTGTGCCCAAAAAGCCATACCTCAGACCTGGAAACAAGGCCAAGGGAGTGAACTATTTAAAAAAACACAGGAACTGGGGTGCAGAAAATGGAAACACGTGCTGTGCACTGATAGGTCAAAACTTTAACTATTTGGTTGTAGCAGAAGGCAGTTGGGAGAGTGGTATAAGAATGAGTGTTTGCAGGTAACAGTGGAGCATTGCTAGTTTGGGGCTGCATTTCTGCAAATGGAGTTGGGGATTTGGTCAGAATGAATGGTCTCTTCAATGCTGAGACGTACAGCCTTATCCATCATGTAATACCATCAGCGATGACAACATTTGTGTGTAGATGTATATATTTATATATACACACACAAACACACAAGCACTACTTCTAAATATATCCCTACATAAAGTATGAAAAATTGGAGATCAAGCATAATATATATTCAAAAGTCACAATAAAGGATTTTCTAATATAATTCAAACATTAGTTTCAGCGCCGAAGAGGTTAATCATGTTGAAGGCACATCAAACCAGGCTTTCTTTTATTGTAGCCTTAAGATAAAGCTGTGCTTTTACCTTAATGCCTAAAACTAGTCAGCCACTGCCCCACCCAAACAGGAGTGTGCCAGCACCCAGTGCATGTCACAATAGGTCTGCCCTCTGACCTTCTACAAACAGCTGCACATGCTGTCTCTTTCAGTGACTGCCTTGTATCTTTGCTCACTGCCTTCAGGCCTAATTAGAGAGTTAATGATGTGCATGTTACAGATAACACAAAGGAGGGGGGTCAGGATAAAGAAAAGAGTGAAAACCTGAAGCTGGTCACTTTTCTTATCAGACATACAAGCTTTCTACACAAAAGACAAGGAACACAAAAAGAGCTCCACCCAGCAGTCTTCTATCAACAAGGCAGTTGTGTACACAATGAGGTATGGGTTTTCCTCCCGTGTCATCTCAGGGTAACAAACACAGAATGCATTACTGGAAGACACGGGCGTCAAGCATTCGTCTCAGGGAAATTGGTATCTGACCAGCGCAAGAACGTGAAATTGTAATAATTTCAACACAAACACCATTGCCTACTTATTTTATATTTTCATTGCAATCCCTAGTAATCTTCATGGTAGCTCACTGGCCATGTGACAACTACTTAAGATGCTCGTGAAGTAACAATTACCACCAATCAGACCCTCAAGCATCAAAGAAGCACCGATGCTTTTAACACCTGGGAACTCTCAGGGTTTGTACTCAGTGACAGGGGGAATGGTAAAGTTCTCATTGTCACACCGTCAAGAGCTTATTTCTTCAAGGACAAAAGTATTGGGACACACCTCTTAATTATTGTGTTCAGGTGTTTCAATCAGACCCATTGCCATTGCCACAGTCACCTAGCCAGGCAGTCTGCATTTACAAACAGTTCTGAAAAAAATAGGTAATTTGAAGAGCTCAGTGAATTCCAGCGTGGTCCTGTAATAGGACGCTACCTCTGCAATAATGAAATTTCACCCCTTCTAGATATTCCAAGGTCCACTATAAGTGGTATTATTGGAACATGGAAGCATTTAGGAACACCAAAACTCAACCATGAAACAGAAGACCCTGTCACAGAGTGGGGTCACCGAGTGCTGAGGCATGTGGTGCGTAAAAGTCGCCAACGCTCTGCTGATTCCGTGGCCGACGAGTTCCAAATTTCCACTGACATTAATATCAGCACAACAAACTGTGAGGCACTCTGAGCATTCACAGCTGAAAGCCCTCATTGAGCAAAGGTGACCCAACTCCACCTCCACTCTACAACATTCTCCACTTTTTCAAAAGGACTATTTTTATAACATTGAAGTTGCAACTGCAATAGAATGTCTGTGATAGTCTATCAAACAGTTCAGAATGTCTGAAGGTACATGCTCATGTAAGGAGATCGTGCACCTCTGCATGACATAAGGGTAAGGTTGATGTAAGGTGACCTGGTGACTTAAGGTAAACCCAAAAAACACTGCAATTATATCCTTGGGGTGTACAGCACTCATAGGGCACCAAAACATCAATATCATTGTGCTCCATCACACCCTTCCCAGCTGTCAGCTTTCATCCCCAGGCCTCTTTCAATACCAGTCGCTTTCCTTGAAACGTGATATGAAAATCCCAGTATTGCTAAAGATATTCAAGCACGTGAAGTAACTGGGGACCCAGATAGATATTTCTGCTCTAAAGTACAAAGTGAAGCACTCGCACACACACAAATTATATTAAGGTTACGAAGGGGTACCCACTAGACAACTGTCTAATACATAGGCTTTCTTTTTGAAAGAGTGTTTTTTTTTCCGGATATTCAGTTGAATTATTTACCAATTAGTCTCATCATTCTAGCTCAGGAGTTTAAAAAGACCTGTACAAGTGTGCTAAATGTTAAAAGCCACACAAGGTCCCATTATTTGTATACTGCAGCCCTTAATGGCTCATTGGAAGCATAATGGCCCTGGGCTGGTGTAGGGATTATCACTTAAGGGCTCTAACTAGACAAATGGTAAAAAGAAAAATACAAGCAGAAAAAATGTTTACAGACAGGAGAGAGAACGCAGATAAGAAAGACAAGGCAGATAAGACAGACATAAGGACTCAAGAGTAGATGGTTAGGGAAAGAGAGGGGAGGTAAAGGGTTATTCCTGCTTAAAACCACAATACAGAGTCAAGCCTCCCAGCGCAATCTCGCCAAACAAATATTTACTTAAACTTTTTTATTATTATTCAGTTGGCTGCATGAGGTTCTAGAAATGGGTTAATTTCCATTCTTTCAATTAGCACTGCTTATGATTCTTTCAATATGGCAGAAATAATGCTTCCAGACTTCAATGCATTGAAATGCCAATTGACACGGATTTTATTGCTAGGACATAGCATCTGGAAGGCCATCACACTGCGTATGTCAGCAGATGTATGAACACTAGAATTATTTTGCCAGCAGTACAAATGCCCTGTGCTGCTCAGCCTGTTGTTTGCCTTTGACAATACGTTCATCTAGGTAAATATAAAAACACAAGGAGATTTAGGGACAACCTTGTACATTATCAAGAATATACAAAAGCATAATCAGAGTAACAAAGATCAAAGGAAAAACACAAATGAATGGAGCATCCTCACTCCAATAAATATACCAACAGAATCCAACCGCCTATACCTAAAGTCTGTAGCTGAACACCCTGTATCTACTATGCCTATGGGAACCGAGCATAGATTGCCCCGTTGTGATTATTTCAAACTCTGTCAGATAGTACGGTGACCACATTGACCATTCTTTTTCAGACACATGTATGTTTCACATTTCTTGTCTAGCATTAAGGAAAAAATTACTCAGTTATACATTCCACATACTGCAGGGCAGCACCTTAAACATGCTGGTCACCATATGAAAAATATAGGGCAAAGTATCATATCATATATACAATTATAAAATATAATATACAAGTAAGACATTGCCCTTGCATAACACAAAATAGAGTGCATCCACAAAAATTAGCCTGTGGTACATACATGTAATGTATAATTAAAGACGCCATTAGCAGTACTAAGTGCTGTATCAGTATACCTAGGAACTTTTCAGCTCTGACCTGGAGTCTCTGGGTGAAGAGCTACTTTTCCGGGTCTCCAGGGCAGGGGGGACTTTTACCCACACCCACTTAATTTTCCTCCCAAACCATTTAATACTATCTGGGACTAGTGTGGCTAACCCCACCTTTTGCAAAGCTCCTTCAGAATAAGGAGAGTCCTGAGTAGCCTACTCCTGGGAAGTCAGTAACCTTGGCGAGTTTGCCTTGTATCTGTAATGCATAATAAATGCAGCGAGGTCAAAATCATCAATTGTTTAGTGAATAAATTCCTGTGTCTTATTAAGTGGTCTCCCATCAGACTTCCATATCCAGCCATTAGTACATGAAGTGTAGGTCAGAGAGTTTAAGATGACTTGTCTCTCCATAATGAATAATCATCATGGTGTTCTGTTCTCCAAGTGTGACTCAAACAATTTGCTAAAAGGATAGAACAATGTATAATGCCAAGGGCCTGTCTGGCCCACACCCACAGCAGGATATTGCCACAAGGGAGATGAGATCAAAAAGGCACACATGGCAGCAATAATTTGAAAGTGGCACTTTGATTTGAGAGGTTGAGTGTAACACGCTGTGTATTACATTATAATTGAGCTTTAGAAAACAAAATTTAACTATATCTGCATTTGCATTACGTGGGAAGTTCTAACGTCAGCAGCTTTCCTTGTGGGAAGGAAAGCTGAAAGTGCCAGCTTGCATAGAATTACATGAGAATGAGGAGGGCATTTGGTGGAGAGTGGGCACGGGTAACCCCAGAGAAGCAGCAGAGTGACCTGGAGACCCGGGAAAACACTGCTTCATCGGGAGGGTTACCAATTATGGGTATATATCTAAATGTAAGATTAAACCAAGGACTGATTAATCTTTACATCAGGAGAAGCCAGGCAGACTAGATGGGGCAAATGGTTCTTATCTGCAGTCAAATTCTATGTTTCAATGAGAGGATGACAACAGTAAAATGGAGAAGCTTCTAGTTGACTTGTACCCCATGATGCTGAGCCACAACAGCAACAGCCTACTGCCAATGCCCCTGGAATGGAAACCTATTAGATGAGCTAGACAATGATTATAGAAAAGGTGAGCATCTTAGCCCTACTGCACAGGTACAAGGAGGACAAAAGGATCCACAGTCAATTAATAAATAATGCATTAATCGAACATTCTGCGTTAAGTGTGGAGCTACCTGTTCTCTGTAGATGAAGCTTATTAATAAACTTTTTTCGTTTCTTTTGTGTTGCCGCAATGTCTTTCTACTGATGTCCTGTGTTCTGGGTCCTCACCTGCACTGCCCAATTTGCTGGTCAGTGGTTGTACATTTCTGTATACTCCTGGAAGCGTGTCTAATAGGTCTCTATGACTTACTATTACTCTGCTGACTATAAAACCTTTTGCAACTAAATGAAGCATTTGAAACATGAATCCTAGTGCTGGTGTATGCCCAAACAATTCCCAGAAACAATTCTCTAATTCTGTAAACTTTTGTCTCATTCGTTGTCTCATTTTTTGCATGGAACACTTAATTATCACGAGACACAAAAGCAGGTGCTGGTAGGTAATAGCCACAATGAAGAAAATGACAGACCGTTTATGGTTCATTGGCTTGACATACTAGAGAGAAGTGAATGATTTGTCCTAGTAGAACACCAACTTTAAAACCTTGCTGATGTGAACACCTGATGTACTTTTGCAATGCTGTATCCTGAAGCAATTTTATTAACTGCAAAGTACTCTGTTTTAAGGCAAACATTCCAAAAAACTGGTTAGACCGGGAGTGGCTTAGAAGGAAGCTGCCTTAGGGGGCTTCTAGTGGAGAGAAGAAAAAAAATATCGCACTTTGCAAAAAGACAGCACTTTATTCTGTTTTGTCTTTGGGATCAATTTCTATTTTCCAGTCCAAGTGCACACATCGTTACACTTGTCAATTTCACTAGTTAGAGCTCATAACAACATTTCATCATCAAATTAGGTTTTCCATCTAATCAGAGTAGATTTGCTTCATTTCTTCTTGGAACACTTTAAAGGTTGTCCGTAGATCACAAATAAGAACTCTTAAACATGAATACTTCTGGTAAAGGAATGGACATCTTCGGGTCTTTGAAACGAAAATCCAGATTGATGTATAGCATTTTAAAGTGAAAGCCTAAGCAAAGTATAAATACTGTTTTATACCTTACGAAAACGCCATTCCTTGATTTGTGAAGCCTGATGTGCCAACTAGGGACCTATTCATCTCTCCTGATTTCTTGACCGAGTAGCATAGTTCCCTCTCTCGCAGCTACCAACACAATTCCTGTGAATTAAAGTCCAAACTCTGGAGCGAGGCTCAACTTCTCCATCCGGTCTATGCAGTGTGGATCCAAGTGCAGTTTAGACATAACATAATTTAATAGTACATCAAATTCTGTTACAATAAATATTTCCCCCCTTTATTAATGCTCTTAGGCACCTGTTAATCAGGATGTGAATTGTAATGTTCAAATACAGCAGGAAGACGTTTTGCACATCTATAGTTACTGGTGACTACCGGAGAATAAAAGGGGGGGGGTGCGCGTATGTGTATATCTCTTGGAATAGCCGTGTTAGTCCAGTGGTGTATATTGAATTAAAACGAGAACTGCAATAAATAATACCTTTCTACTGGACTAACATTCCAGTAGGTCGATACTGCTTTTGTCTCTGTTGAGAGCTCGATCTTAAAATGAAAAGTTAGTCTAATAAAAAAGATATTTTATATTGAAGTACTCATTTTTTTCTATATTATAATGTATTTTATATACATATAAATACACAAATGTATACATACATACACATTTACACACACACACCACACCTTACGAGCTTCTACTTCAGCCAAACTATGCATTATGCAGGGTCAGCTCAGCAGGGTTCAAATTTATAACTTTATAATGCAGTGCCAAGTTGATATACCCAAGAACATCCAAAAATACCTGCAAAACACCCCATTTAGTAAGAAACACGCTAAATGTGTCTGCCTGCCATGTATTTTATGAACATTTTCTTTTTCATTTTTTTTAACTATGCAGTTGTAAACAAGTCACTTAGTCAAGTAACACTGCTAATAACCACTTTGTTGTAGAACAAATAGAGAACAGGAAGACACTGCATGAAGAAGTGGTAAAACAGCTACCACATACTTTCTTCTCATCTCTCAACTATTATATTTTAAAAAATAATGTTACTCCAAAACTCTATTATTAGAATCATTTATTCATTTATTCATGTCTAATATGGTGCCAAAAATGTAAATTGTAATAAAAATATTTTAAATAAATAAATAAATAAGGCTAATCCAAAGTGAAATGGAAAAACAATGACAAAAGCCTTAAATTAATAAAATACTTCTGCATTATAGCAGGTATTTATAGTAATTTTGCAAAGTAACGCAGGGATTAAACTACAGTTGTTAATGGTGTTTAACAAAATGGTAAGAGTATGGGACTTCCACTTATAGGGTTAACACAGATCATTGATGTCAGTGACCAAATGGAAAAAGGAATGTTTGACTGTAAAGTGAAGATTAAAGGAGGTGAGCGTGGGGAGCTTGGGTTCAGTGGAAGGAAAGCGTGTCTTGCTCGTGATTGGCTAGAAGTGATTCCTAAGGATTTGTATATTCTCCCCTTAGGCTTTATGTTGTCAATCACCATCGGGTATCTGCTAAGTTGATGTATGGTAGTAAAATATGCTTTAAAACATATAAAATGAGTGAGATCTAGACTCCAGCTGAAAGCAGGTAGGATAGTCAGACGATAAGTGTCTTGCTTGGCTCTCAGATTCCTGGATCCGTCTTTTGTTGCTTTGTATACACTGGTATTCTCATAATTAAGAGCTTTATAGACAAGTAACCAATATTAAAACCGGCATTACCAAAGCCCGGATATAAATCCAAACCCATACAATCCATCACAAGAATTATGTTCTTTTATATTTATTTTAAATATTTATTTATTGTTTACAGAGAAAGTACCTTGTAATTTCCTACTGAATATCTGCAAGCAGCTAACATGAATTAAAATGGTTAATTAATAACAGTTATTACTGTCTAAGAAGCAAGGATAATATGACAGCATAATACTGAATTCCGTTTGAGGCATCATCAGCCCAATACTTGGTCCATCTTTTTTGGACCCCAGCAGCTTCTGGTTCTGGTCTGACAGATTTTCTTGGTCATGTGAATACTGGGATGCTAGGGGGCATCAGTTTATATTGGAAAGATAAAAGAAGCTGGTAAATGCTGCAACCTACTCATTTATCTTCTCCTTCTCAGCAGGTTCTCCTAATAGTACAACTATTTCTTCCTTCTCACACCCAGTTTTTTTTACTCGTGTTTACCCTGCTCCTCCTAAACCCACCAGATTGTTTTACTCCTTTTCTCACTGTTAGCTTTTCCTCCCTTCCCTTTTACGCCCCGGAACACCAATATCTTTTTTTAAGTTCTTAATCGCCATTGTGATCTTCACGCTCTTCTTCGCTCTTCTTTCCTTTTGCAACTACACCGAATCTAGCTGTGAAGTCTTTGCGGCAGCCCACTGCCTTGCAATCAATAAAGTCTGCAGCTTTAATAAAGACCTAAATGCTTGCTACTTTTTCACAAACATTTTACACATCTAGCACAGAGGAAGAGAAGACCTGTTTTGGCTCTTTAGCCCAAACCTAGGAAAGCACCTCTCCCTTGATTTGCATGAATTGCAAGTGTACGGACGCCTTAGTTTGGTCCTGGCTGAGTACAGTTTATAAGAACATTTGTTATACTGCACTATTAGACATGGTCCCATGCTCTTTTAATCCAGTCTTTGTATTGCAGGAATTGTAATTCCGAATTTATGTTCATCTGTTCATTCTGTTTAACAAGTGGCACTAGGCTTTTTAGCAAAACTATGAAAGGACAGTCAAAATGCAACTGTGTGTATAATAAAGCAACTTCCTAACACAACGTGTGTCTAAAGAGGTTATTGGGACCAAGAGGAAACTCAGTAGCCAGAATCTGTGCCCTAAAGGCCTCATAGTTAGTGAGATTTGAGAGTTAGAAGGAAAAACACCACTAAAGAATAGCATAGACCTACCTTTCTAATTAAATGTTTGTGCAATTAATTGCATCCAAGATACCCAATAAAATGATTGTCCATGACACAAACAAGTTAATTTTAGATGATAAATTATTTTTGTTGTCTATGCGATGATTCCAAGAAAAAATATGACTGCTGGGTGGGCAGATACAGAAAATAACTGATATTCCGGATGGATATGGTGCTTAGCTCCTCCAAATGGAGTTTGTATATGAATAACAATAGCAAATACATCTAGCTGACTTGGTCTTTTCGTGGCAACCATACACTGCATCCCCGAAAACAGAAACTTTGCAGAGATTTAGCATTTTGCGATATGAATTCAGTTAAAAGCAGAGAACAGTTGTATATTGTTCATAGTGTCTTGCTACTAGAGATAATATATTCAATTTTGGTGCCCAAAGAAGTGCACTCCCTGATTACATGAATAAGGAAGAAACCCTCAGGGCCATTGCACAGCATTCAAAGTTGTATTTCAAGAATGGGCGGACATTTTTCTTCCCCACCCTACAAATTACCATGTTGCAAAGGACTATATTGCAGTGTGAAATATCCTTGTACAATCAGATTATCTCAGAGCTTCTATTTCTTCTAACTTAACGCATGATTAAATAAAAGATGCCGACATTTGTTGTTTATTATTCTAAGCTAGTAGTTACAAAGCTTCAATTTATTACTCATTCAGAGGAACTCTCCCAACCAAACCCTCCATATGAATACATATATACATATTATATATATAATATATATATATATATATATATATGTTATAATAAGAAGAATGACTGTAAATAAGAATACTTGGCCTCTTTAGATCAACATTTTTTCTACCTACGGTAAACTTACCTGGTCTTTGCCTCTGTCTTATGTTTAGGATAACATATATTTATACTGTACATTCAGAGTAGAAATTAATACAGAAAGCAAATGTTATGTGATCGGTCAAATAAATAGGAAAAGCATTTTTGCTCTAAAAAGTTACTTTTGTGTCTTGAAGCGGCCAATGGTAATGAGACGGAAGGAATGTCTGTTAACCATCTAGATTCTGGAAACATCTACTTCATCCGTCGCCAGCTAAACTATCCATCCCACTAAAAGTAATCTCTCGATCCCTTCATTTAAACCCTAAAATCTAAACTCATGGTAAAAGTCATGTCTCCTTCTTTTACTTTTATTCAACCAGTCCCCAAAAGATTTCTAAAAAATATGCAAACACCGAAAAAATATCCAGTCCAATTTCACAATCTGTTAGTCATCATTCCATTATTGCTTGCAGTCATCTGTTTAAATTCCAATATCGCTAAAACGCTGCCCGGAGGCTACTGTTCCTCACCCGCAATTCGTCTTCACTTTCAAAATAACATTTAAACTCCTGACCCCGATACACAAAGCCACTTACGATTCTTCAAACATTCAAATCTGATATACTCCCAAACATAGCTCTTCTACTCCCCAGACAACCTCTGGCTGCCATCCCCAAATTATACTTCAATCTCTCTAGCAATCTCTCTCGCTAATCTTAAGAGTGTAGTTTCCCTGCTAGAAGGATTCTAAGTTATTCTCTTACCAGCATTAACACTCTATCCTACACTGCTCCTCAAACTTTGTGTTTCACCTGCCCTGAAGCTCTCTAGACCGTACGAATAAAAACTAGATGCTCATCATCTTCATCGAACCGTGCCACGCTCGAGGGCATGTTATACTTAGTAATTGTGCCTAATACAGCAGGTACCTCTTCCCTTAGATGTCTTAAAGAAAAACAATGTATTGTACCTATAGGTCATGGGCATGGTTAGTTAGCAGTAACAGTGCAGCGCAAGTTGTTCCAAGCCCTTTAAACTTTCTAATGGAGTTGTAACTAGATGAGACTACATGTCTGATATGGTACCAACAATACTCTGATGTTCACTACAGTGTCTGATCACTATCTGCTGTAATACAACCTTGCTTTCACTGCTGATTCCTTCATGTGTTTCTGACCCCCCCTTCACTGGAGCCTGTACCACATCTTTAAGGGACATCTTTTAAACTTAAAGACAGGTGCTGGAGGAACAGTTTCCCCGAGGCTACAAAAAAGAACACAAGGCAAAGGTATTTTCAATTTACACAACTGCACACCCCACCTCCCCTCAGGATATGCTCTCTGGCAGTATAAGCTTTAGAAAAACACTACCACGGGGAAGCAAATATGGTTTTCTTCACGTCGACCACAATGAGGTCCCTTGTTTCTTACAGTCAATCTGTACAAAGATAATATTGACTTGGACAGCACTGCCAATAAAACAACAAATATGTTCTAAGGAAAAAAAACAAAAACATTAAAAAAGTTAATTGCATAGTTTAAAAAATATAGTGTGATATACTAAGGAAAAAAACAGTACCTTTTTAACCCCTTAAGGACAATGGGCGGTCCCAAAACCCATTGAAAGCAATGCATTTTGAGCCCGTACATGTACGGGCTTTGTCATTAAGGGGTTAATTAATATGCCAACAAGTTCACACCAGAACCAAAGAGTAGTGTCTATTTCTTTATTGCACATATTGCCTGGTGGTACAAAACAGGTTCACATTTTTCCTCTGCTGCAATTACTGCACTCGTTCACAGATTGGGCATCATTTTATATAATAAGTGAGGTTTTATAATAATAATAATAATAATAATAATAATAATATATAGTACACCATATACCTGTGTGGACAATGCATTGACAGCCCCTTATATTTTGTAAAATACTTTACAACCTATTATACATTAATATTACATTATTAATATTTACAACTTGTAATACTGAATCATAATATTAATTAAATATAAAGTATAAAGTTGACTTTTTCAACCTAAAAAAATGAACAAAAAATAAATGAATAAAACTGCTTTTCTATCCACACCCAGTAAGGTTTAGATTGATATTCATAGCAGCATGTTATCATCTGTGTCTGCCCCCTACTGGACAAATCTGGAACCACTATTTTGTTTTTTGAATGGCAATAATTGGAATATTTGCATCAAGAAAAAAATTGCTTTTTATACAAATTACAAGACATTTATATGTGTGCGCATGTGTACACGTAAACATTCCCATTTGCGATGTTACATACAGCGCATAGGTAAGTATGCAAACACAGACATTTCCGTTCATAAGAGCTTCTGATAAGTAAAAATATAATGGGTTAGATTAAACACTGTTTGTACCTTGGCCCAGTGCTAAATGAACCTCCGCTGGATGTCTTTATTATACGAAAGAACTTCAAGTACCAGACGGCTGAAGAAGAGGTTAAATAATTGCTGACTAATGGATCTGAAGTGAAAACGGACAGAAAACAGAAGCCCTGTCTGCCAACAGTAATACTATTCATGTCTGACAATATTTGCACTTGATTGTTAATGTTTAATTAATGTGGAATGCTTGCTCTCTATTCACTGCGCACCTGTCCATGGAACAATGTCCAGAGAATGAGGCTGGGGGCATGAATCAGAGCCACCTAATTACACACTGCGCTGCATGGTAATTGCCACTTCTCGTAAGATCTGGCCGAATTGGACTGCTGTGCTGCTTTACATTGCGGGATACAACACAAAACTCTCAGAAATCACGCACACACAACTGTACCAAATGAATGGCTACCATGGTGGAGTTTGCCCCAAAACAACCTTGTTCTTTTCTCACGATTATGACTTTTATATAATTAAAAGTAATGGCATGTCCCGTTCCCTCTCATTCACACACCCTAACTGCAATCCCCGATTACCAACAGGCTCTGCAAAATACATGGCAACATGTCGAACTTTCTTATTTAAATCAATATGATTTACATGTTAAATTCATGGCTACCAGGATTCTGGGATTTGCCCAGGTTTGTCTTACATACATTTGATTTTATCACATTTTACCAGTGATGCTAATTTTGTATTTTTTTTTATATACAGGAACTCCATCGGAAATACCACAGGATGCCAGTGGAAGGACAGCAGCACCCTCTTATGTTAAGAAACCTAGAAAAACGAAATTGGGCAGATAACCATTCTGACCATCTAGTCGCCCATTTCTTCCCACTGTAAAAAAGTGAACAAAACTCAACATATTCAGTCCCTGGTCTTATCTTATGATCAGGATATCTTCATGTTTACCACATGCATGTATACATTCTAGCACCGTATTAACCTCTAGTACTACTTCTGGAAGTCTGTTCCACTTATCTACCACCCGCAATATAGTAAGACTTCCTTACATTAGATCGAAGCTTCTAGATTTAGACTATGACCTCTTGTTCTAACATTTCTCCTTTCTTGTTTGTATAATCCCTTTATACATATGTAGCTCTCTCTCTCCTCTAAGCTATAAGTAGCTGTGTATATTGAGATCTTTCAGTGGTTTCACAAGTTGATGTGCATAGATTCATTTGTTAAACATGTTAATATACATATAAGATAAAAACTTCATCTAGGATTTGAAATTACACCCAACACGTAACATGAAGATTTGTTCCGAAACATGTAGCTATCAGACTACTTTAGTAATCAGGGCAGAGGTCTGCCTTCCATTTATAATTTAACTTTAAAACATAACACACGTTAAGAACTACTGGAGGACCTAGCTCTTGTGAGCTTACACTCCATGAAGCTCAAACTGGATGATGTTTATAACTTGCATATGCCTGCCATGGTCATCTGACGCCACCAGGCTTTAAGTGGTTAATAGAAATAAACCCAGGATTAAGAGGATATCTGTTTTAGAGTTACTGAAATAGACACAATAGAGATGGAGCGTCCTGGCTGTCCTCACAGCTGTAAAACTCATTTAGAAACTTTCCAGTAAGGGAGATTGGACATGACATCGGAACCTTCCCTGTAATCAAGATGCGAATTCACCCAAACAAAGGTCACTTGGCATCGACATAAAAGCCGCCAATATGAAAGATTTCTTGGCAATCAAAAATGGGCCGGCAAGTATCAGAGCAAAACATATCTTAATCATATTTTGATTGCGATCAATGCTGTCATTTGAATAGACTCTCTCTCAAATTGCACCATTCTGCTGTACCATTAAACAAAGCTTATCAGTACAATACCTAGATATAGACATCAAGAGCCAAGTACTGGAGATGATAAAATACACAGCCATTTTGTATCTTTGGACAGTAGCAAACAATGTAAAATGATACAAATTTATAATTTCTTTAGTCCTCCTTCACGATCAATGGGCCTTATTTCATAGCTACCGCAGCCTTATGCCTTCCTTAATCTGTTACTATGTGCCAAATGGATACCCATTTCCTTACTCCTGACTCATACATCATTAAAGTGTTTCATAATACAGAATACGCTAAAGCAGCACTTTTCCAATGACTCATGGTTTATAACTGTTTACATCAGGAATCCATCTGGCAGCCTAGTAACTCACTGCTGGACAAGAGGCGTTGGGCAGGGAGAGGCAACCTCTGACATTCTGGAAGCTCCACTGATACCAGTTAGCCATGTAGCTCAAGAGTCTTGTCCAGAACGGTCAATCAGAAACTATCTATTCTAGGGAGGGAAATGCATGTGAGCCGAAAGCATTATAAAATTTAATATTATGCTAACAACAATTTTAGAACCGTGCTCAACACATTTTCTGCAAGCACAGGAGTCAGCCGCAAAACTCAAGAGCTGCTGCGCCACTACTGCAAAAATATTTAAAAACATTCCTTAACGTTTGTTACTGACCAATAAAATGATTCGTTTTTTGAACAAATTCTGAAATGTATTATAAACAATGGATCAATGTTGCAATGTTTTCCAAAACATTCTGGGAAATACAGATGACTGGTTTGAATAGTCAGAAATGTCAGAAATCAGTTTATACCCAGGCGTCTTTCTGCTAAATTAATCTTTTATGGCAAAATCAATGCTCCCATTTGTTTTGCTTGTTATCATTTATTGTTGCTCACTGGATATTGGATCTGAAAACCTTGTTAAGTGTCAGAATGAAGTAGTAAAGCCAGGAGCACACCTAATAAGTTTAATTCCTATTTTCAGATGCCTTCAGCCATCATGTGTGTATGCAGACACAATAGCAGAAGTGTTGGATGTCCAGATGATATTAATATGTTAAAGTACAAAACTCTCAAGCATATGTAGCCTCTTTGCAGTGTTTGACTGGTAATCCTTAGCGAGGGGTACAAGTGACTTGTCTCGGAGATGTAAGAGGAGCTGTAAGCATTCCACTATGGCTCATGGCTGGGAATGCCTTATATAAACTATGCTCTAAGGCGAGACTGGAAGTTGTGATTGATATGTTGTCACATATTTTGTTTTCAAAGCAGCACGTAGAACTAAAATCTCTATTTTATCTGAATGTGTAAATTCATCTGCACCCAACCGGATAATAGATGTGTCACTGCATTACGTGTCCCTTAAGATTATATAAACCCTATGCATCATCTGATCAGTCCCATGGCTTGAGAGTTGCGTCAGTCACTTGCGCATACTTCCCCTAAACCTATCCCTTGAATTGTAATATTAACAGCTTCAACATTCAACACTGCTTGATCCAAATGCCATACTATACCTTGATCCACTTCACTCCCACCTCGCCTCTTCTTCTAATAACATCACCACACCTTCTCTAAGTCAATATTAACTCCAACTCTTAATCCCAATATTATTAGCAAGGAAAAGGCCTCTTGCTGTGCCTGATTATTCTTCATGATATCTTTTGTATGAAGGCTGGTAAAACAGAACTTACTGTGGGAATACTCTGTACAATATCAATATCAATATAAGGTCTCACCACATTGTTTGGAATCTCAAACACTGTAAAAAAACATTGCTATAAAAAAAATGGGGCAAAGACCGATCAATTTAATTTTAAACAGCAAAAATCTTTTCAACAGTACCAGATGTTTCTAATGCTACATTTACTTAAAGTGTTAAATTCAGCATCTTTACTGTACAGCTGTCTGATCAAAGACCATAATCACCATAATCAAAGGGTATATTCCCAATGAAAGCACCAGGACATGCTCTGCAATTGTCCTGAGCATCGTATTGGATAATCTGTAGTTAAGGAAGAATTTTTAATTTCAGGTATGTTTCCCAAAAACATGTATACAGCTGGGACCCTACGAATCGCCTTTCCTGGCTCTAATTATGTCTGCCTATCCTTGTAAAGGAAATTAGGATTTTAATTTGGATCATTTATACTCTAGATAAATACAAAAATCTTGTGTAGCCACTCTTCCTGGTGTACTCTCTCATCTGCTTTATTGTTAATGTAGTGAGGACAGTACAGGCGACCAAAGCTATTTAACAAAAGGAGTAACAAAAGACTATGAAAACATAACTGTTATTGCAGAACGCTTAAGTCCTTTTGTCAAACGTAAATTAACATTTCCAAAGGTAAAGGAGTTAACGTTTTTGTTGTTCACACTGCAGAGGAACTATCTGGATCAACACATCTGGGTGTGTTTGTGTAACTTAATGTTTTCTGAATGTGAACCAAGGAGCGGTTTCCACAGAGGATGAGCACTAGTCACGATTTTTCAACAAAACAAATAAGAAAAAAAAAATCACACCCTCCTCCATGTCCCTGCATAATATGTCATATGACCAGACATTATATGAAGTTTATTTACATAGCAATGACAATACAGACAAACAAGAACATTCCGGATGGAGCTCAGAGGAAAACCAGTTTGTGAATATTATTCTTCTACAACCTCAGACAGGTCAACATAGGGTAGAGGGAAATAAATATGATGTCATGCTCCATTGTGATCAGAGTTCATATCACTACACATGTATTCAAAGCACACTTGTGGCTGTCGAGGAACCACAACGATAAATAAATCGGAGTTCCACTCACCCACACGGGATCACTCATCCTGATACAGTCCATACTAATCTCAATCTTGTTCGTAGCACCTTTTTCTGTGGTATCACTGGTAAAATCCAAGTCGATGGGTTGGACAGAATGCATTGGTCTAAAAATATAAATCCACAACAAAAAAATGTTGGTATCAGTCAATTAGCAAGTGGAGGAATGTTTTTATTAGTGTTTACCAATGTTCTAATTTCATTTTAGCTCAATTGACTGTGTCCAAAATATCACCTTTGCGGAACCCTAATGTGAGGTATGTAGTATGATTTAGCACTTATAACTAGTTCAGAAATGTACAGATATGTATGCAAGCTTTTACTATTGGTATCTTAACATGGGGTGCCAGAGACACCTTTAAGCAGTCAGATCTCACTTACTACTGTATTTTGATGTAGGACTATTCAAAAGCCGCACTTGTTGCTGAAAACAGTTCTCTGTTTATCATAAGGACTTACCCTAAAAACTCCCATAGACGATCAAAGACATCAGGGCTTCTGATATCTGTATCCTGGGAAGACTGAGACATGGCTGCGCGGTAATATCTTTCTTTACACGTAAAATGAGAAGATGTGTCCACAAACCTGGAAGAAATCAAACAGGGTTCAATCGCTGCTGGTAATCTTGATAAATATTGGGTAAACTGCTAAAAAAAGTTTGGGGATGCCAACTATCAATTATATAATTTAGCTTAATTAATATGTATACCTGTCCCAGGTATGTTTCAATTCCCTTACTGTATCTACTACTGGGAGGATGTTCCATTTCTCTACCACCCTCTTAATAATGATGCAAATATGATGAGGCAAAATGGTGCAGATTGCTAGGTAGGTGATTGTCACATGGAGACTTGCTATACCAATAAGTACCAATTTCAAATATTTACTGGTGCCACAAAAATAAATGATAAAAGATGCCAAATGTGTGTCTTCCTTTGCCAGTATTGATACATTTAATAGTTGTCTTAGCAGGACAAAATAAGTAAACCATAACAATTTTGACTTAAAGGAACAAAAAGTCAGGATGGTCCTGTTCAAACAATCCAGAAGGCATTAAGGTATATTACCCAGTGTCACTGTTTCCATTGGACCAACTACATAAGTTTATCTCAGGGTAGACACTAGTTAAATAATGATATTGCTGGACATAGGTACTGTCTGAAAGCAAGAGAGAGTCTAGGAAAGGTGAGCTAGAGGTAAGTGGGAGGAAGAAGTGAGTCTTGGGAGATATTTTGAAGTGACTGAAAGTTCTGAAAAAGCATTAGAAGAAGAGGTACGGGAGAGCATTGCATGAATCTATAGTGCCAGTAGAGACAGCATGAAGGTGTTGGGTTATGTTGTATGCCACGCTGTGAAACGTAGCGTCATGAAGACTAGTCCGGGCTTCATCTTCAAGAAGGTGGAGTTGTTCAGAAAGGTAGCTAGGTTAGGGAATGGCATATTCAAGATGAAGGAAAGAAAGTAGATTGGTTTAGAATTGCTGGAGATTGAAACAGCTAAGGTCTTTACTTTGGTGGGGGTTTTGGGTAGAGTTAGCACATGCTAGAAAAAATAAGGTCCAGGGATATTAGCACAGGGATATTATCATCATGTCTCTGCATAAAGGACATATAGGGGAATAGAAACTATGGGAGCTCTACTGGTACATACCCCTGTAGTATAAATTTGAGAAAAAAAGAAAGATCTTTCTTGAAGGTAGCTCCTGGCACATGAACTGCGGGCACTACAGTGGTCAAACATATGGAAACAACCTCCATATACACTGGCCACTTTATTAGGTACACCTTGCTAGTACCGGGTTAGACCCCCTTTTGCCTTCAGAACTGCATTCATTCTTTGTGGCATACTTCCTTCAAGGTCCAGGAAACATTCCTCAGAGATTTTGGTCTATATGGACATGATGCCATAATGCAGTTGCTGCAGATTTGTTGACTGCACATCCATGATGCTAACCTCCCGTTCCACCACATCCCAAAGGAGCTCTTTTGGGTTGACTGTGGAGGCCATTGGGGTACAGTGAACTCATTGACATGTTCAAGAAGCCAGTTGGAGATGATGTGAGCTTTGTCACATGGTGAATTATCCTGCTGGAAGTAGCCATCAGAAGATGGGTACACTGTAGTCATATAGGGATGGACATGGTCAGCAACAATACTCAGGTAGGCTGTCGCCCCCACACCATTGCACCACCACCACAAGCCTGAACCGTTGATAAAAGGCAGGATGGATCCATGCTTTCATGTTGTTTATGCCAAAGTCTGACCCTGCCATTTGAATGTCGCAGCTGGAATTCAGACCAGGCAACGTTCTTCCAGTCTTCCATTGTCTTCCAATTTTGGTGAACCTGTGCAAATTGTAGCCTCAGTTTCCAGTTCTTAGCTGGCAGGAGTGGCACCTGGGGAGGTCTTCTGCTGCTGTAGCCCATATGTTTCAAGGTTCGACGTGCTGTGCGTTCAGAGATGGTATTCTGCATACCTTGGTTGTAACGAGTGGTTATTTGAGTTACTGTTGCCTTTCTCCCATCTCAAACCAGTCTACCCATTCTCCTCTGACATCAACAAGGCATTTTCATCCACACAACTGCCGCTCACTGGGTATTTTCTCTTTTTCGGACCATTCTCTGCAAACCCTAGAGATGTTTGTGCATGGAAATCCCAGTATATCAGCATTTTCTGAAATACTCAGACCAGCCCGTCTGGGACCAACAACAATGCCACATTCAAAGTCACTTAAATTGCCTTTCTTCTAATGCTTGGTTTGAACTTCAGCAAGTTGTCTTGACCACGTGCATTGAGTTGCTGCCATGTGATTGGCTGATTAGCTGTTTGTGTTAACAAGCAATTAATCAGGTGTACCTAATAAAGTGGCCAGTAAGTATGCAGTGAGAATATACTATTGTTTGGCAGAGCAGATTAAATGGTTTTAAATAGCTGCCCATTTTTGTAATCCTGCAATTCTAAAAACTTTTTTATGAGATCATAATATAACTCCATATTCCAGGAGAGAGATTGTGTCTCTCAATGGACTGACAATACATGGTGTTCTTTGTTTCACATGACTAAATGAGTAATGAGTCACTGCAAAACACAGGCGTCATGAAGGGCACAGAACATCAACACAACCAATATCTTTAATGTATCAAATATCCAGTTGGACAACGCTACAGAATATGACACCACTATATAAATCGATGAATATTATTTTTATCTGTACGTATTCAAATGCATGTGATTGGGTAGGATTTTTTTAATTTTGATTTATTGAATAAAGAAGTATGCTTTCATTTTTAGAAATCAGACATCATGGGTTGCCACTGGGTGTAATAATTATTCAAACTTTTACATTAGGCCAAACCTTGAGATCAATCCTCACTTGCCTGCTCTACAAATTATGCATATTAACTGACTGTTCCTTCTATGAAAACATAACTAAATTCAAATGATGTCCTTTCGTCCAAAAATGAGTATCGACATTCCCATTCCGGGTGTGGATATTTCTACCCTAAATGCCAGTGTTTGACACTTGATTGGGCTCCTGAATTTCTGTCTTGGGGCTGTTTAAATGCTCTTAGGGTGAGAGTGTTGGTTATATGACCCCTCTGTTTTGCCCGAGAAAGCCTCTGGCTATGTAGTAGGTACTCTGACCCTGCTGCCTGAACTCTGAGCCTGCTAATAGCAGTAGGCGGACAGCCAGAGGCTTTGGACAAAAACAAATCCCATTACACTCTTTCATCACCAAAAAAGCCTCAAAACGAAGCGTGCGTATTACAGTACAGATCTTGCCATGCATTAACACCGAATGGAGAGTTTACACTGGCACACGTTTAACACTAGCAGGGCTGACATTTTCCATATCCAACTACGTGTAAATCTGCAAATGCAAAGTAATACGTACAGTAAATCATACACAAGTCAATCCTGCCTATGGACATAAAGAACTGCAAGGCAGCACAGATTAAAGGCACAGTGATGGCAATGCTAAATATTCTATACTGTCTTATTTTTATTATGATATATTTGTTACACTAAAAACAATATGCAGAATTGCACACATTGCAAAAAGCAAAACAAGATCAATGCATAATTCCTGCATGCATTTTTCTGAGACTAGCATTTATTAAACCAACATAAAATCTGATGACAGAAAATAACTATTCGGCCTGTATATTGTCCCTTTGGTCCTTGGTCTTACATTCAGGATTGCCATGCATGTTTAAATTCCCTCACTGTATTTCACTTCTCTACCACCTTCTAGGGTTAATACTTTTTCATACACGATATATATATACATATATATATATATATATAGTATCTCACAAATAGGGTTTAGGTCTGGAGACATCCTTGGCCAGTCCATCACTTTTACCCTCAACTTCTTTAGCAAGGGAGGTGTGTTTGGGGTTGTTATCATGTTGAAATACTGTCCTGCCGCCCCGTCTCCAAAGGGAGGTTATCATGCTCTGCTTCAATATGTCACAGTACCAAATAAGTTTATCTTGGTCTCACTGGACCACAGGACCTGGCTCCAGTAATCCATGTCCTTAGTCTGCTTGTCTTCAGCAAACTGTTTGCGGGCTTTCTTATGCATCATCTTTAGAAGAGGCTTCCTTCAGTGTGCAGTTTATGGTCTGAGCACTGACAGGCTGACCCCCCACCCCTTCAACCTCTGCAGCAATGCTGGCAGCACCCAATACGTCTATTTCCCAAAGACAACCTTATTTGCTTGACCATGGCAAGGCCTGTTCTGAGCGGAACCTTTCCTGTGAACCCGCTGTATAGTCTTCCCCACCGTGCTGCAGCTCAGTTTCAGGGTCTTGGCAATTAAAAATAGACATGCATCTTTACCATATAATGGCAATCTTCTTATAGCCTAGGCCATCTTTATGTAGAGCGACAATTCTTTTTTTCAGCTCCTCAGAGAGTTCTTTGCCATGAGGTGCCATGTTGAACTTCCATTGACCAATATGAGAGAGTGTGGGAGCGATAACACCATACTTAACACACCTGCTCCCCATTCACACCTGAGACCTTGTAACACTAACAAGTCACATGACACCGGGGAGGGGAAATGGCTAATTGGGCCCAATATAGACATTTCCACTTAGGGGTTATTTTTAAGGGAACAACAAATTTACACTGTTATACAGGCTGTACACTCACTTCTTTACATTGTAGCAGAGTGTCATTTCTTCAGCATTGTCACATGGAAATATATAATAAATAAATATTTACAAAAATATGAGGAGGGTACTCACTCTTGTGAGATACTGTAAATATAAATTGCTTCAATAGAATCTGAAATACGTTTTAGCCACCAACCATATAAAACTTGTGAAGAACACCCAAAAGAATGGTTTATTTTTACTTATTTGACAGGGAAGGGCAATTTATAAGCCTCCTGCTGAACTCCAGGGACTTGGCAGAGAGGAATGTGCTGGAATTTCCCTGCACAAGACTGCTGAGGCTTCTAGCCATCACTATTTAGAAGGACACAGCTGTGAAGGGAAAGCAGAGGGAGGGTCAGACTGCTGAAGAGTAGCTAGAGTCTGGCAAGCCTAGTCTCCTGGAATTCCCCTTCGTCAGTGGGGGCATCTCATTTTCTCTCTCCCTGCAATCTATTATGGGGAGTACAGAAAAAAGAAAATTGTCACTTTAACCATTTGAATGCGAGCGATCATACATAATTTTTTTACCCCGATGGCCTGGTTTCTGTACATCTCACAGCTAAACTATGGAGAACTACATATCTTTAAGACAAGTTAAGCTATTTATGTATGTCTAGTTTAAAACAAACCATGCGTCACATTACATAATCCAATTACTTTCTGCAACGTACATCCCATGGAGGAGTAAAGGTCAGCACAAGGCATCCATAAAATCATTAGAAAATATATAATTTAGGTTTGACAAATGAAATGTTAGAAACGATAAACTACCAGGGACTTGTTCTGCCCGGTCTCATAATGTACTGACAAAGCCAGGGAAGGCTACTATAGGTTTATTACTATAGGTATTATGTTCGGATCCATTACTACATGGATGCTACACAATTACGACCATTGCTAGAGGTATCTGGTTTGAGAAAAGTTTGTCAGACTATAGTTTGTATGTGCCAATGGCTAGTCGTTTTGCTTTCAAATAAACAAAAAAAGCTAATAAAAGTTTCCTCGGATGCAGAGTTTTGGCTATGATGTCAGGAGCACCTGTCAACATCCTGAAGTAAGAACACACAAAGAGGATCTATGAAGTTTGGAAACTATTAGGTAATGTAAATGGTATGGTGAAAATGTAATGGTAAAAAAAAACTGAAATAAAGAACAGATTGATATTATTCACAGCACATTGACAATGAACAATAAAACAATACTGTATGTATTATATGGTCAAGATGCATGTCTATTTTTAATTATAGCCTTAAGTCACAGTAACGTTTTGGCATTACACTGTCAGCATACTTTACCTGCAAGCATTTTAATATGCATGACATGAAATTTATTATTAAAGTGAAAATGTGAGCCTGCTTAAAGCTGAAGGCAATGAAACGAAATCTATATACTGTTTGGGTGTTTGTGTTTTAACTAACATAACTATACAGTAATAAATATAAACTAAAATAAGCCTACAGAAGTCACAAACGTGCATTTATTCTTGGTCAGTATGTGTCCAATGTGAAATATTTATTTTTATTGTGATATTAAAAAAGGTCTTATCTTATTCGAAATCCCAAAGCAGAATATAGCATTTGGGGCACTGTTCTGTCACAAGTCACAAATTAGTTATTTGATTTAAAGGTAAGCAGACAATAAAGTATTGGAAAAAGCAAGCTGGGTGCTGGGTTGCAGGAGGAGGGAGGTGGTTCTGACACTTTATAGATCTCTGGTCAGACCTCACCTGGAGTATTGTAGACAAATCCATAGACCCTATCTACAGAAACATTGATGTTTTGGATAGAGTTCTGAGGAGGGCCACTAAAATGGTGAATAAAACCAAGCAAGAATTCAGCGAATGCCTATCTAAGGCATGAATATTGGTGACTCCGTCATACATGGCCATCCATATATATAGCATAACCCGCCACTACATCAAAACACCTCAAGCTTGGCGAGACTAATTTTTCATGGCTATATTGCTTACCAAGGAGCTGAAACAGGGGAACTGCACTTTTAACCCAAACGAGACTCTCGAGCAATTCAAAGCCTTTTCTGGACCCCATTTCTGAAGCAGCTGTGTGCCAGGAGGACATTCAGATGTTTACAGCACAAGAAATATTAAGAAAGGGGAGTGCACGCCCTAAGAAAGTGCTAGTTTAACCACACAAAGTATATATATTTTTTAAGACGGCCTTTTTTTTGAAACTATAAATTTATAAACCATCATTTAGTATGAAAAACATCTATTAAAAAAGTGTGGGGGGGTAGCCAGCGCAAAAGGAAAAAACAGTACTTTTGACTTCTTGTAGGGACTGAAGACACATATTAACCCCTAAAATGCCGGAATCACAGAATTTTTAGAAACTTAAGGCTTTGTCAGTTGGCATAAGATTGGGGGGGGGTTCATTGTTGCTGGTCTGCTGGAACTTCCATGTCTTACATGGCACTGACCTTCTCTTGAAGTCAAGAAGTACCTTTAAGCTCTTAATGTTTCCATGTGTAGAAGAGTATGTGACAGACTTATTAAAACAAAACTGCCCATTTTTATTTACAAAGTAGCAAATTCACTCCACATGTTTAACACTTTCCCTATAGTCTCCTGCATTGAACATCGCTGGGGGGGGGGTCTATTTGTTCTTAAGTTCATCATATAAACGATATGAAATTTCTTCTTTACATTTAGTGTAATAGAGAGCCATCTTCAAAACTGGTCTTGCTGGAATGGCTTGAGGTAAAGGCATTGTTTATTAAGCTTATGTAGCCAAGTCACAAGCCATGCTCTTTGGAAAATCAAACAATTAACCCATGGCATTGCTAGATTTTCTGAAAACCAGGTCTAACTCCATCACTGCCGCCGCCACCACCTTCCACATACTTTCCTAAATACACATAACCTTAAGCTATTTGGTTTTAGCAGCTTCTTATTCTGGTGGATTCAGTAAACCAGACAATAAACACAGACACCCCCCACCCACTGCCCATCCTTCACCAACCTCTGAAGGCTACGGAAAACGGAATGGAGACTGTAGCACATTTTAGAAGCTTTCAGTTAAAAATGTGGGGCAGTCTGCCCTTTAAAATTAGCAAACACCTCTGCACCTGCCTGAGGCAGAGAAGCCACACGGATTCCACACCCTGTTCTTAAGGGCATCATTTGGAAAGGTAATTTTCCTGTCATATAATTTAGCGACACAAACTGACCACAGAGCCTAAATTTATAGGACACTGGCTGGCTCATAATTAATACCCTTTAATCCAAGCTTTTGATGCGCAGGTACATGTATAAAGTGCATAGCACCTCGCTCCTCCCCTGCTACCTGCATCTGGTACCAGTTTTTGCCGCCAAAAGCAGCCAATCACCGGCATGAAAGAGCTCCCAATAAACTCAGCGGTGTTCTCATTAGATCTTGCGGGGATAAGTAGGAACTGTGGTCGACTGACTCCATCTCCTTCGACCAAAAGTCTTGTGTGTCTTGACGAAAAACATTAATTTAAAGCGGATACCTTATGACTACATACGAAAATATGATGGTGAATGCATCTTCATAATAAAATGTATACGTGTTTTTACATATAGCATGGTTAACCGCTTGTTGAAATTGTGAAGTACTGATCGTTTTCCTCCTAGATTTAGAACATTTGGCATTTTTGCCCTTTTTTCTTTATGTCTATCCACCTAAACTTTAAAACACCACTCAAGACATATTTAACTTATTTTAGGACACTTAAATTTTGGGTGTGTACAATACAGAGGTAGAAACCCTACCCCTTATATAAGGATTTTTGAGCACCTTTAGTTCCATATGTATTATACCAGCATGACTATAATGACATAAAAAATCTTTATTCATGTGTGTGTGAACATTATACAGAAAGCACAGTAATTTACAGAATTATCCGTATACAATGAAATACGGTCACAGCATTCAGTCATCTAAGAAGCAAGGCATTCAATGCGAGTCCTGCTCCTAAAACTGTATCCCCGAACAAGAGATACAAAAACTTTATGATCTTTAAGAAAAGTATTAGCTTCAAACGCTACATATCAGTTTTCCTGCTAATTACATCCTGACTGCACCCAGCTGTTTACAGCTGCAATTAAATTCAAAGCTCTATCTGTTGGTGCCTCCAGCCAAGAAGTCATTGTGCTATCCACTGATCCACCTTTTATCGGGGATTAGCCAAGACACTTCAAACATCCCTGAGGATTCATCTAGTGCATTTTAGATGCGGATAGGGATTCAGCTACTTTCCACAGCTATGAAGGAAGCAATTAGCAGGAAAAATATGGATGACGTGGCTTATGAGCTAACATCACAGACACAACTTAGCTCAGTAGACGCTTCTCCGCAACATGCCAACTTGCAATTTATTTTCAGCGCTAAAAATGCAGACGCTACCAAAGAAACCCAAAGGCGTAGAAATTCCAAATACTGTCTATAAGGTAAATTGCACACATACATAGGGAAAAAATGTTTAATATAAAATTGCGCTCATTCTGTCACCGAATAGTAAGACAGACAGCCTTTGGCCTTAATCAGTCCCTGATCTCGTCTTAGATCCAGGATAACCGTATGCCTACCCCTTGCAAGTTTGGGAACGTTATTTATTATGAAAAGAACGGCGCAATCATACTTACCAAGAACTCTGTCAGTCCTGAGTTTAAGAACATGACCCAAACGGATATATTTTAAATTGATCATAAGCTCGTTTGAGCAGGGCCTCACCTGTTGTTTCTGTAAGTCAAATTTTTATGTTATATACTGCTTGGTATGTCCTGTCTACCCATTGTTACAACGCTATGGAATATGATGGAGCTATATAAAACAATAAATAATAATAAATGATAATTAACATAGGTAAAACAGATACAAATCTATACTAGTGAATATGTAAACAGCATAACGAGGCGATCGGCATGAAGAATGGTGTACATGCTGTCATAGGCAGCATAAATATCTTGGCCAGTATCCCTCCAGGCTGCAACCATTACAAAACAGATCAGGGCCAAAGTAACTTCCAACCACACATTTAAATGAGAATGCTCTCTGTAAACACAGGTGAAATGGGTAAATTCGCTACATAACTTATTACATATATATATTAATAAGGTGTATTAAAGTAACCAAGTCATAACATAATTCAAATTTCTGCCATACAGCTAATGTAAAGCATAAAGCTACCGTATATGCCAGAGCCATACCACAAACAGGACACCAGAGAACGCGGAATGCCTCATAAGGACGCCATTAGAAATACTGCCCATCGTTTGCATTAAATAAAGAGGCTTTTTCTTTATTTTTTGCATATTCATTGTGCTCAAGTATATACCTTAACTATAGGTAATCTATCCCTTTCCGTTAAACTCATGTAAGCAGTATTACTTTCAGTACTCAGGATCCCCATTGCTTGCTGATAACGGGCCCTCCTCTAGGCACAGAGGATCTGCTCAGGCTTGCCCCGAGGGGGCGGGTACAGAAAACCCTCCTCGTTATTTGCACGATGTGATGATGTCATTCGCTCCCTCAATAATGCTGAGGTGATTGCTTTTCCCGCCATTCCCTTGATCTCATGACAATTATGCTTTCCTGAAACCCTCTTATTGGAGTTTAAAGAGATAATGCATGCTATTTGCTTTAAAGAGGATTTTGGTAAAATGCACATGACATCATATAGCATAATGTCTTCGGTGGGGGTTTGTTTAAGAAATGCAAGTATTTGCATAATGCTTGAACAGTTTGGGTTAAATATAAAATGGTGTGCCAGTAAAAGCCGTCAGGGAGCTTAAGGCAAAGTATAGGTGACCCTGACTGTTTACACAAGTGTTATCCATTAGAAATGTATATGATATTGTGGAATTAAAGTGAATGTGTCACTTGTGCAGCCTGCAGAATCAATTTTTTTATACTCCACATCCATTCATTGTCTGTCTATTTTATATAATTGTAAATTGTTATGTTTTTTAGAATTGTGACAGCACTATGGATTCTGCTGTAGCGATCAGTTAAGTGTACCGTTTAGAATTTTTCTTTTTGTTTAAAACATCGAAATTGAACCATATTTTAGCTATGTGTTAGAATATGAGACATCTGTCTCGTCGAAAGTCCTCCCATGGCTGCCTCTACAGGAACCAGGTAGCATTAGTTTGTAAACGTCTTGCATATGCTCTGTTACAAGTAATACATAAAGAGTGTGGTATTTATAATAAATATTGTGATGAATTTATAAAATCCACAATAGAGCCTTTTGGTCTTTGTATTTGCCATGTACTAGATATATATACAGTGCATCCGTATTTTACTTTATGAATGGATCAGAAACTGTTTTCAACTAGGGCCGCCATTGGGTTACATCTGTGTGTGTGTGGGGCATGCAGGTGGCCCATGTGGCACGCTACCCAGGGCTGAGGCATTGGGGCCCATATGGGGGGGTTGAGTCCTGGCCTGTACTTTAGGACCTGTTGCCCCCTGTTGCAGGCTTTGTGGCCTTTTTATGGGGATTTGGCCCTGGGGGCTACTTTAGGGAGAATTGGTCCATGGCAGCCTTGTATCTAATACTAAACCGCACAAAAACTTTGCAAAGGAGTTTAGGGGCACAGGGGTTGGTATGGGAGGTCATCTGGTCAAGTTGATGTTAGAATATATGTTATTTACCAACTGCCCTATTTTTATTTTTTAAACAAAAGCCGCCACCATTGCTGTCCGAAGACTAAAGAGCAGCGACTATGGCTTTGATGCCTGTTACACACTAATTTGTCTGTAATGCTT